>NC_142004.1:9180000-9480000 GCF_049901715.1 Pseudonaja textilis
TTTCCAGCTCCGTTCTCCTGTGCAGGGCAACAAAAGAAGACCCAGCCAATGAGCTGGGACTCAGGAGGCTGAGAATAGATGAGGTTGGTAGGGCCAGTCAGAGGTGGTATCGGCCAGTTCTCCAAACGATTCAAAATTTCCACTACTGGTTTTCCAGAACTGGTCAGAACCTGCTGAATACTACCTCTGGTGTAGAAATAGCTGGGGTTGTAGTTGTAGCCTAAATAAAATTCTGTCCCCTGGGAATCAAGGACGGTGGTGCAGGTGTTCAAAGGGTGGAGACTGAGATCACCTAGCAACCGGCTATATGCTGATTGGACCATGTGACTAGAGACTCTGGGGAGAAGGGACAAAGTTTGACTTTTAATTGGGTGAAAAACCGGCAGCAACTTAGAGCCGGTTTTCCACCGGGAATGTGCCAATTTGATATGTCCTAATCTTCTAGTCCAGCGGTTGCCAACCGGTGGGCTGCAACCCACTGGTGGGCCGTGAGAAAATTTTGGTGGGCCACAGAGAAATCTCACCCCCAGAGCACCCCCAACCCAAAAGCAATTAATCCAGGCTGCACAGAAACACAAGGCTGCTTAGCCCACAAGGCCCACAGAACCCTGCCCACCCACTCACTCCTTATTCAGCAAACTTGTCTGCTAAGTTGCTATTTTTCCTTTTTCTGACCATCATCTGTTCTGCTGTGCTGAAAGATTTAGATTAGCTAGGAAGCAGGAAATGGTTGGATTTCTTGCTTTCTAGCTAAGCACAGCCGAATCTCCCTTAGGACTGAAGGTTTGCTTGCAAGCAAATTCAGTGCAGACTCACTGCAAGCAAATTTGAGAGACTGAGCTAGCCGATGGCAGATAGATAGATCACTGAATGATTCTGGGAGCAACTCAATTTGCCTGCCTGCTTTGCCTGATTTTGGATAAAAGTTGCTTTTTATATATAAAAAATCCAATATTTACATACATGGTGTGTTGTGAGGTAATTTTGTGAGTTTGCTTGCAAGCAAATTTTATGCGACAGACTGAGCTAGCCGATGGCTGAATGAATCTGTGATTCTGTGAGCAACTCAATCTGCCTGCCTGCTTTGCCTGATTTGGGGTAAAAGTTGCTCTTTTTTATTAAAAAAATCAATATTTATATAAATATTTATAATATTTACATACAAGCCATGCCCAGGCAGTCACATGACCACCAAGCCACACCCACAAATTAGGCCACACCCATAGAACCGGTTAGTGGTCCCTGGGATCTAAAATTATAAGTTTGGTGGTCCCTGAGGTCCAAAAGGTTGGCGACCCCTGTAATGTAGTCCAACCTCCTGCTCAAGGAAGAGACCTTACACCATTTCAGACATGTGGCTGTCCAGTCTTTTCTTGAAAACCTCCAGGGATGGAAGCCCTCACAATTTCTCAAGGCAAGTCCTTCCACTGTTTAATTGTTCTCACTGTTAGGAAGTTTCTCCCTTAATTCCAGGTTGCTTCTCTGCTTGATGAGTTTCCATCCATTGTTTCTTGTCCTGCCTTCAGGTGCTTTGGAGAATAGCTTGACTCCTTCTTCTTTTTGGCAGCCCCTCAAATACCAGAAGACTGCTATCATGTCACCCCCTAGTCCTTCTTTTTTCTCTAGACTGGCCATACACAATTCCTGCAACCGTTCTTCATAACAATCTGTGCTGTATCACAGTTTGGTCCAAGCGTTTGCAAACTTGGCTCATGATTTCACGGTTTCACCCAAGCTTGAAAACACTATGATTTCTTAGCAACCCTGGGGCCCCACCAACTTTTCCTGCATTGCATCATGAGAATCTAAGACTCAAGTTGTGAGCCAGGCAACAGATGGACTCAAACAGCTTTGTTTTAAGGTGGAGAGATCATGGCTAATTTTTTTTTTTAAGTTTGTCTTAAAAGAAGCCACCAAATTCTTTTTAATCTCGAGTTATTCTAGACCAGTGTTTCCCAAACTTGGCGGTATTGAAGTGTGTAGACTTTGATTCCCAGAATTCCCCAGTGAGGCTATATCCACACATCTTAAGATTGGCAAGTTTGAGAAACATCGATCTAGGGCAGGGGTTCCCAACCTGGGGTACTCGCACCCCCTGGGGGTGTAAAACGATATTCCAGGGGGTGCGAGAAAAGTCCAGGTAAATAATAGGATATTGGCTATATGTTGGCATTTTTATTTATTATGCAATGGATTAACTTTGTTTTCATTTTAGAGTTAAGTATCGTTATTTAGTGGCCGTCACATACATAGCTGAAAAGATTCAATCCTACCATATATTTAACGCGTTCAGTAGTTCCTAAAGTCTAAATTTGAGGGGGTGCGAGGTTTGAGTGAAATTTCTTTAGGGGTGTGGGGCGAAAAAAAGGTTGGGAACCACTGATCTAGGGTAAAACGGCTCTCTCTACTCCACTCGATATAGCTTTATAAACACATCCTCTCCAGCAGCCTATGCTCAGATAAGCAGGGATTAACACCAGACAAACAATCAGGCAGAAAACAGTCCTAAACAAGGAACCACCAAGGAGAAAAATCACATTGGTGGATCTGGAGAATTCTGGAAATCAACACATTTTAAAGTCACCAAGATTGAGAAGCGCTAGGCTAGGGACTAGGTATAAATAAAGAGATAAAAGATATAGCATGTGGTAGCAGTATCCCAATATTTGAGGGGCTGACACAAAGAAGAGGGGGTCAACCTATGTTCTGAAGGCACCAGAAGGCAAGACAAGAAACAATGAATAGAAACTAAACCAGGAGAGAACCAACCTTGTACTAAGGAGAAACTTCCTAACAGTGAAAACAATTAATAGTGGAACAACTAGAAGTGCTCCATCATTGGAGGCTTTCAAGAAGAGATGGAGAGACATCTGTCTTAAATGGTATAGGTCTCCTGTTTGTGCAGGGGACTAGACTAGAACATGGATCTCCAACCTTGGCAACTTTAAGACTTGTGGACATCAACTCCCAGGCTTTGCTGGCTGAGGAATTCTGGGAGTTGAAGTCCACAAGTCTTAAAGTTGCCAAGGTTGGAGATCCCTGGACTAGAAGACTTCCAAGGTCCCTTCCAATGATGATGATGATGATTGATGATGACAATGATGACAACAGAGGTGACTTAGCACACAATAAGATCATATAAGTTCCAGGTCTAAAACAATCTAAATTCTGTTTCAGTTACCAAGTTATCATAATGGTCGTAGACCAGCTAGAAAAATAGGCAGTTCTACCAAGGAGGCATTGCTGTCAAAATTAATGGGTTGCTTATGAGTAGACTCACATTACATCGTGCCCCACAGATATGAAACTGGGACAAGAAAAGGTTTATCTTTACAGATTGCTTGCATTAAAAGATTACAGGAATGTGGTGAAACAATCTGTCAAGGGTCACAGAGCGATACGCAGCCGCTCCAAATTAAAAACATGCTGAGCTTTGAAGGGGAACCTTTTTTTCCAGCTTTTTAAATCTCGATCCTTCTCGACAATGCCTACAAGACCACAACATCTTGCATATTTCTGGGATGAAGTATTGCCCTATTTAGTCTCTCGACCTTTCAACACTCCAGCTCCTCTTCTCTGTTTGCTCAGCCTGTCCCTGGGGAATGGGTGGGAGAGGCAATCGGGAGAAGACTTGGTGAGATGAAAATTGTGATGGAGGCCAGGAAGCCTTCCAGATGTTGCTTATGGTCTGTACATACTATACTGGGATGTCTCTGTGCCAAGAAACATACAGCCACATAGAGGCAAAAAAAGAATGAAGAGTGATAATGGAAAAAGGGGACAACACTGGGACTTTAACACCAACCCAGGGAGAAGGTATATTGTAACCACGCTGTCAACTGCTACCTTATGCTTGCTTGTGCTATATGGTAACAGACTGCCATGAACAGAAAAAACAATTACTACCAACCTGCCTTCAGTCGAGGACCTGTATCCTGCACGAATCAAAAAGAGGGCTGTGAAAATATCTACAGACCCCTCACATCCCAGACATAAACTCTTTCAACTTCTATCCTCAAAACGACACTATAGAGCCCTGCACACCAGAACAACTGGACACAAGGACAGTTTTTTCCCGAATGCCATCACCCTGCTAAACAAATAATTCCCTCAACACTGTCCAACTATTTACAAAGTCTGCACTACTATTACTGTTAATCTTCTCATCACTCCTTATCACCCATCCCCTCCCACTTGTGACTGTATGACTGTAACTTTGTCGCTTGTATCCTTACAATTTATATTGATTGTTTCCTAGTATGATTTGATTGTTGATTGTACCTTATGACTATCCTTAAATGTTGTACCTGATGATTCTTGACTCTTGACACATGTATCTTTTCTTTTTTGTACACGGAGAGTTTTTGCACCAAGACAAATTCCTTGTGTGTCCAATCACACTTGTCCAATAAAGAATTCTATATCTAAATATCTATATCTAACTGAGGAGAGGGAATGAGAATAGAATAGAATAGAATAGAATAGAATAGAATAGAATAGAATAGAATAGAATAGAACAGAACAGAACAGAATAGAATAGAATAGAATAGAATTTTTTATTGGCCAAGTGTAGTTGGACACACAAGGAATTTTCTTGGTGCAAATGCTCTCTGTGTACATAAAAGAAAAAATACATTCGTCAAGAATCATTAGGTACAACACTTAATGATAATCATAGAGTACAATAAGCTCTTAGCAGATGATCTCGTGCATATGAAATCCAGTGAATTGCAGATAATAATAAAGAATAATGAAACCATTAGAGAGCATTTCACCAAGGAGCCATCGTCGTCGCCATGTGGGATCAAGATGAATGCTTGGGAAAACGAAAGTAAATGCTGTACCTCCTTGAGACGCTACTTCAAGGTCAGCCAACTAGAAGAAGGAGGAAGCCACATACCAACCTGCGCTTGGACTGACCATTATGAAAACATCTTTCCTGACCCTGATTGGTTACACTCCGGTGAGCAATGAAAGATAGTTAAGGGGAAAGTAGAACTTAAGAGATTTTGGTGCACGATTCTCAGTTCTGGCTTTGCAAAACTGCAACACAGTTGACCTCTTATGAGTTCTACCTTTCTCAACAAATGGAGCTAAGGATCATTTCTACTTACAGGCTTCTATAATGGCAGGTCCGACACATGGAACACACAGATGGCTTCTCTGTAAATGTTTCTACAAACCTGGGCAGGCAGAGAGGGTAACTAAAATGGTACCAGAGATGTAAGCAATGTGAAAGCTGAATCACAGGAAAGACAGAACTTTGTGGCTGAAGATCAGCCTTCCTGAATGCTAATGTTGAGTGGTGGATTCAGCAATCTAGGAAAATGTTGGAGTTCTCTTCAATGAGAGATGTCCAAAGATTGGTGGATTAGTCAACTGTTGGCCATGTGATCGGATGGATGCCTGTGTTAACGGAAGTGTGGGTTGACTTCAAAAGCTCTTTCTGATTCTGTGAATTCAGAAAATGGCCTTTTGGAATGTTTTATTCCAGAATCAGAATTATAAGGAAAGACCTTACAATTAAAACCAGCAATGAAAAGAAACAGGCGAACAACAAATGAGGGACTAATACCACTCTATAAAGCCTTAGTAAGACCACACCTAGAGTACTGCATCCAGTTTTGGTCACCATGCTGTAAAAAAGATGCTGAGACTCTAGAAAGAGTGCAGAGAAGAGCAACCAGGATGATTAGGGGATTAGAGACTAAAACATACCATGAATGGCTGCAGGAACTGGGCCTGGCTAGTCTAGGGAAGAGAAGGACCAGGGGAGCCATGATAGCAGTCTTCCAATACTTGAGGGGCTGCCCCAGAGAGAATGAGGGGGTCAAGCTATTTTCCAAGGCACCAGAAGGCCAGGCAAGGAATAATGGATGGAAACTGAACAAGGAGAGATTCAACCTAGAAATAAGGAGGAATTTGCTGACAATGAGAGCAGTCAACCAATGGAACAGAAGTTGCTTTCATAAGTTGTGGGAGCTTCATCACTGGAGGCTTTCAAGAAGAAACTGGACTGCCATCTGTCAGAAATGGTTGTAGTGTCTCCTGCTTGGGCGGGGGTTGGACTAGGTCCATTCCAACTCTGTTAATGTGTATCTGTAACTCCAAAGCACCACAAAGGAAGCACGAACTGGGATTATTCAATCACAATGGTGTAAACAGGTAAAATTGCCAACCTGTCTCGAACTCATAAAATACAGAGGCTAAATCTGACCTCCTGACCTCCTGGAAGAGTTTAAGATGGAAGCAAGGCCAACCGCCCTTAATAAAATTGTGTGACCTGATAGTAGTTTTGTAAATGGGTGGAGAAGAGGCAGATCCATTTCTCTGCTCTTGCCAGCTTCATAAATCAGAAAGGAAGTCAGCTACGCCAAAGGGTGCAGGGCCATTTCCGAAGTCAACACAACTTGAAGTCATTTAAAGCCCATCTATCAATGTAGTTCCTGAAAGCTTTTACGCTCCTTATTGATCTCAACCACCCTGACCTCTCATGCAAGTGAGAAAATAGAAACTGGAGCTAAAATTTAGAGAGAAAATTATTTTCGCTGGCCTCTCATGGGTGTGCGCGCATCTCAACAATCTCCAGGAGAAAGCAGAGGCATCCATTAGAAGCAAGGGGGATGTCCCACACGTCATTGTCTCACACAGTTTTGCGTGGTGACATTGCGGCACACATAACATCACTTTTTCCACCCCACGTTCATCCTCTACTTTTAATGACCCCATAATCCCTCATGGGATGGAGGCTGGGCGACTGAATGGAGCTAGCCAAGTGTTCTAATGGCCAGATGCCCTTCCTGTTGCCAATGCAGAGTTTTGTTCAGCCGATATATTCTCAGTGTGCCCAGAGAGAGAAATATCAGTCTCTACCTAGGATCGAACTGACAACCTCCTGATTGTAAGATGAGAGCTCCACCTCTAGGCCACCTCACCACTCAATGGGAGATGCTCATGACATGAAGAATTTAGATTCATCCATATATTAAGAGATACACATACTATGATCCAGTGGTGGGATTCAATTTTTTTTTTTTTACTACCAGTTCTGCGGGCGTGGCTTGGTGGACGTGGCAGGGGAAGGATACTGTAAAATCTCCAGCCAGAGGTGGGATTTGTTCAAAATGTCTGCTACTGGTTCTCCAGAACTGGTCAGAATCTGCTGAATACCACCTCTGGCTATTATCCACATAGCATGTTCAATCCAGTTCCTGAATGGGCAGAATTTACAACACGTCCTAATTGCCATCAGTGCAAAGAACCAAGAGTATCCATTGAGTTGAAAGCGCAGAAGGGATCATTATTGCTACCTCTACACAACCCTCCAGTCAACTAATGGTCAAAGCTAAACTGGCACTAGATTAGGGGTCAGTGGAATTCACGGGGAGCTGGGCTTGGGTCTCTTGTGGCAACACGATTCCAAACTGATGACACGTTTAACTCTGCCTTCGAGCCTGCTCTTCTCCTACATCTGCTTTGCCGTGATAATTTAACACAATTTCTGAATGAATTCATTTTCTTTTCGTTCCCCAGAATCCCAAATTAATCCAGTACTCTGGGTTCTGAATCCATGAAGACACACAGAGAAATAAAAAGGACCATGCATGGTCAGCAGGATGTTCACAGAAGATCCGGGTCCCTGCCTTTTGAAACAACTTTCCCCCTCACCAAGATGTCGTTGTCCCCCAACCCTACCTGTCTTTTGAAAAACATTTTTTAAAAACTGGCTCTTTGCCCAGACACAAGTCAGAAAAGGGGACAATGCATTGTTCCCGGCACTTCATTGTCATGTTTTTTTTTTATTATTTCTTGCTTAGGTTCTTGTTATATGACTTTTGTTGTTGTTTATTGAGAACACACCTCACCCTGGGTTCATGTGCCGAGCAGGCAGCTCGACAAATCAGAGGAATAAATAAACTAAATTCAATTAGGCTTCATCCCGGGTGAACGCATGGCTCAGTAGAGCTATGAGGTTGGCGCTGTGCCTACGTTCTCTGGCAGAGGCCTCAGTTGAAAAGTCATTAGAATGGCCTATGATTCTCTTTGCACACCCTGTACACACACACAGCCATGTTGTCATGGTAAAGGCGCATCATGCAGCTGTAACAAAGAGCTTTTGAATCTGGTCTGCCTTTAATACAGATTAACAGAGTTGGACCTTATAGGTCATCTAGTCCAAACTCCCCTCACCCAAGCAGGAGACCCTACACCATTTTTGAGAGATGGCAGCCCAGTTTCTTCTTGAAAGCCTCCAGTGTTGAAGCTCCTACAACTTCTGAAGGCAACTTCTGTTCCATCAGTTGATTGTTCTCTCAGTCAGAAAATTTATCCTTATTACTAGGTTGAATCTCTCCTTGTTCAGTTTATTATTCCTTGTCTGGCCTTCATATGCCTTGGAAAATAGCTTGACCCCTTCCTCCTCTCTGGGGCAGCCCCTCAAATATTGGAAGACTGCTCTCCTGTCTCCCCTGGTCCTTCTCTTCACTAGACTAGCCAGGCCCAGTTCCTGCAACCATTCATCGTATGTTTTAGCCTCCAGTCTCCTAATCAACCTGGTTAAAGATAACATATAATCAGAGATGGAAGGGACCTTGTAGGTCATCTAGTGCAACCCCCCGCCCAAGCAGGAGACCCTACACCATTTCTGGCAAATCTCTTCTTGAAAATCTCAAGTGATGGCACTCCCACAACTTCCGAGGGCAACTTCTGTTCCATTGGTTGATAGTTCTCACTGTCAAAAAGTTTCTCCTTATTTTCTGGTTGAATTTCTCCTTGTTCAGTTTCCATCCATTGTTCCTTGTCTGGTCTTCAGGTGCCTTGGAGAATAGCTTGACCCCTTCCTCCTCTCTGTGGCAGCCCCCCAAATATTTGGAAGACTGCTATCATGGCTCCCCTGGTCCTCCCCTTCCCTAGACTAGCCAGGCCCAGTTCCGGCAACCAGTTCATCGTATGTTTTAGCCTCCAATCCCCTAATCCTCCTGTTTGCTCTTCTCTGTACTCTTTCTAGAGTCTCAACGTCTTTTTTTATAGTGTGGTGAGCAAAACTGGGTGCAATATGATCCACTCTTCCTTTTTTTAAAAAGTCTTTCTACCTCTCATTCTCCGTAATGCTAGCTTCTTCAAGCTATCTTAAATACAGGGTGTGGTTGACCCGTGGCTGGGCGCACCAAGATTTTAATGCAGCTTCCATAAACTTCTGGTTTCCACCACTAGCTGCTAACATGTGCCACGCTTGATTTTTTGATGTGGTTTCTTCGAATGGAAGCTAAGACAACTTTGTGATCTGCAGCCAAGTTTAAAATATCCAAAAAGGGCTGGCTGGTGAGAGGAACTTCAACAATCAAAGCTGCTGTTACTTCGGAAAAGCAGTATATTTCTCCCTCTCTTCTCCTTGTTTTCGTTGTGATTTAGTTAGTCTGGATTTCAGTAACAGCCCCTTTTGCTACAAGCCGTTTTCCACAAACCATCTACCCTTCCTCATTCTCATCAACCTGGTTGAAAATTTCCAGTGTCTTTTAGAACATAGAATAACAGGGTTAAAAGGGGCCTTGGAGGTCTTCTAGTCCAACCCTCGTGCTCAAGCAGGAAACCTTACACCATTTCAGACAAATGATTGTCCAGTCTCTTCTTGAAAAGCTCTAGTGATGGAACACCCACAACTTCTGAAGGCTAGCTGTTCCACTGGTTGATTGTTCTCACTGTCAGAAAATTTCTCCTTATTTCGATGTTGAATCTCTCCTTGATTAGTTTCCAACTGTTGTTTCTTATCCTGCCTTCAGGTGCTTTGGAGAATAGCTTGACCCCTTCTTCTCTGTGGCTGCCCCTCAAATATTGGAAGACTGCTCTCATATCACCCCTAGTCCTTCTTTTCACTAGACCAGACAAACCCAATTCCTGCAACCGTTCTTTACATGTTTTAGCCTCCACTTCCCTAATCATCTTTGTTGCTCTTCTCTGCACTCTTTCTAGAATCTCAACATCTGTTTTTTTTTTCATGGTGACCAAAATTGGACACCATATTCTGCTTGTATGACTTGGGGGTTGGAAGGGATTGTTTGCTTGCTTGTCTGTTTTGGTAATTCCTCCAAAGTTTAGAGAGGAAGCCGGGACAGATGGCATCTCCTTGCCAGCAATCTTCTTCTGGACCTCTCTTGGCCTCCACAAACTTCCAGGCTCACCTCTCTTGATTTGTTGAAGATCGTTTTCATTACAAAAATTAGATGAAAAGCCGAGCTGAAAAACACCGACCCACACCTATTTCCGAGGAGATCTCATGCATAAAGGTTGCACAGATATTATTAGAAAATGAAAATAAGACGTAGCTGAAGGTCAATGTTTTCCCTGGAAATATGCCCATCTGCTGGTGGGAAGGTTTGCTAAGGTGAGCTGTTTAATTATAGTTTGTTGAATGAGATGTAATGAGCTCTTTGAAGAAGAGGCTACATTAACATTTAAGTTGCCATCTTTGAACCAGGGGTCGCACAAGAGGTTAAGATTTAGAATTGGGATTTAGGAACTCAGTTTGTGCAAAAAAGGAAAAAGGAAAAAGTCAAGAGGAAAACACAGAAGAGGGACCAAAAACAAGAAAACAATTTGCATAGTAGAAAGAAATATTTTTAGGAAGGACTTTTGCCCCAAACTCACAAATGAGTCAATATATAAATATATAAATAGTCAATATATAAATATTAATATGTATAAATATCAGAAACAGTGAACAGATTTGGGCTGCCAAGATCCAGACAGCAATAGCACTTATATACTGCTTTATAGTGCTTCTGGGTCCTCATTTTACCCACCTCGGAAGGATGGAAGGTTGAGTTGACCTTGAGCCAGTCAGGACCAAACTCCTGGCAGTGGGCAGAGTTAGCCTGCAGTACTGCATTGTAACACTGCACCACCATGGATGGATGGATGGATGGATGGAAGGAAGGAGGAAGGAAGGAAGGAAGGAAGGAAGGAAGGAAGGAAGGAAGGAAGGAAGGAAGGAAGGAAGGAAGGAAGGAAGGAAGGAAGGAGGAAGGAAAAGCAATAGTACTATGACTTATATACCATTTCACAATGCTTTACAGCCCTCTCTAGGCAGTTTACAGAGTCACCCTGTTGCCCCCAACAATCTGGGTCCTCATTTTGCCCACCTCGGAAGGATGGAAGGCTGAGTTGACCTTGAGCCAGTCAGGACCAAACTCCTGGCAGTGGGCAGAGTTAGCCTGCAGTACTGCATTGTAACACTGCACCACCATGGATGGATGGATGGAAGGAAGGAGGAAGGAAGGAGGAAGGAAGGAAGGAAGGAAGGAAGGAAGGAAGGAAGGAAGGAAGGAAGGAAGGGCATTAGCAATAGCACTTATGCCACTTCACAGTGCTTGACAGCCCTCTCTAAGTGGTTTACAGAGTTAGCCTCTTGCCCCCAATGATCTGGAACCGCATTTTACTGACCTCAGAAGGATAGAAGGCTGAGTCAACCTTGAGTCAGTCAACTAAATCTTGCAGGTCAAAAATAAATTTTTTAAAGACCCCCATTATGCAAAGGGTTAAATAACTCCAAGGAGGTCCTAGTTGGGTCCTGATGCGTTTCTCTAAATTGTACTTCATTGTCCTGCTAACCTGCCTGTGTTCTCAATCTCTGGACGTGGGCAGAATATCTGGGTGAACAAGGGACTCTATGTTCCCCAAAGTGGCGCTTTTATTTTTTATAATGCAGTTAGTCTGCTGTGATCTACCTAACTGAGTAACCAAGCGACTTTGGAAAGAGTAGAGAAAAGAGCAACTTAGATGATTAAAGGCCTGTAAACGAAAAGATATGAAGAACAGTTGCAGGATTGGGGCTTGGCTCAGGGGTGGGATTCAAAAGTCCCAGCAACCGATTCACTGCCCCAAATGCTGGATGAGCGTAGCCATGGTGGCCATGGCCGACTGGAACTTCTGGGTCTGGAGGTCTCCAATTCTGGAGGCCCTCCAGAAGCCAGAAACAGGCCCGTTTCTGGACTTCCAGAAAGCCTGTTTTCCCCCCTCCCAGAGCCTCTATGCAGACCCTGCACTTACCTGCATCACATGGAGACTCCAGGGAGGGGAGGGCCAGGTGGGTGGGGCCAGCCAGTCAGTTGAAATACTGGTTCGGTGAACCAGATGAAAACGTAACATCTGGATTGCCCGAACTGGTCTGAACCGGTAGAATCCCACCCCTGGTTTGGCTAGTCTAGAGAAAAGAAGATTTGGGGTGAGGGGACATGATAGCAGCCTTCCAGTATTTGAGGGGCTGCCCCAAAGAGGAGAGGGTCAACTTATTTTCCAAAGCCCCAGAAGGCAGGACAAGAAAGGATGGATGGAAACTAAACAAGGAGAGAAACGACCTCAATTAAGGAGGAACTTCCTAACAATGAAAGCTATTAACCTGTGGAATAGCTTGCTTTCAGAAGTCGCCGGTGCTCCATCGCTGGAAGGACTTTAAGAAGAGTCTAGACAGTCACTTATCTGAAATAGTATAGGTTCTCCTGCTCGAACAGGGGGTTGGACTAGAAGACCTCCAAGGTCCCTTCCAGCTTTATTCTGAATTTGAATTTAAGAAAAGGGAACTTACTGATTGAGCAGCTGCCTAGGTTACATCCGGGATGCTTGACTCATTGAGCTTTTCTAATACGGGAGGACCTGAACTTTGCATCCACATTTACCCCAGAGAAGATCGGTAACAAATGAGATTCAGGTTTGCAAGCTACCCCGGAGTCTGTAAAGGTCAGCGGACTTTGGAACGATTGCAATGCACATCATGGAAAAAGAAGAAGTCATAAATTCTCCCCCCACCCCGTGAAAGTGTCGGATCTCTCTTGGTCGGAAGAAAACATTGACGAATCAGTGCAAGTTCAGGGGAAAAGCGGAGGAAAGGAAGATGATGAAGGGCTCGGCAGATGCATCAAGTTCAATAAACTTGGCCTGGAGACAAGATGACCCAGTGAGGAATGGAGAAGAAGGAGAGACATATTTCAAAAGCGGGTCATGAAAGGGAAAATGTAGAAGACAGGGTGAAAAACAGCTCAGAGGGACAGCAGAAGTCTGAAGAAAAACTAGTTCTTCTTTCTGGTTTGGGTAGTTTGGAAGGGAAGGGAAGGAAAGGATGTTACTTGACCTTTGAAATGTTCCCCCACCCTAGGTAAACCTCTCCATCGAAGGAAGGATCCCTTGTTTCAAGGTTGAGGGTCACGTTTGGCCCCTGGAGGCCACACGCCAAAAATGTAACACCTCCTAGGAGGATGGCAAAACATACGGCTGATTCGATTTCTTCCTATAGCTAATAGAAATTAAATATACTGTAGTCCACAACGTTTTTCTCTGACTTACTTCCCCTGCTCCCTATCTCTGCTGATGTTACCTAGTTGGGTCATTAAATGTTTGCAAGAACACCACCAAGTTCGGGAAAGCACCAAGGACCACTCCTCCACCTCCTCTCAAACCCCACCCTCTTCAAGCACTGATGTTGTTACCTACTTAGGTAATGAAATATCTGCAAGGAAACTACCAAGCTCAGAGATAACTAAGGACCGCATGGCCCTCCCTCTCCTTCTCCTCTTCCTCCTCCCAATCCCCACTCCCTTCTAGCACTGATGATGTTACCTAGTTGGGTAATGAAATATCTGCAAGGAAACCACCAAGCTCAGAAAGTACCAAGGACCCCACAATAATCCTCTCTTCCTCCTCCCCTCTCCCCTCCTCTTCCTCCCCCCCTCCCTCCTCTTCCTCCTCCTCCTCCCAATCCTCACTCCCTTCTAGCACTG
Source organism: Pseudonaja textilis (assembly GCF_049901715.1). Lineage (NCBI taxonomy): Eukaryota > Metazoa > Chordata > Lepidosauria > Squamata > Elapidae > Pseudonaja > Pseudonaja textilis. The sequence continues at coordinate 9,193,770 of NC_142004.1, forward strand.
ATGATGTTACCTAGTTAGGTAATGAAATACCTACAAGAAAACCACCAAGCTCAAAAGGACCCCACAATAATCCTCCTGTTCCTCTTCTTCTTCTTCCTTCTTCCTCCTCCTCCTCCTCCTCCTCCTCCTCCTACTACTACTACTACTACTACTATGCTACTACTAATCCTCCCAATCCCTACTCCCTTCTAGCACTGACGATGTTACCTAGTTAGGTAATGAAATATCTGCAAGGAAACCACCAAGTTCAGGGAACACCAAGGCCCCCACAGTTCAACCCTGAAATACAAATTGGTACTTATTTCCCTTTCAGTCACATTACAAATAATTTGTAATTTGTGAGTGCTCTTTGAGGGCCACAGTCAATGTTTCTAGGAGCCCTATCCAGCCCTAAGCCCTGTGGTTTTACATCTATTTACAAAGCTGCAGCCTCTTAAACCAATCACAATTGCCTGAGTTTGTACAACCATTATACTGCAATGATGGAACTTAAACTAGATGCTTAGAGCAATAAGCCAGGGGAATAGCTTAGCTTTTGAACTGTGTCCCAGAAACCCAGTGTTTCATGACTCGTAAATCTTAATCTGATTTTATGCAAAAAGTGAGCCCATAAAAAGGTTCAGGAGAAGATCTTTGGTGGCCTAACAACAGTTGCGTTCACACCAGAGGTGGTGTCCAGCCGGTTCTGACCAGTTCTGGAGAAACAGTAGGGTAAATTTTGAGTAGTTTGGAGAACCGGCCAATCCCACCTCTGACTGGCCCTGCCAACTCCATCTCTTCTCTGCCTCCCATTGAATCCCAGCTGATCCGCTGGGTCTCCTTTGGTTGCCTTGCACAGGAGAACGGAGCTGGAAAGCAGGTTAGTGGGGTGGGGAGGGAATGGGGATTTTGCAGTATCCTTCCCCTGCCACACCCACCAAGCCACGCCCACAGAACCGGTAGTAAAAGAACTTTGAATCCCACCACTAGTTCACACAGTACAATAAACCGTCAATGGAAAAATGTGAAGTTGCATTTTGCTCCCCGTTTCAAAGCTTGCTAACTGTTATCTTTTCCTTCCATCTCTGGTGGCCGAGCCCAGCAATCTGTTCTTCTTCCCCTCTTATCTCCTAAAATATTCCTGCGGCAGGTCAATCCGTATCGTGCAGAGTTTCTTTCTTTCTCCTTTTCTTTTCTTTTTCCCTCCTCCCCGCAGGCACATCGTGTGTCTGATCAACAATTGAGGTCCTGGCAATCTGATCCAAGGAATAATTTATTTGCTTTTAGAGCACATCGGATTAGCCACAGCACGCACTGATCCCTGGAGCATCCAAAAGGCCATTCCGGTCTAAAATTATGGTGGTCTGCAGTAACTCCAAACCCCTAAATCCACCTCACTGGAGTTTCAAGAAACCTTTCTGAGATAAAGATATTTTTTCTTCTCCCTTTCCTTCTCCAATGAGCTCATGGCAAAGGCTTGTGAGTGGAAGCGGGGTGGGTGTGATTTGAAAAACAGGCTGGAGATGGTATTCCAATCCTTCCCTTGGCTTTTGGACCCACCAAATTTTCAAAAAGGTGTGCAACACAATGTGTGCAAGTCAACATGCTTTGCTAGACCTTCACCTGGTAGGACCGGAAAGGATTTTTTTATAATGCTGACAGAGTCGGGGAAAAAAAAAATCAAGGTTAGGCCATCAAAGTCCAACCCTTCCTACAAATGATGCCATATTGTTGTGATTGAAATGGTGGCTCAGTGGCTAAAAACATTGAGATTGTGGGATCAGAAAGGTCGGCAGTTTGGCTGTTTGAATCCCTAGCGCCGTGTCCTTTGGATCCAGACAGGATCTCCAGAACAAGGAGGGGACCTTTAAGGCAATCCTTTGTGCTTAAATCCTTTGCGCCATTTTGCTTCTCTCAAAAAACTTGATTTGACTGACATCTGGTCTGAAAGCAAAGAGGTTTTCGATGAACCACAAGTGAGAGTTATTAAAAAAAAAAAAAATCCAGTGAGCCTTCAGTCCCTCCATTCTTTTGGCTTCCTTCTTTTGGAAGGAGTGCCGAAGAAAGAAAGAAAGAAAGAAAGAAAGAAAGAAAGAGAGAGAGAGAGAGAGAGAGAGAGAGAGAGAGAGAGAGAGAGAGAGAGAGAGAGAAAGAGAGAGAAAGAAAGAAAGAGAGAAAGAAAGAAAGAGAGAGAGAGAGAGAGAGAGAGAGAGAGAGAGAGAGAAAGGAAGGAAGGAAGGAAGGAAGGAAGGAAGGAAGGAAGGTAAAAAATTGACAGCATAACAAAGGATCCCTTAGGTTGAGCTTCTCAATGCTTCTAAAATTAGCTTTTTTGCTTTTATGTTCCCTTGCAAAGGATAATAGCCAAATCGAGGCCATTTTAGGGTCATGCGGTTAGGCCACAATCCAGATCCTTATCCTCCTTTTACAGTGAAGTCACGGAGTTTGTTAAGCAGGTACTTTTGGCTGAATGAACCTCAAGAAAAATAACTAATAAAAGTTATTCACTCCCTGAGGGTGCTGGGTTTTTTTGTTTGTTTGTTTGTTTCGGATCGCTGTTGTTATTTAGTGCAGAAATCAAGATTTCACCCGCAAGAACTGCTCCAGTTCTAAAAACGGTTGAAAAGCCGGAGAGGCAAAGCAAAGCAAAGTTTAAAGAAAATAACCACCTCGATTTAAATGAAATATGTACTCCTGGGGTTTCTCCACCCCACCTCACTCCCATGTTCTAAAAACAGCTTCCCTCAAAACTCAAAATGATGGGTGTAGAAATCTGGAACGAAGCCGCGTTCACAGAAAAGTTGCAAAGCTCACCACAGACGTTTTAAATAATTCATGTCGGGATGGAGGATTTCTGACGTGGGTTGCTTTTTCCTTGCTCCTGCCTTTGCAAACCTCACGCATCCTACGGTGGGGTTGGAAGAAGCGAAGGTTCGTCTGCGTCTGACTTAGAGCAACGTTTCATCACAAGTCACCGCTTGCACCGAGCAGGCACCTAAAAACGTCGCCGTTGGATTTCAGGGAGAGACATGCAAATAAATTCTCCTTTTGTTCAGCCAGCTAAGGCTTCTTTTCAGACCAAGCACAAAACAAAACAGACCCGAAAAAAAATCTCAGCTTCCCCCGCTGGGAAAAAAAAACAACATAATTTCCCACTGGGGATAATTCCCTACAAAAATATTTTTTTTGCAAAAGTTAACTTTGTCTACTGTTACTGGTGTGACTTCTAGCAGCGTAAAAGAGCTGGAGGGGGCCTTAGAGATCTTCTAGCCCAACCCGCTATTCAAGCAGGAGACAATCATTATAATAAACCATCCTGCTTGGAACTGTCTGTATTCTTCGATGATGCCTCGATAATTTTTGGCTAATTCCCCGTCCGTTCACTCTGTGATTTTCAATGAAACATAGAACGTAGATTAATAGGATTGGAAGGGACCTTGGAGGTCTTCTAGTCTATGACCTTACTCTTCTTCAGTGATGGAGCAGCCACAACTTTTGGAGGCAAGTCGTTCCATTGATTGATTGTCCTCACCGTCAGAAATTTTCTCCTTAGTTCCGGGTTGCTTCTCTCCTTGATACGTTTCCGTCCTTTGCTTCTTGTCCTGCCTTCAGATGCTTTGGAGAATGGCTTGACTCCTTCTTCTTTGGGGCGGCCCCTCAAATATTGAAACACTAGCTCTATACTGGCGCTTCGCTATGAAACAATGTGATCGGGCTTAGTTTTGTGGGGGAGGAAAAATAAGGGGGGAAAATTCTGCCTCTGCCTACCAGCATCCATCGGTATTCATCTGGCTAGCGTCCTGTCAGTGTGTGAGAGACCGGAGGGCTGTTTGGAAACTGAAACCATATTTGCTATGTGAGCAAGAAGGAGACAGCAAGGAGCCTGGGCATGGCTTAGCTCAACTGTTCTGTACTAAAGCTGGTTGCTGGTTTGAAACTCAAACTAAGACTCCTCTCCTCTGCTTGTGTTTTGCATTTGGAAGAGATTTCTTTTCAGGTGGGGAGGGGGAGTAGAACTCCTTAGCATCAGAGCGTGTTAATAATAATAATAATACAGGAAATACTCTAAATGCTCTGATGGTCATTTCAAAAAAAAAAATCCTTTCTTAGTGAGCACTTAGAAGCCAAGAGGAACATACGTACCAAATTTCAAGTGTGTAGGCGTTATAGTTCTGGAGATGTTGTGATGATGCATGAGTGGTATTTTGCTTTTACATATATAGATTGCTACCACCATCCCCCCCAGTCCTTCTTTTCATCAGACTAAACACACACACACACGCACACACACAAAGTAGGGTCTCCAATTTGATGGGCTGCAGAAATGAGCTCTTACGAAGTTCTTGAGAGAATGACTCGCAGAGAGCAACGTGGGGGCCAAAGAGAGAGGTATAAAAACAACCTTTGGAACACAAGACACAACCCTTGGAGAAGTTGTGCTATCTGGGAGGCCCTACAATGCAACAGATGTGTCCCATGTTATAAACAAAGGAGCACATTGCCCGGGGGAGCCTATCTCCTAACGCCAGAATCTGGTGGCCTCCACGCCGCTAGTCTCCAAGACGTATCTGGCATAATGCATAGCTAATTTCTTGGACCACCGGCTTCCTCAGCCCGCTTCTCCCTCTAATCCCTGATCCCTTAAACATTTCGGTGAGACCCGAGCTTCCTTCCATTTGGGGTTGGAAGGGGGAAAAACAAATATTCCCCCTTTTTGCCCCACACCTCGAAACACACACATACAACAACCTGAACAATTTACAGATGGGTTTTCCTCATTGCTGCCCGTGGGGGAAAATAACCGTGGTTGTTTTGCAAAGAAGTTCCAGCTGCAGCTGTTTCAATTTAAGGTCAGGAAACGGACCAACAGATGATGGACACCCTGGTGCATCTGGGGGGAAAAGGGTTGAGGAGGGGGGCTTCAAATATTGGATGCCTGAAAAGTCTCCCTCAGAGAGGGGAGAGCAGGCCCAAGGCCACCCACTCACTCTTCCTTTGTTGACCCTTTGGGAAAGACTTTGCTTAGAGAGTTCACAGATCTAATTGAAGTGGCAACTTCAAATCTCAACCAACAAATTGCTCTTGTCTTACATATTGGCAAAAAAAAAAAAAAAATCAGAAAATAAAGTACAAGCTGAATAGTCACGACCTTGTAGACCGGGGCTCTCCAACCTTGGCAACTTTAAGACTTGTGGACTTTCAAGTCCCAGAGCTCCTCAGCCAGCAAAGCTGGGAGTTGAAGTCCACAAGTCTTAAAGTTGCCAAGGTTGGAGAGCCCCGTTGTAAACGACCCCCACTATGTCAAGGACCTTGGAGTACTCACCTCTAATGATCTAAGTGTTAGAGCCCACTGTAACTACATAGCCAAAAAGGCATTAAGAGTTGTAAACTTAATCCTGCGTAGCTTTTTCTCCGGTAATATTGTACTACTAACTAGAGCATACAAAAACATTTGCTAGACCAATTCACAAATACAGCTCATCAGTGTGGAACCTGCATTGCATATCAGACATTAATACAGTCAAGAAAGTCCAGAGTTTTTTCACGAGGAGAGTCCTCCACTTCTCTACTCGTAACAGAATACCTGATGCCACCAGACTTGAAATTTTAGGCTTAGATAACTTAGAACTATGCCGCCTTTGGTCTGACCTAAGCGTAGTACATAAAATTATCTATCCGTCAATGTATTAGGTAACAAATATAAGTATAAACATGATTATGAACCCATGAAGTGGATACGAATAAAAAGGGAACATTTGGACAGGGACAGTAAGCAGGTTGGTGCGCTTATGCATGCCCCCTACAGACCTCTTAGGAATGGGGTGAGGTCAACAGTAGACAATCTGAGGTTAAAGTTTTTGGGGTTTGGGGAAGAAACCACAGAGTCAGGTAGAGTATTTTAGACATTGAGCACTCTGTGGCTGGAGTTGTATTTCCTGCAATTGAGTTTGGAGCAGTTTATCTTGAGTTTGTATCTATTGTGTACTTGTGTATTGTTGTGGTTGAAGCTGAAGTAATCATTGATGGGTAGGATAATTTTATTGTGTGCTTGTGCATTGTTGTGGTTGATACTTGAAAAACGGCTCTTCTAGTGAGAAGGTTGATCCTGTCATATATACTCTCCATACAGAAAGATAGATTATATGAAGTTAGACGCTTTTTAGATAAAGTGCCCCAAGCTTGCTATGCCATCCTGATAACATCCTTAATGAAATATCTCCCTCTTCAGATCGTCCAATGCAGAATGAAGCTGAACTGGGCTACAGTTAGGATCCTTATAGCAAAGTTCTACATTTACTACGAAAGCCTTGATAGGGAAACCCCATCGATTAAACTGAGTTGAAAGGACATCTGTGATGGGAATGTCATTCATCTAAAGGTCACCGGCACATTATTTAGCATTAGGCTGGAGTCAGAGATTCTGGGACTTTTTTAAGGTGTTGAGAAAAAGCTTCAAATTCACAGTCACCCCTGAATCAGGATAGAACTACAGAATAATAGAAATGGACGGGACCTTGGAGGTCTTCTAGTCCAACCCTTTCTTCAAGCAGGAGACCCTCTACCATTTCAGACAGGTGGCAGTCCAGTCTCTTTTTAAAAACCTCCAGCGATGGAGAACCCACAATTTCTAGTGGCAAGCTGTTCCAACGGGGTTAATTGTTCTCACTGTTAGGAAGTTTCTCTTTAATTCCAGGTTGTTTCTGTCCTTGATTGGTTTCTATCTGTTGCTTCTGCAGTTGATAAGTTAGTAATCCCGGTCGTTAAGTGAATTTGGCTTCCCACACTGGCCTTGCTTGTCAGAAGGTCGCAAAAGGGGATCCCACGTCCTTGGGACAGTGGAGGCAAACCTTTTTCGGCTCCCGTGCCGATAACTGCGCTTGCGTGCACCTGCCAGCACCTAGAAGGCAATTTGCTGCCCCGCCACACCCCCTGTGCGTGCATACGTGATTCCCCCGCCGCATGCTGCGCATCTCTGGGCATGCACATATGGCCCCCTGCACACACTGTGCACCTCTGCACATGCACACGTGCCTCCTGCATGCCCCCGCACGTGCGCACCAGGTACCTGACAATCAGCTGTTGGGCAGTGTGGCGTGCGCATGCACAGTGGGGCTCTTCTAGGTGAACTCACGTGCCATCGGTTCACCCACATGGCCTTAGGACATAGCAACCGTCATAAAAATGAATCTGTGTCCAAGACCCTGAATTTTGATCACCATGGAGAGGCTGCAAAGGTTGTGACGGTGAAAAATGGTCATAAGTCACTTTTTTCAGTGCTGTTGTAACTTAGGATGCTCACGAAATGAACTGTTTTAAGTCAAGGACTAGCTGTATTGGAAGACTGTTATCATGTCAGCCCTAGTGCGTTTCACTAGACTGGACATTATCCAATTCCTGCAGTCGTTCTTCATATTTTTTAGCCTTCAGTCCCCTAATCCTCTTTGTTGCTCTTCTCTGCACTCTTTCTAGAGTCTCAACCTCTTTTTTTTTTTTAATTGTCATGACCAAAATTGGATGCAGTAGTCCGAGTGTGGTTTTGCCATACGAAGGAGAAAACTATGCAAGTTTGGAAGTGAGGAAACAGTGCAAATAATGTTATGAGCCACAGTGGCGCGGTGGTTAGAGTGCAGTACTGCAGGCTACTTCTGCTGACTATCGGCTGCATGTAATTGGGCAACTCCAATCTCACCAGGCTCAAGGTTGATTCAGGCTTCCATCCTTCCAAGGTAGGCAAAATGAGGACCCAGATTGTTGGGGGCAAGAGGCTGACTCTGTAAACCGCTTAGAGGGAGCCGTAAAGCACTGTGAAGCGGTCTATAAGTCTAAGGGCTATTGCTATTCCCTCAAATTCTTGCTTGGCTATTGGTTGGCTTTGTCTCTGGCGTTTTTAAGAAGCTTGCTATGTTGGAAGCCGGTCTGATGGCTGAAATCATCTCAAGAACAAACCATATAAACCATACACCAGGCCCAAAGTCTCAATAGTTATCCTTTCCCGGTTGGACAAAGAAAAGTGCTTTTTTTTTTTCACAGCTAGCAACTGTGTCTAAGGGAGGGAGGAAACACCAACGCCTATTCAAACATGATCTAATCCATTTGCGATTCTGCAATTTTCCCGTAACCTTTTCAAGGGAACGTAGACGTATTTGCAGTGCAGGCTGTGAAAAAAAAAAAAAAAACAAGAATTCTGAAGGACACTTCAGTTTCACAGAAGGGACGCTTGGAAGTGCACTTTCCAAATGGTTCTGCAAAGGATTGAACAGGTTTCTGCTCGCATGGTCCAAAAAAAAGCCATCTAAAATTAGATGAGGCTCTTAGCACCCCCTGCGACCCTCCCAAAATTGCTTCTAACTCTTTTAGATGGAATGAAGTCAGGGGCAGTAGAGATGCAATCCTTGATTATTCAAAACCCAAGTTGCATTTGGTACTCTGCGGTGCCTAGAATTCGTCCATCGTGGCTTCTTGGCTTTCTCTGCAATAAATTATTGATCAGAAGTGGTTAAACTGTGGGGTGCCATTTTACCTAGTTTCAGGTCGGTCTGCAAATGAAGAAATTTGCCAAGCGCAGCAAGACTGAAGTAGAGCAACTGCCCTAATTTGGCTGTAGAGTGATTTTCTATCCATGCATTTCCTTTTTTCTTCTTTGCTGCTCTGTGGTTCACACAACTGGGCTGGCTATCCTCATACAGTTTACAGATGAAGTTCTTGACAGATTAACAGAGTTGGAAGCAGTGGTGGGATTCAAATTTTTTTACTACCGGTTCTGTGGACGTGGCTTGGTGGGTGTGGCGTGGTTTGGTGGGCATGGCAGAGGAAGGATACTGCAAAATCCCCTTCCCTCCTCACGCCACTAACCTGCTTTCCAGCTCCGTTCCCCTGTGCAGGGCAACCAAAGAAGACCCAGCTGATCAGCTGGGACTTGGGAGGCAGAGAATAAACGAGGATGGGGTCAGTCAGAGATGGTATTTGCCCGTTCTCTGAAAATACTCAAAATTTCTGCTACCAGTTCTCCAGAACTGGTCAGAACCTCTGGTTGGAAGGGACCTTGTAGGTCATCTACTCCAACCCCCCACCCAGGCAGAAGAGCCTACACCATTTCTGACAAATGGCAGTCCAATCTCTTCTTGAAAGCCTCCAGGGATGAAGCTCCCACAACTTCCGGAGGCAACTTCTGTTCCATTGGTTGATTGTTCTCCCTGTCAGAAAATTCCTCCTTATTTCTAGGTTGAATCTCTCCTTGATCAGGTTCCATCCATTATTCCTTGTCTGGCCTTCGGGTGCTTTGGAAAACAGCTTGACCCCTTCCTCTTTTAGGAAAACATTAGACTGTGCAGAAATGAACAGATTAACACTTGCAATTAAAGAGAAGGAACAAACTAAATATTATATGATATGGGAATCATTTTATCGTTGGTTAAAAAATAAATATGAAAATTAGAGGCTAGTGAATAGAAAATATGTTTATAAAAATAAATAAGTTAAGATGAAGATTGTTATAAAAAGGAAATATAGATAGTAATGAGCTAAGAGTAGAGAACTAATACTAATGTAATGATTATGGCTGGTATTTTAATTGTTATTGCACAAAATATTTGTACCCAGATGACACACTGTTTAATGGATGATGGATTGTTTGTATTAAAAATAAAATAAAAAAATTACCAAAAAATATATTGGAAGACTGCTATCATGTCTCCCATGGCCTTTCTCTTCACTAGACTAGCCATGCCCAGATCCAGCTGATATCTACCTATCCATTTCTTCATGCTAGAATCCTAATTTTCTGCAACCCAGGAAGCTTATTGTTCAAAACTGGCAGGCTATAGACCAGCAATAAATCACCACCACTTTATCCTTAATTCAACAATTGGCTTGACTTGAAAGAAGAATCACAGGCACCATTAGACTAGCTTAGACTTCAAGAACAATCCATGACCTAATCTTGGACAAAGGAAACACATTAAGAAGACAGCCTATCTCCTTAAAAAGAGAGGGGGGGAGGGATGGAGAGAGAGAGAGAGAGAGAGATTTTTAGGTGTTCAAGAACAGGTCACTGTTTGGGTCACTTTAGGTTGCAATTATTTCATTCTTCCTCATTTTTAGTTCATACTAAAGGTATGGCATATTCTGGCATTCAGTTTGGCTGTTTTCTTGCAGATGTTTCATTACCAAACTAGGTAACATCATCAGTGCTCGAAAGGAGTGGGGTTTGTAAGGAGGAGTGGGAGGGGGGGAGGAGGAGGAGGAGGAGGAGGAGGAGGAGGAGGAAAACTATGGGATTCTTGATGCTCTTTGAGCTTGGCTGTTTTCTTGCCGATGTTTCATTACCAAACTAGGTAACATCATCAGTGCTTGCTTTCTCCAAAGATGAATGAGCCTTCAACTCCAAAAGAACCTGGAGAAATCTCCGTCACACATACAAAAAGCTCTTCCTTACAGGTTGAATTTGGCCAGCGAACCGATGAATATTTTTTTTCCCCCGCAAGCGGCATAAACCACCCTCGTCCATCTTGCAAATGAGACAATACGGGTGCTTTTCCTCCTTCTCTCATTCACAGATGTCGTTCAAGCTCCTGCACTAGTTGGCTGATATATTACAGGCTTTGGTTAGGTCATTTGTTTTTCACTTGGACTCACGTTGCTGGAGGAACAGCTTTTGACAATCTTTCGCCTCCATTAATTTCAGGGAATAACTTGCATCCTCTGTCAAAGCTCTTTTTTGTTTGTTTGTTTTTTTCTGCCAAGTTTATCCAAGCACACTCTACAGGTAGTCCTTGGCTTACAAACATACTTGGGCCCCAATTTTCAGTTGCTAAGCAGGACGGTTGCTTTTAAGTGAGGTGTGCCCCATTTTACTGCCCTTCTCGGCATAATTGTTAGGTAAATCGCTGCAGTTATTAAGTTATGATATGGTTGTGTCAGTGAATGTGGCTTCCCTATTGACTTTGCTTGTCAGAAGGTCATAAAAGGGGGATCACAACAGGGGGAGAGGAGGAGGAAGGGGAAGGAGAAGAAAGGGAAGGAAAAAGAGGGGAGATGGTGGTGGAAGGGGAAGGGCAAGAAGAAGAGAAAGAAAAAAAGGAGGAGGAGGGAGTGGGAGGGGAACTGAAAGGGAAGAGAGGAAGAAATTGAGAAGGAGTTGGAGATGGAGAAGGGGGAGGAGATGGAGATGGAGGTGGAGAAGAGGAAGAGGAGGAGGAGGAGGAGGAGGAGGAGGAGGAGGAGGAGGAGGAGAGGAGGAGGAAGAAGAAGAAGAAGAAGAAGAAGAAGAAGAAGAGGAGGAGGAGGAGGAGGAGGAGGAGGAGGAGGAGGAGGAGGAGGAAGAAGAAGAAGAAGAAGAAGAAGAAGAAGAAGAAGAAGAAGAAGAAGAAGAAGAAGAAGAAGAAGAAGAAGAAGAAGAAGAAGAAGAAGAAGAAGAAGAAGAAGAAGAACAACAACAACAACAACAACAACTTGGCTATCAACATTATTTCCAATAATTGCCGTTCAAGCCAACATAAACTCCACTGGGATTTTGTTTAGAAAAAATAACTGTGCTATGTTCATACTAAGAAAAAAAAGCCAACTTAAATTAGGCTGATCAGGATCAGACCAGGAGGCTAAAAATCATAAATGGCAGCGGGTGTCTGATAAATGGGCCTTTTGCGAGTTGGGACACCTACAACAACGGCTGTTTTACAGATCCCTTCAGCCCCCTGGCAGCCATTTTGTGGGGGGGACCACCACCCCCAGTGCGTTTTGGGAATTTCAAATCGTTTCCTCTGGGCCACAATCTTTTCCTCTCCTTCCTCAGAGAAAGGGCAAACTACGGTTGCAACCTGTGAAGCAACGCTGGGAGATGCCTTCCCATCATTTACAATCCACATTCATATCTCTCTCTCTCTCTCTCTCTCTCTCTCTCTCATGCCTGGCATGCTCTCCTCTGAAATATATGACTAATAAATTATCTGTTTCAAGATAAAAGTTGGATTAGGAAGCTTCCCCTGCAAAAACCGAGAAGTTATTGATTACAAGGGTTCCTTTTTATTACACAAGGAGAACAATTTTGCAAGAGGCTGCCTTGTGGAGGGAAAAAAAAACAGGATGACTGATTTATAAGCACGTCTGGCTTCATTTGTAATTTAAGTAAACCAGTGTTGACTCTGGAAAGCTAGACGCTCAACACAGGGCAGGAACTTTTATTTTTAATTAATTTTTAGTTGAAGATTTATTTATTTTTTTACAGAAGTACAAACAAGGCAAATTTAAAGAAGGGGGAAGATATAATAAATAGATAAATAAAGGAAGGAAGGAAGGAAGGAAGGAAGGGGAGGGGAGAGAGAAAGAGAGAAAGAAAGAAAGAGAGAGAGAGAGAGATGAAGGAAGGAAGGGGGAGACAGAGAGACAAAAAAAAGAAAGATGAAGGAGGGAACGAAGGGAGAGAGAAAGAGAGAGAGAAAGAAAGAAAGAAAGAAAGAAAGAAAGAAAGAAAGAAAGAAAGAAAGAAAGAAAGAAAGAAAGAAAGAAAAAGAAGTATAATTGGCAAAGAATCAACTGTATAACAGAATAACAGAAGTGGAAGGGGCCTTGGAGGTCTTCTAGTCCTACCCACTGTTCAGGCAGGAAACCCCATTCCATTTCAGATAAATCATTGTCCAATCTCTTCTTAAAAACTTCCAGTGTTGGAGCATTTACAACTTCTGGAGGCAAGGAGTTCCACTGGTTAATTGTCCTCCCTGTTAGGAAATTCCTCTTCCTAAGTTGCTTCTCTCCTTGGTTAGTTTCTATCCATTGCTTCTTGTCCTGCCTTCAGGTGCTTTGGAGAATAGCTTGACTCCCTCTTCTTTGGGGCGGCCCCTGAGATATCGGAACACTGCTGTCATGTCTCCCCTAGTCCTTCATCGCTGGAGTTTTTTAAGTAGAGACTGGACTGGTCACTTGTGTGAAATGCTATATGAGCTAAATATGAGCCAGCATTGTGCAGCGGCAGCCAAAACAGCCAATGCAATCCTAAATTGCATTAACAGAGGGATACAATCAAGGTCATGGGAGATACTAATCCCACTTTATAAAGCCTTAGTAAGTTGACACCTAGAGTACTGCATCCAGTTTTGGTCATCACACTATAAAAAAGGATGTTGAGACTCTAGAAAGACTGCAGAGAAGAGCAACCAGGATGATGGGGGACTGGAGCCTAAAACATACAATGAACGGGTGCAGGAACTGGGCCTGGCTAGTCCAGGGAAGAGAAGGACCCGGGGAGACAGGAGAGCAGCCTTCCAATATCTGAGGGGCTGCCGCAGAGAGGAGGAAGGGGTCAAGCTATTAACCATGGCTGAATGCGGCAATGTAAGTGGGAAAAACAGTTATCGGTCCCTTTTTCAGTGCTGCTGTAACTTTGAAAGGCCTCTAAATGAACCATTGTAAATCGAGGACTACCCACATTTGCAGCTCCCTGCGTTGAGCATATTCAGAAAAAAAGTATGATTTTTGCTGGCTGTCCACGAAAGCAGTAGGTTTACTTCCTCACCAGGAGGCTTGTAAGCAATCAGAGTCCAAGAGAAAAATCCTATTTCAAAATGTGAAGAACTGTCGTTCTCTCTCCCCCCACACCCCAAACTTCCTTAAAAATATACTTCCCCACTCCTTGCAGGGACACTTAAAGATGCTGCCCGACTGGCAATTTTGAAAAGAGAAATTGTTTGTGAATTTGCAACAAGATCTCAGTATGCAGCTGACCTTGTTTGGTCTCAAAACAAGCTCAGTGGAGCGAGATGGAGATGGAGATGGAGATGGCTCCCTCAGGCCTGGGGAGCAGAGCAGGTTGGAGCCACTGACTTTCCCCTCGCAAAGAGATATATCCATATTACAGGTCATCTTGGGAATGGAGAGAGAGAGAGAGAGGGAGAGGGAGAGAGAGAGAGAATCTATCTCTGAGAGAGAGAGAGAGAAAGAGAGGGAGGGAGGGAGAGAGAGGGAGGGAGAGAGAGAGGGAGGAGGGAAGGAGAGGGGGGAGGGAGGAAGAATCTATCTCTGAGATACAGAGAGAGGGAGGGAGAGGGAGAGGGAGAGGGAGGGAGGGATGGAGAGAGAAAATCTATATCTGAGATAGAGAGAGAGGGGGAGGGAGAGAGGGAGGAAGAGAGAGGAGGAAGAGAGAGGGGAGAGGGAGGGAGAGAGAGAATTTATCTCTGAGATACAGAGGGAGGGAGGGAGGGAGGGAGGAAGAGAGAGAGAGGGAGGGGAGGGAGGGAGAATCTATCTCTGAGATAGAGAAAGAGAGGGGAGAGAGAGGGAGGGAGAGAGAATCTATCTCTGAGATAGAGAAAGAGAGAGAGGGAGGGAGAGAGAGAGAGGGGGAGGGAGGAGATAAAATTTTACAGAAAAACCTTTTGACCGCAATGCTTGGAATTACCCAATTCATCAAAGTCCTGCAGACTTCTTTGGAGAACATAAATTATTCACTGATGTGGGCCTGAAACTCTGAATGGGGAAGCAAGGAAGGAAGGGAGAGGGAGGGAGAGGGGGAGGAGATGGGAAAGAGAAGAATGAAGGGGAAGAAGAAAGGGGAAGGAGGGAGGGAAGGGAAGGGGAAGGAAAGAAAGAGAGAGAAAAGGAAGAAAGGGATGAGAGAGAGAAAGAAAGAGAGAGAAGGAAGGAAAAAGAGAAGGAATGAAAGAAAGAGAGAGAAAGAAAGAAAGACAGCAAGGAAGGAATGGAAGGAAGGGAGAAAGAAAGAAAGAAAGAAAGAAAGAAAGAAAGAAAGAAAGAAAGAAAGAAAGAAAGAAAGAAAGAAAGAAAGAGAAACAAAAAAGAAAGAACTGGAAAACCCTGGGCTTAATTATTGAGGAGGTGTTGATGCAAAAGAAAGATCTCCCTCAGTTTCATGTGGCTGCAGGCAGCGGAGAGATTATTTTTATAAGGGTCGTAAATATTCCTTATACTTAAGTCCATCCTGATGGCCCCTTTTTTTTTCCCTGTCAAATTTCTCTTTACAAGTGGGGAGACCTGTGACGCCCCATTTTCTTCCATGAGAAAATAGGCAGGATTTATTATTTATTCATCAAAAGAAGGCCTTGTAGCGAGCCGCTTTAAAGTGGATTCATATATCACCATAAGCCAGGAGATACAAGCTGGTTTGCTTTTGGTGTACAGTGTTGTAGCCCTCCTAGTCAGACCCAGATTTTCTCCTATGGATTTGGGGGGAGAGGGTAAAAGAGCCTCTAGTTACAAAAATTAGGGGCACCCTTTGGGTGAGAGAAATGTTGCACAGGGCGTCACAAAGAGTGATTGGCCAGGGTCTTCAAACTTGGCAAGTTGAAGACTTGTGCACTTCCAACTCCCAGAATTCCTGAGCTAACATGACTGGAGAAGGAATTCTGGGAGTTGAAGTCCACAAGTCTTAAAGCTGTCGAGTTGGAAGACCCCTGGTTTAAGGTGTCCTCCATACTGAGTTCCAGAACAAATCATGAATCCTACTCCAATCAGGCTATATGTGATAAAATGCAACAATTGTGGAAGGTAATGGATTGTGACTGGGTGGGGCAAGCTGCGGGTGGGTGAGCTGTGCGAGCGAGAGAGCATCAGGTGGTTGGGGCAACTGAGTGACCGGGAACTGGTTCAGGGGCGTGGTCAGCCAGAAGTTGCTACCGGTTCTGCAACCCACACTAAATTCTTGCTACCGGGTCGCGAGAACCGCTGTGAACCGGCTGAATACTACCTCTGATGGTAATGGATTATACCAGGGGAGACAGGATAGGAGTCTTCCAATATTTGAGGGGCTGCCCCAGAGAAGTGGGGGTCAAGCTATTTTCCAAGGCATCCAAAGGCCAAACAAGGAATAATGGATGGAAACTGACCAAGGAGAGATTCAACCTAGAAATAAGGAGAAATTTCCTGATAGACAGAGCAATCAACCGCTGGAACAGAAGCTGCCTTCAGAAGTTGTGGGAGCTTCATCCTTGGATGCTTTCAAGAAGAGACCAGACTGCCACCTGTCAAAAATGGTGTAGGGGGTGGACTAGAACAGGGGTCGCCAACCTTTTGGATCTCAGGGACCATCAAACTCATAATTTTAGATCCCAGGGACCACTAACTGATTCTGTGGGTGTGGCCTAATTTGTGGGTGTGGCTTGGTGGTCATGTGACTGGCTGGGCATGGCTTGTATGTAAATATTATAAATATTTATATAAATATTGATTATTATTTTTTTATAAAAAAGAACAACTTTTACCCAAAATCAGGCAAATCAGGCAGATTGAGTTTCTCATGGAATCATTCAGTGATCTGTCTATCTGCCATCGGCTAGCTCAGTCTCTCAAATTTGCTTGCAGTGAGTCTGCACTGAATTCGCTTGCAAGCAAACCTTCAGTCCTAAGGGAGGTTCGGCTGTACTTAAAAGCAGAGCCAAAGATCTAAAGACTATCTAGAAAGCAAGAAATCCAACCATTTCCTGTTTCCTAGATAATCTAATTCTCCTGGCACGACAGAACAGATGATGGTCGGAAAAAGGAAAAATAGAAATTTAGCAGGCAAGTTTATCGGGTAAGGAGTGGGTGGGTGGGGAGGGTTCCCACGGGCCACGTGGGTGGCGCAGTCTTGTGTTTCTGCACAGCCTGGATTAATTGCTTTGGGGGGGTGCTCTGGGGGTGAGATTTCTCTGTGGCCCACCAAAATTTTCTCACGGCCCACCAGTGGGCTGCAGCCCACCGGTTGGCGACCGCTGGACTAGAAGACCTACAGGGTCCCTTCCAACCCTGTTAATCTGTATCTATGTAATGAGATATCTCCTGTCTTCTTGAAGTGAAGAGGCTTCCGATTGTACCCCAAAATGTGAGCACTGAACCTGAGACCTTCTCTGTGTAAAGCAAGGGCTATCTCATGGAACCAGGTCCATCCCATCAATCTTTATCTAGCCCGCATCCTCTAGTTCAGTGGTGGCTAACCTTTTGGGGCTCCTGTGCCAAAAATTGTGTGCGTGTTTGCACGCTCGCACTCGTGTGCCAGCACCCAGAAGGCAATGTACACCCCCTATGCCCCCTACGCATGCACACATAATCCCCCCCACCCCGCCCCCGCCTTACCTGCACTGCACCTCACAGCTGATTTTGGGCGGGCTTGAGGCCCTTTTCGGCCTCCCAAAAGCTTGAGGAAGGCTTCTGCAGGCTTCTGCAGGCTTTGCAGGCCGAAAACTAGCCCCATTTCATCACTTTTGGTATTTTTGGAAAAACAGGAAGTGACAAAATGGGGCTAGTTTTTGGGGTGCAAAGCCTGCAGAAGTCTTCCTCAAGCCTTTGGGAGACCGAAAAAGGCCTCAAACCCACCCCAAATCAACTGTGAGGCACGCACATGCGCAGTGAGGTAAGTTTGCCTGCAGCTTGCGTGCTGGCACAAATGGCTCTGCTTGCCACTTGTGGCATGAGTGACACAGGTTCGCCACCACAGCTCTAGTTCAACCTTCTGTGATTCCCCATTCTTGCAGGAAGGTTCAACCGTGTGACTTCTGCATGCAGTGCCAACAAGCCCCCCCCCCATTCGGAATAACAGAATAACGGACTTGGAAGAAGACAACGACCTTGGAGGTCTTCTAATGGAAACCAACCGCCTGATCCAGCAGGAGATTCTATACAATTCAAGACAAATGGTTGTCTAATCTCTTCTTGAAAACATCCAGTGATGGAACGAACACCCACAACTTCTGAAGGCAACACTGTCAGAATTTGTCTGTATAATTGGCAAAGAATCCATTGTATATCAGAATCACAGAGGTGGAAGGGACGTTGGAAGTCTTCTGGTCCAATGCCCTCTCTGGCCGGAGACCCTAGACCATTTCAGACAAATGGTTGTCTAATCTCTTCTTGAAAACCTCCAGTGATGGAACGAACACCCACAACTTCTGAAGGCAATTCGTTCCACTGGTTAATTGTTGTCACTGTCAGGACATTTCTGCTTAGTTCGAAGTTGCTTCTCTCCTTGATTAGCCTCCATCCATTGCTTCTTGCACTTCCCTGAGGTCCTTTGGAAAATAAACTGACTCCTCTTCTTTGTGGCAGCCCCTTGGCTATTGGGACATCATTATCATGTCACCCGTAGTCCTTCTTTTCATTAAAGAGGAACCAAGCAGAAACTTTCCCAGTCATCAACTGAAGTGCTACTTCTTTTAAAAAAATGGCATAACGTAGAATTAGAAAGAAGATGAAGAGGCAGGACCGCCAGTTCAGCAGAAACAGCCTATACTTAGATGAGGCAGGAACGGGGTCAGACAAAGGACAATGGTTTGGAATCCATCTGGACGATTATTTCTACTGTTTTTCGGAGGGTGAACAAAAGGGGTGTTAGGCTAGTGAGGAATGAGGCCTAGATTCTCAAGGAATTCAGAGCACCCAATCCATGCCAAACCAAAACCTCCTTTCCTTCCAGACCTGCCATGAAGAAATCTATCTAGGCTTCCTTCTTTTGGAAGGAGTGCCGAGGAAAGAAAGAAAGAAAGAAAGAAAGAAAGAAAGAAAGAAAGAAAGGAAGGAAGGAAGGAAGGAAGGAAGGAAGGAAGGAAGGAAGGAAGGAAGGAAGGAAGGAAGGAAGGAAGAAAAAAAGAAACAAAGAAAGAAAGAAAGAAAGAAAGAAAGAAAGAAAGAAAGAAAGAAAGAAAGAAAGAAAGAAAGAAAGAAAGAGGCAGGCTGAGGAATTCCAGGAGTTGAAGTCCACAAATTTTTAAGTTGCCAAGGTTGGACAACCTTACTTTAGATGTAGGATTCAATTCGAATAAATGAGCTGGAAGGGACCTTGGAGGTCTTCTAGTCCAGCCCCCTGCTCAAGCAGGAGAGAACCTACAATATTTCAGACAAGTGACTGTCCAGTCTCCTCTTGAAAACCTCCAGTGATGAAGTCCCTACAACTTCTGGTGGCAAGCTGATTTCTAGAGAAGGCAAATACACAGCATCAGCCACTATGGTTCAATTTCCCAATGTTACGAGCTTCTCGGAACTCCAGAAATGGATAAGAGTTTGAAAACCTTGACTAGCTCAGAATATCATCACATTCTTCCATTATCAGAAAAATAGCCGGCCACCTCCCTTGTTTATCAAATATTTTCTCCAAGGGAATTCAGAAATCCCACCTTCAGCAGAGAGAGAAAGTGCAGAAGCATCAAATAGCTGAGATATCTGTAACTCAATCCCCATTTTCCCCCGTTGATAAATCCAACAATTCAAAAACTTTGTGCAGTAGTTTTGGATATTTGGGGTATTGAAAGCATGGTGGAAAAACGAGCAATTTTCAAAATATTAAATATAAGGCAGGGGATAATAAATCAGGTGAAAAGAAATGTTATTTATGTTTAAATGAACTAATGGGGAAAATAAGAAAGAATAGAAATAAGAGGGGAACAACAATATACATATTTTAATATAACAAGATATTATGTAGTAAAAGAGGGAGGCTGAGAAATTGAATGGTGGTAGGATTAGATATGTTTAAACAACATGAAATAATGAAATGAAATGTAACAACTATGAGTAACAGCATTATGTTTATCTGTACCAGAGGTGGTATTCAGCCGGTTCTGACCGGTTCTGGAGAACTGGTAGCGGAAATTTTGAGTAATTCGGAGAACTGGAAAATCCCACCTCTGACTGGCCCCGCCCCCATCTATTCTCCGCCTCCCAATTCCCAGCTGATTGGCCGGGTCTTCTTTTGTTGCCCAGCCCAGGAGAACAGAGCTGGAAAGCAGGTTAATGGGGTGGGGAGGGAATGGAGATTTTACAGTATCCTTCCCCTGCCATGTCCACCAAGCCACACCATGTCCACCAAACCATACCACACCCACCGAGCCACGTTATGCTCATCAAGCCACGCCCACAGAACCGATAGTAAAAATAATTGAATCTCACCACTGATCTGTACTAAAATGTATGATACCCAGGTATCACACTGTTCACGCATTTGATATATATAAATAGTATAAAACAAAGAACTTGACAAAAAGAAAAAAGAAAGCCTTTGTGATAATCTGTTGTTGTTTCCCCAGCCACAACTGGAACCAACCAACAAATTTTTGAGATGGAAGAAATGGTTGGTTGTCTTTTGCTGCCCATAAAATTCTATCTCGATGACCTGCCTCGAAATACGAGATAGTATTTCGAATCTCAACCCATGGAAACCACCTCACCAAATATAACCTGGATGAGTTAGTGGACTTATCCAAGACAAGAAATTGTGCAGATGTTAGAACCTTTCGGCTGACTAGAAAGGCATGCTGGGAAAGGCATTCATTAAAAAAAAAAAAAACTTTCCATACAATCACAAGCCAAGGAAGGGAGAAGAAAAAAAATAATTAAAATCAATATCTGTGTTCTTCATTTACCCCACCCTCGTGCCTGAGAGTCAGCATCTGCAGCAAATCAATTAGTAATCCTATTATATTGCAGATGACAGAAAATATGTCTATTGAACCAGATGCCAACAATTTCTCCTTCCATAACAGAGTAGGGCTGATACGGAGGCCTTGTTTTTACTATCACAGTCTCTTGCCAAGATCTGAGGATTTGTAAAAAAAAAAAACCCAGCTCATTTAATAACTGTTACTAGAGCAATATTTTTATCAATAATTCTCTCTTTTGCTTTTTCTATCTCCTTTTCTCTCTCTCTCCCCTTTTCTCTTATCTTTTCTCTCTCTTTTTCTCTCTTTTCTTTTTGCTCTTTCATTTTTTCTTTTTCTTTCCCTCTGTCTCTCTCTTTCTCTTTCTCTCTGTATTTGTCTCTCTTTTCCACTGTCTTTTTTCTCTTTTTTTCTCTCTCTCTCTCTCTTTCCCTCTCTCTGTGTTTTAGTTTAATATTTCCAGGATCCCATGTCCTTTTTCAGACAAATATTCAAAAACCAAAAAGGGCAACAATTAAATTTTGATCAGAGAAAAGATGGCACCGTCTGACTTCATTCAACATCCTAAATTGACTTGGATAGATTTTGGAAATTGGCTTCTACAGAAATCCAATCCAAGTGCTTTTCTTTTTTTTTAAACATACCCAACTCTCCTTATGCTGCATTAAATTAAACATGTATTGAAACATGTAATTCTTGAGTCCAATTTTGTCTTTGATATTTCTATAGTTTTCAAGCACTTGATCTCTGCCTAAAACCCAAAGCGACTGATTTTCCAAAAATGATTCTCATTTAGCAAGACTGATTAAGGTAGAGTGACAAGAATTGCACCAACTCAATTTTCCCTCTGCAGCTAACAACTACGTACATGAGGGTAGAGTTTGACTTTTCCACAGCTTCCCTGAGAACCAGTGAGAATTAAAAAGTTTATAAATGATGGTTTGTAGAATAATCTCCTGAATTTTTTTGTTGTTGTTGTTGTTGGTTGGAGAATCACACTTCATGGAAATGTAGCGTGACACCCCCTGCCCCGGAGGTTTTTGTCACCCAAAAGTGGGAGAAATACTGAAAGGTTAATCATCACTTACCAGTTGATGCTTCATATGGATGGTGATGAGGGGAGAGCTTGACAGATTGTGAGACAAAGTTGGTGGCGGCTCCATTCTCAAGGAGATAAGGTAGCTGGTGGCAAAAATCATGCACTCCTTGCAGGCAGCAGCTTCAGGAATTCTGAGAAATTAATGCAACAAGTGAATAGTGACCTGTTACTTGGCTTATTTCATCAGACACCCATCATTGTTTGGGGAGGGAGGGGGAGGAGATGGGAATGGGAGGGAGGGAGGGAGGGAGGGAGGGAGGAAGGAAGGAAGGAAGGAAGGAAGGAAGGAAGGAAGGAAGGAAGGAAGGAAGGAAGGAAGGAAGGAAGGAAGGAAGGAGATAGAAATGAGAAGGAGGGAGGAGGCAGTGCAGTGCAGGAAAGGGAAAGGCAGGGAAGGGAAGGGAAGGGAAGGACAAGGATGGGAAGGGCAGGGCAGGGCAGGGAAGGGCAGGGCAGGGAAGGGAAGGGAAGGGAAGGGAAGGGAAGGGAAGAAAACATCTCCAAAACATGGCACACAGTAGGTGTGACAGCACATGCAAAAAATATTAAAGACACCAATCTTGTGATGGATATGAGAATTATGCAGCCCAAGTCCATATTTATTTCGAAAGTGTAACATCCCAGCAGCTTAGAGAGACAGAGTGATGGAAGATTCAGGCCCCATCAACCCACCCTTTCAATGCTTCATGACCGTCCATAACAACCAAGAGGCAGAGGTTGCGTAGACAAACACAAAATCCATCCCTCGTGGATAGAAAACGTCACGCTCGCTCAGATTAGCCCAACTATTGCTCTCAAAGAGACCAACAAGGCAGCAGTTGTCCTTGAGTGAGGTCCAAGAACTTCCAGTCTAGAAGACGTTTTTTCAGTTCTATTCAAATTCCGGAACGGTTATTTGTGATACCCTGCTCATGAAGGGGCTAACCATTCTCAGCAGTCTGGATACTTTGACTTATGGGTACTCCATCACTGGACACTGGTCAGAGGTGGGATTTGCCGGTTCTCCAAACTACTCAAAATTTCCTCTATCGGTTCGCTAGAACTTGTCAGAACCGTTTGAATACCACCTCTGGCT
Organism: Pseudonaja textilis; assembly: GCF_049901715.1. Classification (NCBI taxonomy): domain Eukaryota; kingdom Metazoa; phylum Chordata; class Lepidosauria; order Squamata; family Elapidae; genus Pseudonaja; species Pseudonaja textilis. The sequence continues at coordinate 9,216,277 of NC_142004.1, forward strand.
TTCCTGCTCGAAGATAGTTTCCCTTTCTTTCTCTTCCCCCCCACACCCCTCAAATTATTCTTTTGGTCTGTTATTTATACTCCTGTTATGAAAGAGACCCTTCATGTCCCAGGAAAAAAAAAGTTTCCTTCTCAGAGGTATCATAATTTAAACCAGGATGCCGAGTGGAAACTGAAAGGCGCACAAGTTGTGATTAGGAAGCCATCCAGCCAAGATATTTTCTTAGCTGGAAGGAGCATTCGACAAACAAAGTTTAAATAATCGGATTGCCATCTGCCTCCTTCTATTTCCACCCCAGGAGGTTTAGACTTTGCTCTCGCCTGGCTTCGCTCCCAGGTGACGCTCGTGAAACACATCTGGGTGGGGGTTTTTTTTCGTCCTGACATTTCACATCCAGCTTTTTTCGGGACTTTCAAGGAGGCATATTTGGCCCCTTGCAAATGAGATGAAAAGTGAGGATTTTCTATCAACTGTCCTTGAGGGAAAAGGCTAAAACGATTTTGATGAGGAAGAAAAAGCCTCTAAGGGAAAACCTAGAGAAATTGGAGCCTGGCCAGGAAAAGGGGTATTATTTCTTTTTTTTTAAAAAAAAGAGTTGGTCGTTAGTCCGCCTTGTAGGTATCAAAATAGAAGCTGTTTATCTAAGGGCAGGGGGAAGTTTTTCCATTGTGGCATCTGCTTGAGTCTCAAAAACAGGATTAGCATCACCGTGTCTTCTTTAAATGACACTTACAGAATCCTTGGAGGTCTTTAGTCCAAACAAAAGTCCTTATAAGATCCTAGGCAACGGTTGTCCAATCTTTTAATGGGAAACTCTAACAACTACAGTTCCAGGAAGCAAGTTGGCCCATTAATTGCTATAAATTGATATCCTGTTGAAAGATATTATCGTGTCTCCCCTAAGTCTTCTCTTCATTAATTTAGACATACCTAGTCATCGTATGGTTTAGCCTCCAGTCCCTTAATCACCTTTCTTGTTCTTCTCTGCACTCTTTCTAGAGTCTCCACATCTTTTTTATTTTTTTATCACAGCAACCAGAAGTGGATACAGTCTTCCAAATGTGGCCCCACTAGTGCAAAATAGAGGGGCACTATCACTGTAAAGGGATGCGATCAGAAAGGTCGGCAGTTTGGCGGTTTGAATCCCGAGCGCCGTGTGACAGAGTGAGCTCCCGTGACTTGTCCCAGCTTGTGCCAACCTAGCGGTTCGAAAGCATGTTAAAAAAAAATGCAAGTCGAAAAATAGGGACCCCTTTGGTGGGAAGGTAACAGCACTACATGCGCCTTCAGCGTTTAGTCATGCAAGCCACATGACTACGGAGATGTCTTCGGACAGCGCTGGCTTTTCAGCTTTGTAACGGAGATGGGCACCACCCTCTAGAGCCAGAAACAATTAGCATGTATGTGCGAGGGGAACCTTTACCTCTGCCTATCACTATAAAATGGCACTTGACTCTTAATGACTTCAAGACCTATCTGCAAAGTTTTCTTGGTGACCGTGTGGAAACGGTTGCCTTCTCTCAGGGATGTGTTTCAACATCTCTGTCTATCTTAATCTTAGTCACTTCTAGATGGCTTCCTAACCATAAACCAACTCTGCTCAACTCTGCTTGGCAAATCACTTTCTGCCAAGAAAGCTACATGAACATGATTCAACGGAGATTTTATTATTAGTTTTAATTAGCACATTGCTCTAATGCATTGCTCAAATGCATTTTTTTTGACGAACCATCCTGGCTCTCTTCACTTCCTCTGACTAACTAACATTCCTTAGATAGTTGGATGGAGCGTTTGTGTGTGTGTGTCTATCCATGCATGGTAAAAAGCCAAACATTTTTTTTATTTTTAAGTTTTGGAATTAGGAGGGTTGGTTTTCCCACCCCCGCCACCCCAAGAACTGAATTTAACAGCTGGCATTTGCCGAATACATCATTGCTATTTGATTAAGGGAATCTAAGGGGAGGCTTAAATGATTGTTAACAGGAAGAGTTTTTACTAAACCTTTTTTTTTATCATACAGGCGTTCATTTCTGGTTTTTGCTGCACAAAAAAAAAAAAAAGATTTCCCTATGGAAAGATGGGTTGTGAGAGCAATTAAAGTTTACCAGTTTCAGCGTTGCTATTTGCAACAGGATTTTTGAAGGAAGCCAGATGTTTTCATTAAAAAATGGGAGAGAGAAACAAACTCAGAGTTTGGTTGTTTTCTTACAGATGTTTCATTATCCTCTCTAAGTAACACCATCAGGGTTAGTATTGTATACTATAGCATATAGTATACTATACTTGCAATACTCATAATTGTACTTATAATGTATAAAGAAAAGATTGGAAGTGACTTTTTATATATATTTTTTCCTTTGGCTTTTTTCTTTCCTTTCTTGCACTTTTAGCTTTCTCTTTACTTCCTGTTTTCTTTTCCTATTCTCACTTTATATTAGTATGCATTAGTTTTTAATCTTCCTTTTTTTCTTAAAAAAACAACAATCCTTAATAAAAATTATATTTAAAATAAAGAATTTTCAGCAAAGGCAATGCTGGCGAGGGAATTTTGAAAGTGGAAGTCTAGAAATCTAAAATGTAGTCCAGATTGTGAAAGAAACATATTCCAAGTTATAAAGCTGCTTTTTCAAAAGGCAACTGGACTTTTCTTTGTTGTTGTTTTTCCTTGAAGAGGTTTCACTTCTCATCTAAGAAGCTTCTTCAGTTTGGTTCTTTGGTACTTCAGTTCTCCAGAACTGAAGAAGCTTCTTGGATGAATAGCGAAATGTCTTCAAGGGAAAAACAAAGGAAGTCCGGTTGCCTTTTGAAAAAGCCTCCTTGGGACAACCAGGACCTGGGTGACGGAGAATCTATACAGACAATCCAAGTTACCTTTACCCTATATTCAATACACAAACAGGTCTACCCTCTTTAAATAAACTTCTAGAACTTGTAGGTGAGGCCACAGCAGTGCAGAGAAAAATTAGCCACTCCCTAGGTCTATTTCGTTCAATAGTGATATTGCTTCCATAAACAAATCAGTTTTGACAAGCAACGTAGGTGGAAAATACCTTATGAATCGGCTTGGAAATTTCCCAGGTCAGGAGAGGAATTTGAGCGATATATAACTCAAAGTTTCCATCATTTAAATCCAGGGTCAGTGCAAAAAGATACAAACAGATTCTAAGGCCATTATCTGCTTTGGGTGAGGTGTAAATTAGACCTTGGCTTCTGGAGAAAGTGGAAGGATAGTCTATCTCAGAGTTAAATTAGCTTGAGTCCATCCTGTGATTTAAAGTTCAGTGAGATAAGGCCTTTAAAAGGGAAGTACAAAGCGTTTGAGAGAGGGTGTCTGAGCATTTTTCAGTGAGAATCTCAGATTTCTTTTCTTGTTTGAGTGCCATGCTGTCAGTCCACAAGATAATTGGCTTGGGAAAAACCGGTCCTTGCCTTAAAAGGAGGTTTCCATCAGGAACTGCAGTTTGAGAAATGCAACTTTTGGGGTCCTGAGGTGGAGAGTTGAGGAGGATCAGACAAAGTGGGTTGTTTTAAAATTCCTTCCTTCCTTCCTTCCTTCCTTTCCTTCCTTCCTTCCTTCCTTCCTTCCTTCCTTCCTTCCTTCCTTCCTTCCTTCCTTCCTTCCTCCCTCTCCTTTCTTCCTTCCTTCCCTCCTTTTCCTCCCCCCTCCCTCTCCTTTCCCTTCTCTTCTTTCTCTCCTCTCCTTTCCTCCTCCATTCCCTTCTTTTCTCTACTTCACCCTTTCCTTTCCTCCCTTCCTCTCTTCTCCTCCCCTTCTCTTCCTTTACTCTTTCTTTTCCCTCCTTCCCTCCCTCTCTCCCTCCCGCCCTCTCTTTCTCCATCCATCCATCCATCGATCCATCCATCTGGCTAGGGAATTCCAGGAGTTCATACAACTTAAAATTGTTGAAGCTGAGAAACCTGTGTGTGAAGCCAAGCAAACACATCCAGTCTCGTATTCAGGAATAATCACTAAGCGTGTTGTTGTGCTTTTAAAGGAACTTACTTGGTGTCCAACGGTTTGATGCTATGGAAGTACTGATGTATGGAATGGTAGAACAGACCCACGATTGTAATCCAGGCTGTAAATAAGGCAAAAATTGTCAACATCAGGATTTCGGTATGCAAGAGGTGAAATCCACTATTTAAAGCCAGTTTGGATGCCAATAACTTTATTTCTTGTTCATCCTTGATCACTTCTGCTCTATCTGTTGTAAGACACCCAGAGCCTCTTGAATAGTCAGACGATATATAAATTGAGTAAGTTAAATAAATTAATAAATAATACCAAGGTCTGACTCTGAGCAGCCCCTCTACAGCCCTTAGATCATTGTGGGAAAAAAGGTTGAACAATAGGAAGGATTGGTGTGAATTTGTCACCAGTTGGAACAATTGAGAGTCATTAAAATGCTCAATAATTCATTCCCCTGTTGGAAAATCTAGATTGGAGCTGCCAAAATCACGAGGACCACTAGATGGCAAAGCAGAATGGGGGGACTAAAATCACCAGGACCTGCTGCTTTCCAGTGGCCGTATCAATTTTTGCAATGCAAGGAACAACTCAGTTTCCCATTTAGAATGGAATGGAATGGAATGGAGAATGGGAATAGAGTAGAATAGAATAGGAAATGGGAATAGAATAGAATAGGGAAAGGGAATAGAGTAGAATAGAGTCCGGTAGAGTAGAGTAGGGTAGGGTAGGGTAGGGTAGGGTAGGGTAGGGTAGAGTAGAGTAGAGTAGAGTAGAATAGAATAGAATAGAATAGAATAGAATAGAATAGAATAGAATAGAATAGAATAGAATAGAATAGAATTCTTTATTGGGCAAGTGTGATTGGGCACACAAGGAATTTGTCTTTGGTGCATGCGCTTTCAGTGCACATAAAGAGGGGAAAATACATTCATCAAGAATCTTAAGACACAACATTTAGTGATAGTCATAGGTTACTAATAAGCAATCAAATCACACTAGGAAACAAATAAAACAATATAAATTGTAAAGATGCAAGCGACAGGGTTATTTCCCCTCGATTAACAGATTTCTCAGCAATCCAAACAAGGAAACATGAAGTTTGACCTGATGATCAGAAGAAGGACAATTCAGGAAAAAAAAAAAAAACCACTGGTTTCTCCTGGCATCTTCTTCAGCCTACCAGATGGGCTGGATGTTAATTCCCATAATCCCCCAGCCATATGGTGAAAAACCTTGCCTGGCGGGAGAGAGCCAAAGGCAGCAGATTTGACCTTTCTTTTTTTTTTTGTACTAAAGTATTCCCTCACCTGAATATTGGAAAGCTTCTCCGGGTAGAGTAATGTAACTTTGTCCTTGTAATGGGAAGCGATATTGAGGCACATCCGGGAGCTGCGGAGGCATTTTAACCAGGGAATAATCTGTATAATAACGCAAAACACTCAATCAAAACCCGAAGGAAAGTGAGAGCAAAACCACCAGTTAGTCACTTTTCCTGCTTAAATGAAAGGGGGCTGTTCAATTCCTGCTTATTGTTGAGCCCCCCAGGTCTGTTCTTTTAACATTTTTAGCAATCAGAGTCTTTTGAAGCAAACCAGCAGGGGGGAAAATATTCTGGAGCTTTAATCAGGAAAGAAGAAGGAACTATACCATTTTGCAACAGGCAAAATATTTTTAAAAAGGGATCCAAAGAGGGAGAAATGTGGCTTTTGTTGTTTGGTATTCTCTAAGGTTTTGTGGCAACCGGCAGAGATGCTCAGTGCAGCAGTGTCAGCTCGGCAGCTTACATTTCGATCTATGCTGCTGAGTGCGGAATTTTAATCTGCTTCCAGAACAAGGCAAACAGACCTGGAAGAACCATGGCTGATGCTTGATAGATGCATCCACCAGAGAGGTCATCAGGCGACAACACAATGCCTGTGTGAAGGCCAAGATCTTCTCAATGTACTCAACGAGTAGTCTTTAATGGGTCTATGTCTACATGGAGGGAAGTAAGCAGTGGGGTACCACAAGGTTCTGTCTTAGGTCCAGGACTCTTCAATATCTTCATAAACGACTAAATTTACCAAATTTACAGATAATAAGCTGGAAGGAATAGCCAACACCCTAGAAGATTGGCTCAAAATCCAGATGGATCTTGATAGACTTGAACATTGGGCTGTATCTAACAAAAAGAAATTCAATGTAGAGGAAAGTAAAGTCCTACACTTGGGCAAGAAAGCCCAAAAATACACATATAGGCTGGGTGAAACCAGGCTTAATAGCAGTAACTGTGAGAGGGATCTTGGAGTCTTGATGGACAACCAGCTAAATAGGAGCCAGCAGTGTGTGGCCGCGATCGAGTGAGGTACTAATACCAGTCTACAAAGCCTTAGTAAGACCACACCTAGAGTACTGCATCCAGTTTTGGTCACCACACTACAAAAAAGATTCTAGAAAGAGTGTGGATTAAGGTACTGGAGGCTAAAAGATATGATGAACAGTTGCAGGAACTGGGCATGGCTAGTCTAGTGAAAGGAAGGACCAGGGGAGACAAGATAGCAGTCTTCCAATATTTGACGGGCTGCCACAGAGAGGATGAGGGAGTCAAGCTATTTTCCAAAGCACCTGAAGGCCAGACAAGGAATAATGGATGGAAACTGATCAAGGAGAGATTCAACCTGGAAATAAGGAGAAATTTTCTGAGAGTGAGAACAATCAACCAATGGAACAGAAGTTGCCTTCGGAAGACATCAGTTGAGACCTTCAAGAAGAGATTGGAGTGCCATTGGTCAGAAATGGTGTAGGGTCTCCTGGGTGGGTGGGTGGACTAGATGACCTATAAGGTCCCTTGCAACTTTGTTAATCTGTTAAAGGTTTTAAGAAAACCCACTTTGGAACACCTGAACTAAGTCAACCGAAGCTGGCGTTTCTTTTCTGTTTTTTGTATTTCCTTCTTTTCCTATATTCCTTCTAGATGTTCCTCAAAGAGGGATGAACTTTCCATCCCAGTGAAAACAGGAAAGGAAAAGTTCATGTCAGTAAGCAAAAAGCCACAGAAGTGGCTTATGCTCAATTACTCATCTCCTGTGTTGGAAAACAAATCCGGACAGAGGCCTAATAAATCTCACCTGCCACAGGTGAAGTGCCTTGGATTGTTATGGTTGAAGGACTTCCTCCCAGATTGTGTGCAACGTGCAACGTCACACTGTCAATGGTGGACACCAGACCTCCGGCAAGGGACGCTGTCTGAAAGCAGCAATGACAAAGCTGAAGTGATAAGCAAGTGATGGAAGCCTTGACTCCAAAAAAAAAAAAAAAACCCAGATAAGGTCTTGGGAAAGTATTATTCTTACGTGGTTCATGCTGATCCAAACAGGTATCTTAAGAACTCCTTCCACCACTTTAAAAAAAACCTAGAAATAAACAGAGACAGCTTACTAGCTGTGATGTTATCAGTGTCACCATCCCTTACTTAGTGTGATTCTCCTGAAAATTATGCATTCCCAACAGAAACCAAGGACAATTCTCTTCACATATTGTTGAGAGAGATTTGATTGGGAGCCACCAAGAGTTTATTATAATATGGGTGGCTACATAAACATTTAAATAAATAAATTGGTAAATGGAAGATAGGTGGACACAAAGAGAGAGATAGAAGGAGAGAAAGATAATAATAGAGGAGAGAGAAAAAAAGAGAGAGATGATAGATAGATAGATAGATAGATAGATAGATAGATAGATAGATAGATAGATAGATAGATAGATAGATAGAGAAAATTAGAGAGAGAATGACAGATGGATGGATGGTTGGATGGGTGGACGGATGGATGGATAGATATTTAGATAATAGAGAGAATGAGAGAGAGAGGGAAATATGAGAGAATGATAGATAGACAGAGAAGAGAGAGAGAGAGAGAGAATGAGATATAAGAGAATGAGAGAGAAATATGAGAGAATGATAGAGAGAATGAGATGTGAGAGAATGAGAGAGAAATATGATAGATAGATAGATAGATAGATAGATAGATAGATAGATAGATAGATAATGAGAGAAAATTAGAGAGAATGACAGATGGATGGATGGTTGGATGGACAAATGGATGGATGGATAGATATTTAGATAGATAATAGAAAGAGAATGAGAGAGAGAGAGAAATATGAGAGAATGATAGAGAGAATGAGATGTGAGAGAATGAGAGAGAAATATGATATATTGATAGATAGATAGTAGGTAGGTAGGTAGGTAGGTAGGTAGATAATAGAGAGACAGAATGAGATATGAGAATGAGAGAAAGAAATATGAGAGAATGATTGATAGATGATAGATAGATAGATAGATAGATAGATAGATAGATAGATAGATAGATAGATAGATAGATAGATAGATAAATAAATAGAGAATGAGAGAGAGAGAGAAAGAGATATGAGAGAATGATAGATTAGTAGGTAGGTAGATGATAGAGGATTCCAATGCCTGTTTTCTGAAACCAAATGAGTTTCCATAAGGACTTCAGGCCTACTTATACCAAAGTCATCTTAGAAAATTCAGTACGGCAAGTGGGGAATTGAGTTTCACGTTTTCTTCATTAATGTAAAACTGTTTCATACTTTCTCTTTCTGCATGGCTGTGCCCACAAGACATGTCTGCCGCATTTCCATAAAGTCAGTTTGTATCGTCTCCAAGAAATACTGAAACTCTTTTAAAAGCTTTGAAGCATCAAAAATAGAATTATGCTTTATATTTCTCAACATCAAAATATTTTTAAAGCCCTAAATCCACTGACACTGCTTGCTGATACATATTCATATGTTCCTTTGAGGTTTTGCAATCTTCAGAAACTGTTTGGGATCTGTGCAGTCCCTAACACTCCAAATTAAATGAGTGAAGCAACCTAGAATTAAGGAGAAATTTCAGTGAGAACAATTAATCAGTGAGAGCTAATTAATCAGCTTTCTTAAAAAGTTGTTGGTGCTCCATCACTGGAGTTCTTCAAGAAGAGATTCAGACCTTTTGTCTGAAATTGCATACGGTCTTCTGTTATTCTCTTAAATAACATGCATTTCACTAATAATTAAAGGATGTTTCCCTCTATAAATGGATCAATTACCTTAGTAAGCTGATTAACAGATGAAATTAACTTACCTTCGTAGGGCTGATTTTTTTTAAAAAACGGGGGGAAATTGCCTCTGTAAATTTGGAAATGGCCTCAATAAACGGATTAAGAGATGAAGAAAAATTACCTCAGTAAGATGGTAGGCAGTATTTGCCGTGAGAGATTCATTAGGCAAGGCGTTTGAAATGTTTTTCAGGTAGTCCAACATGACATATGGGTCCTGGACACTACGTTTTTCCTCTGTGAGATTAATGATGATGGATTGGTAGGCATTTATGGAAAGCTGTAAGCATAAAATAACAAGGCACTGAAAGGTTCTTCTCTTCATGAGTTGAAATAAAATGTCCTTTTCTTCAACAACGGCACTGACTTAACATTGACCAAGGAAACGAGCCTCTTCTTTGTCCTAAAGGTACATTTACTAGATAATTATTTTTATTTTGTTCATCTTTATTTTCAGGATCTGGGCTGACCAGGAAATCTGTTCTGTCCTCCCTCCAAAATTCAACTTCCCGGATAATTCATTGTATTCAGTTTATTTTACAAATATTCCTTCAGGCCTTCCAAGCCATCAATAAAACTTGACAGGTGGCTTCCACTTTAAATGGAATAAAATGCCATTCAGATGCTGGGGGAACCCAATTTCTAAACTTTTATTACAACTTTTCCTTTGAGAAAATTCCACTGTCAAATTAGTTCATTTCTCTGACTGACGCAGCTTGGAAGAAAGTATTAATCTCACAATGTCCCATAGTTGCCTCCATTTTCCTTTCAGCTCCCGTCTATAATTCTGAACCTGGGCGTCTCTGGAGCAAGTCCATCCTCTTAACTACCACACTACAATATGTACAAATTATGCATTTTAGAGAAAGTCGCGTGCAAATATGGAAAGGTTAAGTCAAACCGAACACAGTATGTTCAGATTCTGAGGCATTTTCTCCCTGCAATTCATAGATGGATCCAGAAATGGAGCAACATCAACGGGAAACATAATTTGGCACAGATTTTGACCTCAAAATTAATCTTTACATGAACATCAAAACTTGTAGGTTACTTTTCTCCTTCTTATTTCAGCTGGCTGGAATCTTGGAATGATATAACGTTTTTCCACCTCTAACATAAGCAACCTGGCAATGTCACAGAAAGAATTTAAGTTATGCACCTACCATGGGAAGTGTGGCTGTTGTTTGCCATCCCCAGGGAGATGTTGAAGAAAGCAGAGACTGGTCACCTAGAAACCACAAGGAGAAACTTTAACCATGACTTTCCCCCTAGGTACAGAGAACTGGGGAAGCGGGGGCTATAATCCAGGATAAAATTTGGTGTTATCCAGAAGAAAAGTTGCACGGCTGAATGTGAGACTAGCTAACATCCTCCCCTGATGTTGAACAAACAGATGGCTGACACCACCAGCCTATCTATGATTAAAAAAAAAATTATTTTCAGGAGTATCACCTCCCTGAAGTACTTTCCTGTAGATTAAGTTCTTCTCAATTTTGGCTTTTAGGAATTAACCACAATATGGTCACACTTCTCTGCCCCAGCATTCGTTTTAATTTGAAATCTTGCTAAGTTACATTCTCATTTTGTTGTCTAGATTTAGTGGAAGAGAAGATGGGCGTACAAGAGATAAATTGGAAGGGACAAGACATAGAAATGGAGAGACTAGACTAGACTAGACTAGACTAGACTAGACTAGACTAGACTAGACTAGACTAGACTAGAATAGAATAGAATAGAATTCTTTATTGGCCAAGTGTGATTTGTCTTGGTGCAAATGGACCAAGGAATTTGTCTTGGTGCAAATGCTCTCAGTGTACATCAAAGAAAAGATACATTCGTCAAGAGTCAAGAGTCATAAGATACAACACTTAATAGTAATCATAGGGTACAATAAGCAATCAAATCATACTAGGAAACAGTCAATATAAATTGTTAGGATACAAGCAACAAGGTTACAGTCATTTAAAAAATTCATTTTGGTATCCAGAGAATGCCACTGAAAATGCAAAGCCTTGTGTAAATATCTGGGCTGGCTAGTTCCTTGTGAGAAATGGCTTCTTGAGACAGTTAGTCTCAAGAAGTTTTGACTATTATGACAATCCCAATGGAGACCACGGTTTAGCAAAAGGATAAACCATTTGTTTTTGGGAAAACCAAATTAAACTCCTAGCCTTTTCATCTATGAGTAGATGGTGGGGGTGTGAAGGTGAGGTTCTGCCATAAAATTATGCTGTTAGATACACCAGGAAGGATGGATAAATAACCTGATTTTGTATAGATTATGTCAGAAGACTCTACACATCAGTGGTGGGATTCAAAAATTTTTTACTACCGGTTCCATGGGCGTGGCTTGGTGGACATGGCAGGGGAAGGATAATGTAAAATCTCCATTCCCTCCCCACCCCACTAACCTGTTTTCCAGCTCCGTTCTCCTGGGCAGGGCAACAAAAGGAGACCCAGCCGATCAGCTGGGACTCAATGGGAGGCAGAGAAGAGATGAGGTTGGCAGGGCCAGTCAGAGGCGGAATTGGCTGGTTCTCCAAACTACTCAACCTTTCCGTTACCAGTTCTTCAGAACTGGTCAGAACCTGCTGGATACCATCTCTGCTACACATCTCTACTAACCTCTAGATACTAAATGAGGTTATTTTCTCTCACAAAATGAGAGGATTAATTAATGATCTGGTGTTTTAGGCCATCTCTGCCACAACATCTTATCCAGTTGTTGCACAATCTTGTTAAGGTTTCCTGACTCGGTGGAAATCCTCCCGTCATATCACCAAGGACTTTGAGCATTCCCTTCAAGGTTCAAACGAGACAAGATAGTCAACTCCAGCCTTGCTGGAGCGAAACTTACCGATAGCAGCTGTGAAATACTGTTTGATCTCGTTGGCGGTGAGCACTCTTTCCCAGATGATGAATTCATCAAAGGAGCCATGGAGATGGCGCTTCCTTTGACGGCCTTCAGAGCTCATCAGCAAGTTGGAATTGGAGTCCCCATAGTTGTAGAAATCTTCCCCACGGGGATCAGCGTTGTTCAAAGTCCCGTTGATGTAGACTTTCAGGCCCTCTTTGGATTTCCAGGTAAACAGGACGTGAGTCCAATGGGGACCTGAAAAACAATGGATATTGAGGTAATGTCCAGCCTTCTCTCCCCTCGTACCCTTCAGTAATAAGCGATTCTTGGCTCCATTTCTCAAGAAAGGTATAGTTTACTAAAGGTCAAGTGGATAACAGTAAAGCAAAGCCACAACTGAGGTTTGTGTGTGACAAAACTTTAGGTTTAACTTTCCCTTTCTCTGTGTTGTGGTCCACCGGCAGCCTGAGGAGCTGGCGGCGAAGTTGGACAGTGGGGAGGAATATGGGCCAGTCCTGGAGTCTGGGGAGGGCTCAGATGAGGGATCTGCGTCCGACACAGAGATGGGGCCAGGGCCATCTGAGAGTTATGTGTGGACTCCGGAGCCTCCAGAATCTGACATCAGCGAGACAGAGGAACAGGGGGAGCCTGTTCCCAGTGTGTGCTTGCACAGAGCTGCCAGAAGGTAAGAACAGTTAAGATAAAAGGGGCAACTCAAGAGTAAGGCTTGGAGATTATTGGCCCCTCCCAAAAGACATAAAGGAGGAGCAAAGGAACATGAGCTTTTGCAGGAAGCAACTTTGTTCATTCTGGTTGGTTTAAAATCTAGGGCTCCGTGTTGACTTCATGCTCCGTTTGGCCTTGTACAGCTAATTGGCAATCTAGTCATTGGCAGCATTTCAAGGGAGATAAAGGTGGGTGCTTATCACCCTTATCCTGAAAGACTGTGGCAGACTTCTGTTGGACTGTTCACAAACTGTTTGGGACTCATTACGGACTCTGAATGCATATAATTCAGAGCTGTTGAAATAAAAACAAGATTTGGGGGAACAGCGTGTGGTTGTTACTGCTTCAGGAAGCCTTGGCCAGAACACTCAGACACATCTGCCCATCGTCCAATCAGTTTCAAAGAAGAAGTTTTGGAAACAGCCTCCTGGAACGCAGGTTGTCTTGCAACCACAGCCTCTCACCCAAGAGATGGCCTTAAGAGCAGCGGTGGAATTCAAAATATTTTACTAGTGTTCTAAAACAGACCATTTTAAGCATGAAAACTTACCTTACTGGTAAGTAAAATAGCGGTGACGCAGCAATCCTCTCTGCCGCGCCTATTAGCTGAGCCACAAACAAAGGAAATATAGGGCAGGAAGGGGCAGGGCCAAATACTGACTGGTGCTACCAGATCGCTAGAACCAGTGCGAACCGGCAGCATACCACCACTGCTGAAGAGGCTTTCTTCAACCGATACGGTCCCAACCGACACTTTCACTTTCCTCCCAAGTCTTCCCACTCTCTGTTGCCACCCCCCACCCCCCACCCCTAGGGTTTATGGCAAACTGGCACCGAATTCAGGAAAGCACAAGGGTGAGGAGACCATTATAATGGGCGATGTCATTGTAACAGTATGTGAGAATGACCTTGGCAGAGAGGAAGAAGACCTGAAGACCGGGCAATGGCCAGACCAGAGGCAGCTGAATCTGCAGAAGAAATAAGGGGGGTGGAAATGTCCCAGACGGGACCCTCCCTACTTACTTGGACTGCAAAGGGGAGAGGGGAGAGGCATCCTTTCAGACCTGCAAGATCCTCTTAATGTAACCCTCACAATAAGCAGCAGAAACCAACAGTGGATTTCTTGTCTTCCACCGTTAACGTTTCTGGTGACCTGAGTGGTTTTGACAGCTCAATTCCTTTTTGTTGTTTTTAAGAATATTGCTAATGCCTCCTGAATCAGGCTGCTCAGTTCTCCATGGATATATAATGATAATTACATATAAATGATTATGAATGTGGCAGTTTTCCAAATGGGTCAGTGCATTTATTTCCGCCCACTTTCAATTAAGCTATTTAATTTTCCAGCTCTGTTGTTAGTTTTTTTCCTTTGCCAAGGCCTTACTTCGCCGTGGCACAGTGGTTAGAATGCAGTATTGCAGAATGACTCTGCCCGCTGTCAGGAGTTTGATCCTGCTCAGCTCAAGGTTGACTTCCTAGGTCGGTAAAATGAGGACTCAGATTGTTGGGGGCAATATGTTGATTCTGTAAACTGCTTCGAGAAGGTTGTAAAGCGCTGTGAAGTGGTATATAAATCAAAGTGCTATTGTTAGTTAAAGACTTTCTAGCCTATAAATCATCTATCATAGCTCAGGTCAGAATTCCACCACTGATCTTACGACCATTTCTTGGGTGAGACACTTTGGTTGCAAGACAACCTGCGTTCCGGGAGGCCGTTTCCATCTTGGCAACTTTAAGATGTGAGGATTGACTTCCCGGAATTCCCTAACCAGCATGGTGAGCTGGGGGATTTGGGAGTTGCGTTAATTAATAGCTACTAATTATTAGCTATTAATTAAAGTATTTTTAAGCAAAGATGATTAGGGGAACTGGAGACTAAAATATATAAGGATCCGTTGCTGGAATTGGGTATGTCTAGTTTAATGAAAAGAAGGATTAGGAGTGACAATGAGAGCAGTGTTTCAATATCTCAGGGGCTGCCACAAAAGAAGAGGGAGGAGTTCAAACTCTTCTCCAAGGCACCTGAAGCCAGGACAAGAAGCAACAGATGGCAACTAACCAAGGAGAGAAGCAACCTAGAACTAAGGAGGAATTTCCCCGACAGTGAGAACAATTAACCAACGATTAGCCTTCAGAAATTGGGGTGCTCCATCAGTGGAGGCTTTTAAGAAGAGAATGGACAACCATTTGTCTGAAATGGTATAGGGCCCGTGATGGAGAACCTACAGCACACGTGCCAGAGGTGGCATGCATAGCCCTCTGTGTGGGCATGCACACCGTCGCCAGCTGCTCTTCTGGTTTCCGGTGCTCCAGCGCATGCACGCACGTGCATGTTCTGGTTCCAGCACTCAGTGCCAAAAAGGTTCACCATCACTGGTATAGGGTTTCTTGCCTGAATAGAGGAATGGACTAGAAGACCTCCAAGGTTATTCTGTTATTCTGTTCTATTGCATTGCATTGCATTCTCTTCTCTTTTCTTCTCTTCTCTTCTCTTCTCTTCTCTTCTCTTCTCTTCTCTTCTATTCTATTCTATTCTATTCTATTCTTATTCATTTTTATTCCATTCTATTCTAATTCTAATCTTAATCTGTTCTATTCTAATGAATGCATGCATGCATCTTAGGAGGAAGAATACCTGGTGAAATGAAGCTTGCTGCCCACTTCTTGGACGTGTGATGATTGAAGAGTTCCACGGAGCCTTTGTGTTCACCGAAGAAGACTTTAAATCGATTAGAAAGCACCTGATCCCCATATGCCGGGGCAGGCTTCAGCTGATACCCTTGAGTCTTCCAGAAAAAGGAAAAAGTCACGCCTAATAGAAACAGAAGACACAGAAGAAGAGTTGTAAGATGCATTTTTTAGACCTGGAGAAATAGATGGATGGAGAGAGAGAGAGGGAGGGAGGAAGGAAGGAGAGAAAGAAAGGAAGGAAGGAAGGGTAGGAAAAAGAAAGATAGGAAAGAAAGATAGGAAAGGAAGGAAGGAAGGAAGGAAGGAAGGAAGGAAGGAAGGAAGGAAGGAAGGAAGGAAGGGGAGAAAGAAAGGAAGGAAGGAAGGAAAAAGAAAGATAAGAAAGGAAGGAAGGAAGGAAGGAAGGAAGGAAGGAAGGAAGGAAGGAAGGAAAAAGAAAGATAGGAAAGAAAGGAAGGAAGGAAGGAAGGAAGGAAGAAAGAAAGAAAGAAAGAAAGAAAGAAAGAAAGAAAGAAAGAAAGAAAGAAAGAAAGAAAGAAAGAAAGAAAGAAAGAAAGAGAAATACATACAGGTAGTTCTTGACTTACAACCACAACTGAACTCAACATTTTTCTTGCTAAGTGAGACATTTGTTAAGTGAGCTTGGCACAATTTTATGATCTTTCTTGCCACCGTTGTTAAGTGAATTGCAGTTGCTAAGTTCAATGAGTCTGGCTTCCCCATTGCCTTTGCTTTTCAGAAGATATTCCATGACCCCAGGGACATGTCATAAATATTGAGTCAGTTGCCAAGCGCCTGAATTTCGATCATGTGACCATGGGATGCTGCAAAGGTGGTAAATATGAAAAATGGTCATAATAAGTCACTTTTTAAAGAGGCAACTGGACTTTTCCGGTTTTTTGTTGAAGACATTTCGCTCAGCGGTGGGATTCAAAAAAATTTTTTTACTACCACTTCTGTGGCCGTGGTTCGGTGGGCATAGCATTGCTTGGCGGGCATGGCTTGGTGGGCGTGGCAGGGGAAGTTACTGCAAATTTACATTCCCTGCCCACCCCACTAACCTGCTTTCCAGCTCTGTTCTTCTGTGCAGGGCAACCAAAGAAGACCCAGCCGATCAGCTGGGACTCAATGGGAGGCAGAGAAGAGATGGGGGTTGGTGGGGCCAGTCAGAGGTGGGATTTGTTGGTTCTCCTGAACTACTCAAAATTTCTGCTACTGGTTCTCCAGAACTGGTCAGAACCTGCTGAATACCCACCTCTGGTTTCGCTTCTCATCCAACAAGTTTCTTCAGCTTTCTTGGATGAGAAGCGAAAAGCCTTCAAAGAAAAAATGGAAAGTCCAGTTGCCTGTAGGGAAAAAAAAAAACACAGCACCTTTGGGACATCCATGACCTGGTTGACCAAGAATATCCACAGACCTCTAGAAGGAGGATTAGCACTCAGGATTATCATCGCCATCCATCATATTTCTGGATAGAAATTCTGGATGACAAGGCAGGGCACCCAGCCATTAAAACAGTCTGCTAGCTCCATTCAGTGGCCCAGACTCCGTGTCGCAAGAGATTATGAGGTTGTGAAATGATGATGGTGATGATCATATTTCTGGATATCAATTCTAAGACCGTAAGTGTTGGTGCAGTGGTTAGAAGGATAATTCTGCTGACTGCCAGGGGCTCAAGGTTGACCCCCAACTTCCATCCTTCTGAGGTTGGTAAAATGAGGAGCCAGATTTGGGGGGGGCAAGAGGCTGACTCTATAAACCGCTTGGAGACGGCTGTAAAACACTGTGAAGCAGTAAATAAGTCTAAGTGCTGTTGCTATTGTTCTTCTTTTTTCCTTCCTTCCTTCCTTCCTTCCTTCCTTCCTTCCTTCCTTCCTTCCTTCCTTCCTTCCGTCCTTTCTTCCTTCCTTCCTTTCCTTCCTTCCTTCCTTCCTTTCCTTCCTTCCTTCCGCCCAGTGCCAGCAGTTCGAATCTCACCAGGCTCACGGGTGACTCAGCCTTCCCTCCTTCCGAGATGAGTAAAATGAAGACCCAGATTGTTGGGGGCAATAGGCTGACTCTGTAAACCGCTTAGAGAGCGCTGGAAAGCACTGTGAAGCGGTATATAAGTCTAAGGGCTAAGTTCTATTATAAGGTTTTGATTGGAGAGAAAGTCCCTCCCTCGTCATCTTGGGAAGAACACCATGGATTAACAAAGCCATTCTAACGTTAAAAGCAAATTTACGGGATGTTAGCCTGGATCTTGACAGAAGCAAATAGATGCAGATCCTTAGAGATATCTCATGCTCAGAGCCAGCCCTGTTCTTATCCAGCAAAGTTAATAACTTGGCCCATAAACAAGCTAAGATAGTCCTAAGGGGAAATGCCTTGATGATACATTAAGACAGATCCAAGGGGAAGAGATTACAATCCACAGAGGAAACTGATAAACCAAACCATTAGCTGTAAACTCTTGATGGACCCTGTCTAGGGAATTCCCAATCCTAGGGCCATTATTTTAAGCCCGTGGTTAGTTACAGTCATAAACAATTATGCATAATTTATTCAGCAGGCTGCTTTGCCATTTCCTAAGCAAATAATTTGGATGTAAACCCGTACCAGCAATTTGCATAAGCGTTAATGCCTGAAAGAGATTTTACGATTCCCTTAAAATGCAGCTCAGAGAAATGTCCTTCTCCCCCTTCCCCTTCCCTCCCCTCCCCCTTTCCAGTCACGTTGCAAGAATAAAATGAATAAAATAAAATAGGAATGTATATCAAAACCATGGCGACGGGGATAAAGTCTGACTAACCTTCAGGCTCGCAGAATTCTTGGTTAATAACGCAAGAATTTTGATAATTTCCAAAAAGGAGAAAGGTTGCTCCCTTGATGTTTGGGATATAGACACCTTTGTTTACGATCCCTTCTACGATATCTAAGGAAGAAAAGGGGAAGAAAAACATTGAGAGATACAGCTTTTAACATATTCTGGTTGGCCCTGCCACTTAGAAGGATGACCAGAAAAAAATTGTAATTACTTTTTTTTCTCACCCAATACCAGGAATCCTGTCAAAGGTGTTTTTTTTTTTTCAAAAGGCAACTGGACTGTTTTTTTCCGAGGAGGAAGAGGAGAGGTGGAGGAGGAGAAGAGGAGAGGTGGAGGAGGAGGAGGAGCAGGAGGAGCAGTGAGGGGGATGGGGAGGAGGAAGAGGAGCGGGGGGGGGAGGAGGAGTGGGGAGGGGAGGGGAGAGGGGAGGAGGAGCAGGAGGAGCAGGGAGGGGGATGGGGAGGAGGAGGAGGAGGAGGGGGAGGGGAGGAGAAGGAGGAGGAGAGGTGGTGGAGGAGGAGGAGGAGCGGGCAGCGGGGAGGGTGAGGAGGAGGAGGAGGAGGAGGAGAGTGGACTGCCGCTTGTCTGAAATAGTATGGGGTCTTCTGAGTGACTAGCAGACCTCCAAGGTCCCTTCCAGTTCTATTCTGAAGAAGATGTTTCACTTCTGATCCAAGAAGCTCCTCCAGTTCTGAATGAAAGTGAAGAAGAATTGATGAAGCTTCTTGGATGAGTATCAAAACTTCTTCCTCAAGGAAAAAGCAGTCCAGTTGCCTTTTGGGGGGGTGGTGCGGGAAGCACCTTTGAGATAACTACACCCTGGATGACTAAGAATCTTCATAGGCACCAGGAAACATCCTTCTTCTTCCAGCCATTCACGAGAAGCCATTCCCAAATTGAGGGGGCAGGGTTTCCCCTAAATTTGGCAGAAAGATACAAGGAAACATGGTCTCTAACAAGAAACAGGCTGGCTGAAAGGAGAATGAAAGACTGTGGACTTCTGGTGTTGAGTTAATATAGGTCTATTTCCAATCAAATCAAAGTTGGCTTGTTTTTTTTTGAGGCTGAGGTTCTTGAAGGACCCATGCCGGCTTGACTTGTGCATCACTTTAAAGCATAAATCAGGAACACAAAACAAATAAGGGTTGTGTTTTTTCATTTTACAGGATTTTGACAAGTCCAGAACTGCAGCAGCTATATGACAATATCAGATCATCGAACAGGTTGATGGGCTCAAGGGATCTTCTGTAGCTTTCCCTTGGATTGTTTAGTTTCTGTTCTCTAAGAAACTGCCCCGAACCTTCTTTTAGTTCCACGTTAAAGAAAGAAAAGAAGTTTATCTTCCAACCAAACAGGATATCAAGATCAAATGCCTCTTCACAATGACGTGGAGAACACCAAAGTCGTCCTTAAAGCCGAACGGCCAAATAGAAAAGGGTCGTCTAGAATTCTCACCTACGGTCGCAGAGAAGTTAGAGTAGGCAGAATCATTGGTATAAACAAAAGTAGAATTATGGTAATGAAGCACAGTGAAGCTGTGGGATCTTAGCACTGCATGAGAGAAGAAAAGAAAACAAACAAACATGGGATGGAAAAGCAACACCATGAACATATGCAAGACGGATATTAATCAAACCAGATCATGTCTCTCAACCAACATCATTGCAAAACGTGCCAAAAAATGCCACCTGCCTGGGTTATAGCTAGAAAAGAGCTAGCTCAAATGGAAAATTAAACTGGCCTATTTGAGAAACAATGGGTCATTCTTTTAAAAAAACCCAAACAGAATCTGACACATAGGCAAGGAGAACATAGGCTTAAGACAACTGAATCCTTGGTGTCTGATTCTGGTTTAACTAGCTCCTCATGTCGGGTGGGAAAGATGGTTGTTCTCCAACTCCTAAAGACTTGATTCCACCAAGCAAAGATTTCAAGATTACCCATGTTCGTATCATCTAAGCCCATTTTTGGTGGAAGGACTTTAAGTTAACAATTGAATATCTTTTGGGCATTAAAATCCCCCATATGACACCACATTGCTCTGGCAAGAGCTGGGAAACATCTGGAGACCAGGATCTGGGATCCAATAGTCTTCTGGGTGTTGTTGGACTAAAAAAATCTAGGAGCCAATACCGTAGAAGGTGCTATTCGACAACATATTGAGTTTTCTTCATCTCCAATGTAGACAACAATTTTTCATCCCCAATGTAAGCCATACTGATCTAAAACCCACTGGGAATTGGATACATCCTAAAACTTCTTAAACTTTCTTCAACCCGCTCCACAATCTTCAGTAATAATATTACAGGAAAGACACTTCCTGAAACATCTGTCTTACAAAAAGAAAATTACACATAGGTCTCTGAAGCTGAAGATTGACTTGCAAAGAAGGTCCACTGGACCTTGATAAATGAAAACCAGGTTTAGTAAGTATGTGTGAAATGTTTGCATGTAGAAAAATAAACACGATGGCCACATAACCATCAGTACCCATCACTTAAACCATCTGAAATAGAAGGAATCGTTGCTAATAGATTCAGAATCTCCCATTTATGTTTCATGGTCTGTCACTATTAAAGCCTTTATGCTAACAAAAAAAATTGTCAGTACATAATAAATTATGAGCTGGGATAGCCATAACAAGAAGTAAGCCAATGGGAACTGTTGGGTGACTAAGAAGCAGCTCCTTAATAAATATAGCTTCTGTGATTATGATTTCTGGATTCTGAGTTCTGGTACTGACTTCTGCTTCATGGGTATTGTATACATGCATCATACTGTATATTATTGTGTATAAAGAAATTTCTTTTATAAATGAATCCTGCTGAATTATTTACTTGTGTGCTGTTTGGATTGCTGCATACTCTGACAAAATTCTGTTCTGCAATTGCTCTGTTGCAGCAAAAGGATTAACATGAGTATCGTACGGGGGATCTTGTCTGGAAGCCAAGCTGAAAATGCCAAAAAAAGGCATGCCACTGAGAGAGACAGAACTGGAATTGGCTTCCTGGAAGGTGCCAAATACAACCACACAAAACGGATAAACATGGCAGGCAAAGTTGATGATGGTTCAAAGAGCGATGAGTGACAAAGGCAGTGTGAATGGCATGAATGCTTGATGGAAAGACATGACAAGGATGGGTAGAAATATCAATGGATGGTCTCTCCCCCAAAGGTTGAGAAATGCACAATTTGGAGTGCAAGATCACAGCCAGGCATGAGTAATCTCTGGTAACAATGGACCAAATCTGCTTCCTCTTTGGGGTCCGGCTTTACTGCCAAAACAAGGCATACAGTCCAATTTCAAGATTGCTCAGAAATAACTCAAGTGGCTTGCACGGAGCAACAGTCTTGGGACCATCTGACTTAAAGATACATCTACAGGAAAATGGTTACATGCAATACAACACATAGGTCTATAGAACACATAAATTGGAAACTAAATGGTCCCTGCTGTTTTTTTCCTCTCCGCCAGCCAACTTCAACAGCATTTTCTATCATGAAGCAAACTAAAACGTTTCTTTTAGCCTGAGAGAAAGTTTTCACATCTGGAAAAGGGGGAAAGGAACGGTGGTTGAGTCCCAATTCTCATTTTTCCGCTGGATCAACAGCTCAAGGCAAAATGGTATTCCAACAGCCTCTGCTTTTCCATCTTCTGATGCTATGGCTTTCACAAAAACCATAACTTGTGAAATCCTTGGTGCTCCCTGAGCGTAGTTGTTTTTCTTGCAGTTTCATTACCCAACTAGGCGACATCACCAATGCTCGAAAGGGAGTGGGAATTGCAGGGGGGGAGAGGAGGAGGAGGAGGAGGAGGAGGAGGAAGGGGAAGAAGATTATGTAATTCTTGGTGCTCTTTGAGCTTGGTGGGTTTTTTTTTTTGGTTTCCCAGCTGAGTCATGAAACATCTGCAGGAAAACTTCCAAGCTCTGATAGCACCAAGGAGTCCAAAGTTCAACCTTGAGCTACAAATATTCTTTTCTATTGTTATCATATCTTATTCTTGGAGACCATCCTTCTTCAGGCTACCTCCATCTGTGTCCTTTAATTCGCGAATTCCTTCGACAGTCTCCAGAGGCCAATAATGCGATGCTTGAGCGAGAACACGGAAACCTATCAAGAAAATACAGCAGGACCAAGGTCATTCCCTTTGTGGGTAACTCAAACTATATTGTTCTGTTTGTCTTCCCCTCCCCTCTGCTTTGATCTATTTTTGGTTTTCTTGAGTTAAATTTTAAATTGAAAAATGCTTGGGTCGTGGACCTGAAGATGGGAGAAAGTATCCTCCCTTCCTCCTTTTTTTTTACTCTGATACGATGTACAGTATCTTTTGAGAAGATTCTAAGCATATCCTATCCCACACAGAAAATTATTGAAAGTCGTTGGCCTTCAAAGAACCATTTGATAAAGCAAGGTGACAATTAAGGTTGGAGACTCTGGAAAAAGTGCAGAAAAAAGCAACAAGGATGATTAGGGGCCTAGAGGCTAATTGGATATATCTAGTATGAGCCATGGTGGCACAGTGGTCAGAAGGCAGTACTGCAGGCTACTTCTGCTGACTGCCTGTTGCCAGCAGTTCGGCAGTTCAAATCTCACCGGCTCAAGGTTGACTCAGCCTTCCATCCTTCTGAGGTCAGTAAAATGAGGATCCAGATCATTGGGGGTAAGAGGCTGACTCTGTAAACCGCTCAGAGAGGGCTGTAAAGCACTGTGAAGTGGCATATAAGTTTAAGTGCTATTTCTAGTGCTATAACGAAAAGGATTGGGGGATGACATGATAGCAGCGTTCCAATATCTAAGTCCTCCCTCCATGACCAGCCCATCTTTTGTCAAGCAACATCGCTGAGATGTTTTGGGAAATGCTGAGGTATTTAGGCTGGTGAAATCCCACACTCAGGGCAAACAGCCTTGAAGAAGCTTGGCACGAACCGGATTCCACACGGCTATGCTTTTCTTCAACTATTCCCCTCCCCCCTCCCAATTCCTACCTTTGAAGCACACAGATTTATTGCCCCTGTGTTCCCCCATTTCCCTCTCCTTTCCCCATTGCATTGATGGCAGAACGGCAGCGAGGCACCAAGCCAAAGATGGTTTTGAAATCAAGGCTAGACGTGATTTCACTCGCCCTAAATGACGCTTCTCCTGAGCTGTGTATGCAGAATTTCCCACCAACATGGAAGTGGTCCTTAGTCCAATACATTTGGAGACCATCGGGTTGGACAAAGACGCACGTGTGAATACGGTAAGGATGGAACATGGGGACTTTGCCACGGGAGGCAAAAACGGATGAAGTTCAGACCTTCCCTGTCTCCTCCTGCTCTACTACCAAGTTACAGTCCTTCTACTCAACACTGAAAGAACTCAGCCCTAAGAAGCAGAGATTATACAAGCAGTAGCTATGAAAGCTGACTAAATACTTCCATGTGCAGTATAAACACTCAAGAACACAAGTGTTAAATCAACAACAAGTGAGGTAGAAATCTTGAGCTGGTAAAGAGAAGCAGGAAATAGTAAATCTTTGCTCTCAGGTGTTCAGCGAGGAACCCTGCATGGTTAGAATAACGGAATGCACTGCTATCAGAAACAAGGAGGAGGGCGGTAGCACCCATCATCCTCTACCCTGGAGCATCCTGGCTGGGGCTAATAGGAGTCAGTGTCCAGCAATATCCAGTTTGCTACAGGTTTCTCAGCTTTGCCTAAAAACAGTCGGCTTCCTGCCACGAATATTTTTAGCATGCTCCTGCAACGATTGGCGTATGTAATAGATTCTCCTTAAATTTTAGTTTTATGGCTTGCTCAGTTCCTGGCAACTCAGAAGGGAGTGTGGACAGGGATAGAAAGCTTGCTAAAAAAAAATATGGTTGTGGATTAAAAGGGGGAAAGAAAAGAAAAAAAAGACCTTGTAAGCAAGTAGCAACAGCAACGGAGCGATGAAAGTGTGCTGCCAAAGCATTCCAGAAATCTTGTAAAAATGCAAGTCTCCAAGCTCTTATAAACCACAATTTTATTTTCTCTGATGACTGGGCCCCTCCCTGTGATTTATGGAGGCTGGTGCCCATGAGGTAGGAAGTGAAATGGTGAGACAGATCCTCTTTCAATTAAAATAGGTGTAGGAACCATTAGTTTCTCCATTTTAGAATTAAATACCAAGGTAGCTTTATGCTTAGGAAGGGAGTAAAACAACAGTATAGCAGAGTTGGAAGGGACCTTGGAGGTCTTCTAGTCCAACCCCCTGCTTAAGCAGGAAACCCTAGACCATTTCAGACAAATGGCTGTCCAATCTCTTCTTAAAAACTTCCCGTGTTGGAGCATTTACAACTTCTGGAGGCAAGGAGTTCCACTGGTTAATTGTTCTAACTGTCAGGAAATTTCTCCTTAGTTCTAAGTTGTTTCTCTCCTTTATTAGTTTTCATCCATTACTTTAGGCCAGCCTTCAGGTGCTTTGGAGAATAGCTTGACTCCCTCTTCTTTGGGGCAGCCCCTCAAATATTAGAACACTGCTATCATGTCCCCGCTAGTCCTTCTTTTCATTAAACTAGACATACCCAATTCCTGTAAACATTCTTTTTTATGTTTTAGCCTCCGCTCCCATAAAAGCTACTTCAACATCTTGTAAGTGCTTATCATGGACAAAAATAATCACTCTTGGTTTAGAGAAATTAGGACAGGGAGAAAAAGGCTAGTAATTTTCATGAGAAAATTCAGTATTACTGGACTCTAAACATCATCCAATCTCAAAATTAGAAGCTCGCGTTACCTAATAGTTGAATTGGCCCCAAAGTAAACCATTTTAATAAACCCGCATTCCCTTTTGTTTATTGCAAAAATCAAACCGAGATAACAAGAGGAAGCAGACTTTCAGACAAGTCAGTTTAAAGCTGAATTTGAAAGGAAAACCTTTAAAAAATATTAATACTTGGTAATTTAGCATTGGGATCCAGAATAGAAAAATTAAAAATATCTCCATGGTGCCAAAATTGTTTGGCCAGGCACCAAAGATGGATCTCATTGTGAGACAGAAAAGGCAGGTACAGTTCAGCCACAGCTGAAAAGGTACCAGTTCACAATTCCTGCTTTAAAATGTATTCTGGGATTTGTTTGCTAGCATTAATAGTTCCTTCATTTTTCTTGTGTTAGGACAGTTGCTTACTGTCCAATCTTTGCCGAGTTGCCTAATGTACACTGCGGTTCTGTGGAGAGTTGAACTCACAGCGCCCGGTAGATTAGCACTGCCAGCACATCCCTGTTTCTGGAGACCTTCTTGAGAACTTCCAAATTCCTCCTCCACTGACTTTCAAGCCCTAAAAACAAAGCCCCTGTCTTTCTGAGACCCAACAACCTTCTCAATGCTATTTCTTGTTGCATTTGATGTTCCTCAACAATATATCTAAGCATGCTTTTGTGAGAGATGGGGAAGTCAAAGGAGAAGGATGCAGCAACCATAAAGGTTTTTCAAAGTTTCGAGATAGCAAAGATTCCTTACCAGGATTTTTTTGTAGCCAAGTACGAGTCCTGTAAACCTGCATGTTAAAAAATATATAACAGATACGTGAATAGATTTCAGAGCAGTAAACATTTCCAAAAGAGGAGAGGGAGAATAATAAAGGCCACAGGTTTTTGAGATCATTACCTGAAATAAAATCCACAAAAAGAGATAGCAAAGCTTCACCAGCCAATTTGCCATGATCCTGTTGCAAACCAGAAAAATACGACGCTGGGATGAAATCTCAGGTCACAGTATTCATAATATCATTAATAATAAAACTTCCAGTTTTCCATCATCATCTGGTCTTGTCTTTTTTCTTTTTCAAAAGGGTGTCTTCTAATCATCCGTACAACAAGACCATTCTGTCGATTGGTTTGTGGGAAGGGAGTAAAAAAAAGGAAACGAAATCCAACTCTTCCCTGAGGTCTAAGAATTAAGGTTTCAAAACGTGGAGTTCTTCTGTGTCAGATAAATCCATTCCAGAAAGAAAAGGGGGAAAAAAGGAAGAGGAATAATGAATACGGGGGAAAAAGGTGAATAAACTGGGGATGATTGCAGATGCAAGCTTCTCTTCTCCAACTTTCGCTAACGGTTTTGCCTTTTTAGATTTGCTTTCAGATGTCACTGGGTGGAAATGGAATTCGGCTTGCTTTCACACACACACACACCCCAAAAAAAGAGAGAAAGAGAGAAGAAGGTGCCTTGGAGAGTATTTAAATATTTCTTCTCTGGGGCAAACAGAGGGAGGGATTTTGTGGTGAGAGGTTGTTCATTCTTAGGAAAACCTGACAGCCTCGGGGATACACACCTCCACCCTTGTCCCGACGGAGTGTAGAGCAAAATCAAAGTGATGTCAGACTTTCTCCTCAAACTTTGTCCCATTTGGGTATTCTATTTATATCACATTACCAACAAGTGGCTTCCTCTTCTGGGTCCTAGAACGAGTCAGTTCAAAAGAATGAGATTCAGAATGAAGAATGAAATTCGGTGGTGGAAAAAGGAAGGCTCTACACTGAGGTAAGAAAAACAAAAACGCACAGGTTCAGTATAGGTGGTGACCGTGAGTCCTAGTGGACAACCATTTAAATAGGAGCCAGCCATGTGCAGCAGCTGCCAAAAAAAAGGTCAACATAGTTCTAGGTTGCATAAACAGAGGGATACTTTATAAGGCCTTGGTAAAGCCAGACTTAGAATACTGCATCCAGTTTTGGTCGCCACGGTGTAAAAAAAGATGTTGAGACTCTAGGAAAGAGTGCAGAAAAGAGCAACAAAGATGATTAGGGGACTGGAGGCTAAAACATACGAAGAACGGTTGCAGAATTGGGTATGTCTAGTTGGATAAAAAGGAGGACTAGGGGAGACATGAGAGCAGTGTTCCAATATTTGAGGGGCTGCCCCAAAGAAGAGGAGACCAACCTATCCTCCAAAGCTCCAGGAGGCAGGATAAGAAGCAATGACTGAAAACTAATCAAGGAGAGAAGCAACCTACTACTGTAGAACTAAGGAGAAATTTCCCAATGGTGAGAACAACCGACCACCGGAACGGCTTGCCTTCGGAGGTTACGGGTGCCCCATCGCTGGAGGCTTTCAAGAAGAGACTGGACAGCCATTTGCCTGAAATGGGATAGATTCTTCTGCTTGATGAGGGGGTTGGACTATATGACCTCCAAGGTCCCTTCCAACTCTGTTATTCTATTCTATTCTATTCTATTCTATCCCTTATTCTATCCTATCCTATCCTATTCTATCCCTTATTCTATTCTATCCCTTATTCTACTCTACTCTACTCTACTCTACTCTACTCTACTCTATTCTAATTCTATTCTATCCCTTATTCTATTCTATCCCTTATTCTATTCTATTCTAATTCTAATTCTAATCTATCCTTTATTCTATTCTATTCTATTCTATTCTATTCTATTCTATTCTATTCTATTCTATTCTATTCTATTCTATTCTAATCTAATTCTATTGTTGTGAAGATCCCTTATTCTATTCTATTCTATTCTATTCTATTCTATTCTATTCTATTCTATTCTATTCTATTCTATTCTATTCTAAATTCTATTGTTGTGAAGATAACCAGGGAAGCAAAAAGACACAGGCAGAGGACAAAAGAACTAAGAGGAAACCTTCAGGTTTTATACACTGATGACTTAGAAGTGAGTTAATATCATGTCTTTGATATGTAAAAAAAGATGTTGAGGCTCTAGAAAGAGTGCAGAGAAGAGCAACAAAGATTATTTTGTGGGGCTGGAGTCTAAAACATAACAATGAATAGTTTTAGAAACTGGGGGTGTCTTGTGTAATGAAGAGAAGGACTAGGGGTGACACCATCGTCATCTTCCGATACTTGAGGGGGGCTGTCACTAGAGGGCATGACCAGAAACAATGGGTGGAAATTCTTCAGAGGTAAGTCCAACCTTGAACTTAGGAGAAACTTCCTGACAGTGAGAACAGTGAATCCGTGGACTTCCAGAAGTTTTGGGCGCTCCATCACTGGAGGTTTTTAAGAAAAGATTGGACAGCTATTGGTCTGGAATGGATTAGGCTCCCTTGCTTCTGTAGGCGGTTGGACTAGAAGACCTCCAATGTCCCTCTCTGTTTTTGTTTAAGGAATTTTATTTATTTTCTATTGTTTACGTTTTGTTAGTGCTTAACAAACATCGTGTTGTCTGGGTTATTCAATTTGCTTAACAACACAGATTTGCTTAATCTCCACCTCTTTTTTTCCAAACGCTGGTAAAATAAAGTCCACGTTTGATAATATTCTGTGTCTTCTGTTTAATCTTCAGCGTAAGCCTGCACCATCTAATCTTTTCCTAATTATCTCTTTGTCTTGTTGTGTTTCTTCATTTTTCCAATATTGTGCAAATATAATCCTCGCTGCTGTTAAGACGTGCAATATTAAATATAGAGTCTGCTTATCATGTTTTTTCTGATATTATACCTAATAAAAACAATTCAAGGTTTAAAATCTACATGTTTTCCTATCATCTTTTCTAACCACTTATGTATTTTTGCCCAATTTTTTTTTTTTGGTTTTGTTTTTACCCAAATCCACTACATAGGATAATAAATGCCGTCCAATGTCTCTTCTAACTCTGTTAGTCTAACCAAAAGGAGGACTGGGGTGACATGATAGCAGTCTTCCAATATTTGATGGCTTATGACACAGAAGAGAGGCTCACACTACTTTTCAAAGCACCCCAGGGCAGGACAAGAAATAATGGGTGAAGATCATTTAAAGAAAGATCCAGCAAGGAGCTAAGGAGAAATTTCCTGACAGTGAATACCAATAATGACTGGGACAACTTGCCTCCAGAAGTTGTGGTTGCTTCACCACTGGACATTTTCAAGAAGTATAACTTTTAGCTAGACAATTTGGGATGGACATCCTTTGAATGGTGTGGGAGTAGCAATGGATTCCCAGAGGAAAAAAAATTCAGACTACAGGAACCATTTGTACCACTGAGGTGACCCTGAGGACACAGATAAACCTCCAAGTGCAAATACTTGGTGTGGCCAGTCTAGTGAAGAGAAGGACCAAGGGAGACAGGAGAGAAGTCTTCCAATATTTGAGGGGCTGCCAAAGAGAGAAAGGGGTCAAGCTATTTTCCAAAGCACCTGAAGGCCAGACAAGGAACAACAGATGGAAACTGAACAAGGAGAGATTCAGCCTGGAAATAAGGAGGAATTTACTGACTGTGAGAACAATCAACCTGTGGAACAGAAGTCGCCTTCGGAAGTTGTTGGAGCTTCATCACTGGAGGCTTTCAAGAAGAGACTGGAGTGCCCTCTGCCAGAAATGGGGCAGGGTCTCCTTGGGCGGGAGGTTGGATTAAATGACCTACAAGTTCTCTTCCAACTCTGTTCATCTGTATCTGTATGACCTGGATAACTGAGAATCTCTGTAAACGTTTAGCTATCCAATTTGGGATGAGCACCCTTCGAATGGTGTTGGAGTAGGAATGGATTTCCAGAGGAAAATTTGCAGACTGCGTGAGCCATTTGTACTGCTCAGGTGACCCTGAGGATACAGATAAACCTCCAACGTGCTTCAAGGACCCTCTGAAAGGGTGCAAATGACCAGCTCTCTGAAAGGAATATAAATCCTTCCATTCCCCACCATCTAGCCAGAGCTGAAGAAGCTTCTTGGAGAAGCAAAACATCTTCAAAAGGAAAAAGCAAGAAAGCCCCATTGTCTCCTGAAAAATAAAGCACCTTTGGGTGACTCTAAGAGATTAAACCTGCAGGTTTTTCTGCTGTAAATGACCCCAAAATCCCAACTACCTGAAAAGCAGCATGGCCCCCAGTTTCTTGATTTGCTTTAGGACCAATATCCTTGAAGTTTCGCTGCGTATTATGCAGAAAGCCTGTTTAGTATCTGAACGTTTGCCAGCTGGGGCGAATGATCCAAACTATGTCTGCTTCATTAGTTGCTCAAGTGCACCACCTTCAGGCAGAATCGTGTAGGTACAGATTAAGGAAAGATGGGGTCGAACAGAACCGAAATAGAAGTTTATTTTGCTTTCATTATCCGGACAGGAAACCTAAGGAGTTAGTAAATAACAGCATAACGGAATTGGAAGGGACCTCGGAGATCTTCTAGTCCAACCCCTTGCTCAAGCAGCAAATCCTACACCCTATTTCAGATAGTTGTGCCCAATTTCTTCTATGTTTGTCTCAAGGCAAGGAAGACCTACAGGGGCACAAGGTGTTTATTTCCAATATGCACCAGTCAGCTCTCAAAGGAGTATTCGGGAGCAAGCGGAAACAGGAAGCTGCTAAACTAATGGACAGTGCAGCGACGATTCATGGCGAATAGAACTCGCCATTGAGTTAGGTATAGTACCAGAAAATTTCTGTTGAATATTGCATGTTTTGATGGCAGCAAGAATTGTTATTTGCACAGTATTGGAAAAATGAGAAAATGCCCAGAGATGACGATGTAGTTAAAAATATATATATTAGACTGCACAGAAATGAATGGATTGACATTAAAGGTAAAAGAGAAGGAAGATGAGAATGCTTTCAAATATGGGATTTGTTTTATAAACAGTTGGATAATAGAAGTAGAAATGAGGACCTGGGAAAGCATTAATATGTAATATTAATATGCACTATTCACAAAGCATTTATGTATGTTAAATGAAAATGTACAAATAAACTCTTTTTTTTTAAAAAAAAAAAGAACTGATCATTAATACTTGGAAACTTCCAAAAGAGTTTTTTTTTCATCCTGGTTGCAGGAAAACCAGTGCAACATACCATATTTTAAATACGGAATATTTACAACGAAGCTCAGAAATGTGGATTTATTAATTTTTTAAGGGTAACTTGCTTCTAGATCCAAGGTGCACGGGCTACTTTAAGGCAAACAGATGTGCATTAGAGAACCTGAGAGGTTTTATATATTGATGACTTAGAGATGAGGTAATATCATTTTTTTTTATATGAAAAAGATACGACTGATACGACTCTAGAAAGAGTGCAGGGAAGAACAACCAGGATGATGAGGGGACTGGAGGCTAAAACATATGAAGAACGATTGCAGGAACTGGGCATGGTTAGTCTAGGGAAGAGAAGGACCAGGGGAGACAGGATAGCAGTCTTCCAATATTTGAGGGGCTGCCACAGAGAGGAGGAAGGGGTCAAGCTATTCTCCAAAGCACCTGAAGGCCAGACAAATAATGGATGAGAGTAATAATGGATGAGAGCAATGAGAGCAATCAACCCATGGAACAGAAGTTGCCTCCCGAAGTTCTGGGAGCTTCATCAGTGGAGGCTTTCAAGAAGAGACTGGACTGCAATCGGTCAGAAATGGTGTTGTAGGGTCTCCTGCTTGGGTGGGGGCGGGGTTGGACTAGATGACCTACAAGGTCCCTTCCAACTCTGTTAATCTGCAAAGGTTCCCTGAAGATGGGCTCCAGGACGAGTCTGAAACCTTGAAAGACAAAATCACTGGTTCCAGCGACCGACCCAGATTGGATCCTGCATTAAAGAGCCCGTTTGGTGTAGTGATTAAAAGCAGCAAGCTAGAAACTTGGGAGGCTGTGAATTCTAGTCCCGTTTTGGGCACAGAGTGAAGGGGGTGACCTTGGGCCAGTCCTCCTCTCTCAGTTTTTGGAAGAAGGAAGCCAGGGCAAGCCAGTTCCAAAAAATAAACTTTGCCAAGGAAACAGCTGGGACTTGTGGAAGTGATCAGTAGGAGTCCACAGAACTGGTAATAAATC
The DNA here is from genome assembly GCF_049901715.1 of Pseudonaja textilis. NCBI lineage: Eukaryota > Metazoa > Chordata > Lepidosauria > Squamata > Elapidae > Pseudonaja > Pseudonaja textilis. The sequence goes on from NC_142004.1 coordinate 9,248,145, forward strand.
TTTTTTGAATCCCACCACTGCATCCATCTTCAAGTTGTTTGAAAAAGCCCTCTGTTCGAAGATTGTCAAGACCCTGTGAAACTTTATAGTCTGTGATTTCAAAAGTCTTTTTGGAATAATCCAGCTGAGATGTTCTTGCATTCTGAGAAAATCGGAGCTTCCCACCCTCTAAAGAACCATCGAGCAGAAATGAGCAATCAGGGAATCCATGTGGTTTGTGCAACTGAGAAGTTAGTAACTTCTAGAGGCTTTGGCAACTCAGCCTGTTGGGTTTCGGAGAGAAATTGACAGTCACGGTGAGTGGTGTTTCCTGTTCATTTCTAAGAAAAGAAATGCAGGAAGCAAACCTTGGTTGTTGTGTTAAGAAATCTCTAGAACGCACCCTTCCCATTAGCCTTTTCCTCCACGTCACATTATGTCATCACCCTTGGAAGGAACATGAAGACACTGAGAACTAGACCAAAATTGGGTTCTTTTTTAGGATATGTATTCTGTCACTGAGATCCAGCCCTTCCTTCTGCAAACATATGAAGAATGGTAGGGACCTTGGAGGTCTTCTAGTCTATGATACTGCTGTCCAGTCTTTTCTTAACAACCTCCATTTTAGAGTATTCACAACTTCTCGGAGGGAAATTATTCCACTGATTAATTGTCATCCCTGTTAGGAAATTTCTCCTTAATTCCAGATTGCTTCTCTCCTTGATTAGTTTCCTTCTCTTCTTTTCTCATTTCCAGGTGGAATCTCTCCTTGATCAGTTTCCATCCATTATTCCTTGTCTGGCCTACAGGTGCCTTGAGAAAAAGCTTGACCCCTTCTTCCTCTCTGTGGCAGCCCCTCAAATATTGGAAGGCTGCTGTCTTGTCTCCCCTGGTCCTTCTCTTCCCTGGACTAGCCAGGCCCAGTTCCTGCAACCGTTCTTCATGTGTTTTAGCCTCCAGTCCCCTCATCATCCTGGTTGCTCTTTTCTGCACTCTGGAAAGTCTCAACATCTTTTTTTATAGTGTGAGGACCAAAACTGGATGCATGTCATGGTTGTCCCAAGGGTGCTTTTTCAGGAGGCAACTGGACTTTCTAGTTTTATTCTTTTGAAGACCTTCACTTCTCATCCAAGAAGCTTCTTCAGCTCTTGAAGTAGTTTCCTAAAAGTTCGGCCTCTTAGCATTTCTGGTTCGCTCTACTGAGATGGGAAGAATCCGCTCGCATCGCGCTTTCCCTTGTGAATACACACAAGGCCGTCTTTCTAGCTCGTACAGATTCTCTTCCCTCAGAACGACGCTATAGAGCACTGCACACCAGAACAACTGGACACAAGAACAGTTTTCCCCCAAACGCCATCACTCTGCTAAACAAATAATTCCCTCAACATTGTCCAACTATTTACTAAGTCTGGATTACTATTACTATTAATCTTCTCATCCTTCCTTTCACCCATCTCCTCCCACTTGTGACTGTATGACTATAATTTTGTTACTTGTATCCTTACGATTTATATTGACGGTTTCCTAGTATGATTTGATTGCTTATTGTACCCTATGATTGTCATTAAGTGTTTGACTCTTGACAAATGTATCTTTTCTTTGATGTACACTGAGAGCATTTGCACCAAGACAAATTCCTTATGTTTCCAATCACACTTGGCCAATAAAGAATTCTATTCTATTCTATTCTATTCTATTCTATTCTATTCTATTCTATTCTATTCTATTCTATTCCCATTCCCTATTCTATATTCTATGATATTCCTTATTCTATTCTATCCCCATTCTCCTGTTCTGTTCTGTTCTAGTCTGTTCTAGTCTAGCCTGTTCCTATTCTATTCTATTCTATTCTATTCTATTCTATTCTATTCTATTCTATTCTATTCTATTCTATTCTATTCTATTCTATTCCCATTCCAATTCCAATTCCCTATTCTATATTCTATGATATTCCTTATTCTATTCTATCCGCATTCTCCTGTTCTGTTCTGTTCTAGTCTAGCCTGTTCCTGTTCCTGTTCCTGTTCCTGTTCCTGTTCCTGTTCCTGTTCCTGTTCCTATTCTATCCTATCCTATTCTATAGGACAATGCCGCATTTTGGAACTGGAAACTGCCGTGTTTAAAGCAGCTCTCCCCCAACCCACACTCCAGGAATTGCAGGGAGCAAAGCTAATCTGATGTGACACCCAGGGCCTCCTTAGAAAAATTGTGTTCTGCCACGAGAGGAGGAGAAACTCATCGCCTTGCCATTACTCAGATCGGCTCAGGTCCCATCAGATGGAAAGAAGCTAGCTCCATCGGGGGCCGTTGCTAATTAAAATGGTCCGTTGTTTTTGCACGAAAGAGGCGGGGACCGTGGAAAGGGTCATCGCAGGAGGCAGCCCAAGTCAAGTTTCACAACCATCGGCAAAAGGCTGCCCAAGCTCTGCACATCTCCGATTACCTCCAGCCAATATGGCAAATGGGGTTCCTTAATTCGAAACACGGAGAGGTCAACGGGACGGCGAGGCTGATGGCTGTTTTTCCTCTTGAATGCCCCCTTGTCACCAATAAGAGTTGCATTCCTTTTTTTTTTTCCCCTTCGGAGTCTTCCTTCTGTTTGTCGTTTGACGTTTCCAATCAAGCTCTTTTTTATTCAATGCGATCACGCGCAATTGATTCTGCTAATTCTTCGCTGGAGGGCAGCCCGTTAATTGCAAGGCAGATCGAATTTCTCCTGGTCCCTCCATTTCCTATGTTTTGGGGTCTGATGAGATAATGGAACTGGAGAAGTTGAGAACGGGCATTCAAGTTGCGATTAGTGTCCCTCCTTCAACGGCCAGGGATGTGCCGTTTTATTACTAGTATTGGCAAACATCTTTTTGACTGCGTTAAGTGTTAAAGGAAAGCTGCCTGATGTGTTTATCACAGGCATAGGCAGAATAACAGAGTTGGAAGGAACCTTGGAGGTCTTCTAGTCCAACCCCTTGGACTAGTCCTTATGTTATTTCAGACAAATGGTTATCCAGGTTCTTTTTGAAAGCCTTCAGTGACGGAGCAGCCACAACTTCTGAAAGCAAGTTGTTTCACTGGTTGATTGCTCTCACCATTAAGACATTTCTCCTCATTTCTAGGTTGGTTCTCACCTTGGTTAGCTTCCATCCTTTGTTTCTTGTCTTGTTTTTTGGTGCTTTGGAAAATAATTTGATTCCCTCGTCTTTGTAGGAACCCCTCAAATATTGGAACACTGCTATCATGTCTCCCCTAGTCCTTCTTTTCATTCGACTGCACATACTCAGTTCCTGTTTAGCCTCGTCTCCTAATAATCTTTGTTGTTCTTCTCTGCACTCTTTCCAACATCTTTTTTATATTGTGGTACCCAAGATCGGATGCAGTATTCCAAAGTGTGGTCTTTGTAAAGTAGCACCAGAACTTCATCTGATTGTAGTTCTTTCCCTCTATTAATCATAAGGCAGGAGGGAAAACTTATTGGCATGCTGCTGTGTGATAAGCCCTGGCTGGTGTAAGCTTCTGTTTAATCATACTGTGCCTTTTGCTGTTGGTGTTCTTAATGATTAATCTATGCTAATTGCTTATATGCCAGACTTCGTTCAGAAGAATCTGTATTAATTGGATGCTTTTATCTCATGTTCCCAGCCAGTTTTAAACATTTTTACAATGTTTTGCACAGCAAGAAATTTGCAATTTATTGATCTTTTTTGCTCTGGTTGAACACCAGGTTTACCCAGCCGTGTGAATACAATCACCATGGTCTGCAAGCTAGGATTGATAAGATAGGCCAGATGTGGCTTGTTCAACCAAGGTACTGAGTAAATCCTGTCCTGGAGTACAAGGGAGGTAGATTGCAGGTAAAAAGCTGATGGCGGGTTCAATTCTCCATAAAAGTATAGTCTAGAACAGGGGTGGGCAAACTTTTTGGCTCGGGGGCCTCATTGACTTTTAAAATTTGACAGACGGGCCGCCACCTGGTGTCGAAATGCCTGTCATTACAAGTCAAAATCAAATGAATGCAATCATTCAATCATTCACATCAAACCTTAATTCTGTACCAATCTTTGGCGGGCCGGATTAAAAAGACCAACGGGCCGGATGTGGCCCCCGGGCCGTAGTTTGCCCACCCCTGGTCTAGAAGCATTGGGCCCATAGATGTAAACCAGTGGTGAGGTTCAAAAATTTTTACTACCGGTTCCATGGGCGTGGCTTGGTGGGCATGGCAGGGGAAGGATTCTGCAAAATCCCCCTTCCCTCCCCACCTCACTAGCCTGCTTTCCAGCTCTGTTCTCCTGTGCAGAGCAACCAAAGGAGACCCAGCCGATCAGCTGGGACTCAATGGGAGGCAGAGAAGAGATGGGGTTGGCGGGGCCAGTCACAGGTAGGATTGGCCGGTTCTCCAAACTACTCCAAATTTCCGCTACTGATTCTCCAGAACTGGTCAGAACCGGCTGAATCCCATCTCTAATGCAAACATATGCAAGGATTTAAAAGCAGCGGTCTGGTGCATGAAATGTTACCTATTAGACTTGGGGGAGGGAGATTTTGGGATAGGCGGGAGGGAAATGCTTTTGGCAAACCAATTTGGAGAGAAAGAGAAATTTCTTTTTTTGGATATGCAGAGTAAAGAGAATAGCAATAGCTCTTAGTCATATGTACCGCTTTATAGTGCCTTCCAGCCCTCTCTAAGTGGTTTACAGAGTCAACCCATTGCCCCCAACCATCTGGGTCCTCGTTTTACTCACCGCAGAAGGAGGGAAGGCTGAGTCAGCCTTGAGCCTGGTGGGATTCGATCTGCCAAATTGCAGTAGGGGTAGCTTGCAGTACTGCATTCTAACCACTGCACCACCAAGGCTTGATAAGAGGAGATAGGCTTAATGAAGAAAGATCCAATCGAGAATTAAGGGGAAATTTCCAGACAGTGAGAACAAATCAGAGGAACTGGTTGCCTTCAGAAAATATGGGGTGCTCCATCCCTGGAGGTTTTCAAGATACTGGACAGCCAGTATAATAGAAGGTCTCCTGCTTGGGCAAAAAGGTTGGACTAGAAGACCTCCAAGGCTTTTTTTCCAATTGTTAATTCTGTAATTCTACATTTTCGCTTGGACGTTATCAGCTACTCTCGGCTCTGAACTCAAATTAGCTCAAAGTGCTTGTGCTGCAACAAAGAGCATAATGCTTGAATGGAAGCAGAGCACCACCGTGTGGTCTTCACACTATTTGTGAAATGACGAAAGCCACAGAAGTCTTTCCTCCTCTTAGTTGATCCAGGCACAGTAATTCAAGCAGAGCCAAAGGGAGGAAAAATAATTGGCTTCTACGACGAATACGATGATTTAACAGAGATGCTCAGGGTCCATCAGCTCAAAAAGAATGATTCACTTCCAATTCCATGATGTAAAAAAAAAAAAATTAAAATCCCAGAATCCAAAGGGAAGTTGGTCACGAGGAAGCTGAATCAACAATGAGTAAGCTGGTGACTCCAACTTGAGACTCCAACTTGAAGAGGTGAAAGCCATCGAGGAACTGTTATACGGTGTGGTGGAGAGCAGACTTCAAAATTTGGGAGACTTCTGGATAAAAAGTTTTCTTTTTATTTGGACATTTGTGATGTTTGAGATTGGGGTGTCCTTGTGGACTGACTTCAGTAGACAGTTTAGACCAGGGCTTCTCAACCGCAGGGCAACTCAAGGGCAACGCTCAGAATTTCCCGTGGATGGGCCTCAACTTCCAAATTTCCCAGCCAGCATGCTAGTTGGGAAATTATGGGGATTGAAGTTCACCCATCTTCAAGTAGCCAAGGTCGAGAAATGTTGGTTTAGACATTACAAGTGGGCTCAAATGGGCCTTAGGACCTTGTGATGCATGGAGGATGAGGTGACTTTACACAGATGAAACATATGTAATGGATTTTGTACAAACACGTACGTGGATCTCTGGGATATCAATGTCCAATTCACATTTCTTCTTGGTTGGATTCGTATTTTGGAACAAAAGACATGAAGCAAATATATTACTGTTTAGGAAGTGGCTCAAAAACATATTTTCCAAGCCTTTTAAATGCTGCTGTTCTGGTTTATTTTATTGTAAGGTATATTTTTATTTGGCTCTTAAGCTGCCTGGAACCACTATAGTAATTTAGATCCTCCAAGTAAATAACTCTATTCCACCATCTCCCTTTGAGTAATGTTGTGCTTTTAACTGACAGAACTATGGGCCACTTCAAAAATTAGAGGTTGCCATCTCTATTGGTTGAAATGCAAGTCCCATTTTCAGGACACAAAAAGTAACTGTTCCTACCTTGCTAAGAAGAGATAAGGTGCCTTTTTAAGACCAATTTATGAGTGAACAATAACCGTTGGGGGGACAAGTTTCGATCCCCACCCTTAAAACAGGATCCACCATAAATTTGATGAGTGTGCAATGCTTCCTCTCTGCTTCTGTAATTGAGCACTTTTTTTTCCTGAACATTCTCCCTTAGTTGAGACACTGGCAACCATTTCTCCCCAAACTTATGTCTTGTGTAGTTTTTGTTTTCTAACGAAATATTTATATCCTGTTGTTTCACCAATGACAGCATTTCAGGTAGCTCAAGATGCAGCACATGCAGACCCTAACTTGGTTAGGCGTTCCATTTTGTGGATTAAAAGATTCAAAGACTGAAATTATATCAGGTTGAGGTGTAACATAAAGGTTCAAGCCTAGCCAGGCTGGGATCCTGTTGCCTGTGGTATTTAAACATAGAACACGTTTGCCGATTCTCTTGAAGGCGAGACGAATTAGAAGCAAGTCAGGCTTGCTTTCTTCTGTCTCAGTTCAGTTCAAATATGCTGCTGCTGCTGCTTTTTCACCTACAACCAGAATCCCAACCAACAGCTGTTCAACTACGGCAACTGGGTTGCTATTATAGGCAGCCCTACCCAGCGAAAGCCTGTTCCTCTTTAATAGAGGAAATGTCTGGTCTCAAAACGGGATTTGCAGTCAGCGAGGACTGCTTGGATCATAAGCTGGGTGGTTTTCATGCCATCACACAGCAGGAAATGCACAAGACTCCTTGGTTGTGCCCACTCAACCTCCATATTTGCAACCCTTCTCTTACAAAAATATTAGGCGAGCAACTGGCCAAGAATAGGTTCCTCGTTCCTGCTCTAGAGGCTGAAGATGTGGTCCTAGTTGATCAGTTTAGTCAACCTTTACAGAAGACAATCATGTCAAACTCACAATGCTACACATCTGTCTTTTCCCCAACACAAACAGTACCTACAGGTATCTACCTTGGTGCCCGTAAGGATCTCTGCTTTTTAAAATTGTTTGAGATGAGATGCTACATGTTGAGGCACCAGTCCTCGGTAGGATCTCTAAATTTATTTCCAGGGCTGGCAGTAGCCTCTCTGGCCTGCAATGATGGTTTGTTATCCTCCCTTTAATCAGCTTCAAGAAAATGCACCCTTCCCCTTTAACCAGACATTAACAATTAGCAGCATGTCAGGTAGGGTTTGGTGGTTGCAGGCAGTCACCAAGATAGAAGAAATACATGTTCAGACCTAAGAATCATCCACTTTTAACGACCTCATAATCCCTTGCGGGGTGGAGTCTGGGCAACTGAATGGAGCTAGCAGTGTTTTAATGGCCAGATACCCTTCCAGTCGCCAATGCAGGGTTTTGTTCAGCAGATATATTCTCAATGTGCCGAGAGAGAGAAATATCTGCCTCTACCTAGGATCAAACTCACAGCCTCCTGACCGTGAGGCAAGAGCTCCACCTCTAGGCCACCGCATCACCCTTTAGACCCAAGAATGTTTCTCAAAAATTAATCTGACTGAAGCAGCCCTTTTCATAATTTCATCTAGCATTCAATGATTTGCCTCAAGTCTAGAAACCCAGAGGGTGGCATCTATTGTACGCTTCGGATCTACCTGCAACGATTATTTAGGCCAAACCAAAATGAGACTTAGGCTCATAAATTCATTTAGGCCAGAAAACTAGCTTAAAATTAAGATGCTGAACTATGAGCTTGAGTTACTACCTGTGTGGAGAAATCTTTTAGAAGGGAAGTGGCTTATTGTTATTTTTTTTTAATTTCCAAATCTTGCTCCAAATAATTATCCTTTGAAAGAGCCGCTTGATTGGGTACTTGAAATACAACTTTATTATGATCTAAACAAAAAGGAATGGGAATGACAGTAACAAACAAGATTTACCACAGAATACTGTGATGAGACTGCAGCAGTCAGATTTGTAACTCAAATGTGGAGTAAATTTGCAGTCCAAAACAGCTAAATATGCAGGTCCAAAAATGAAGGAATTTTATTTTAACTTCCACATTCACACACCAAACCCCATTCTCTCTTTCAGCATCCCAAAGATTGAAGCACATGTTCTGGTCAGCTAGAATAATAAAGTGGCAAACACGCTGCACCACTGACATCACAGGACAGTTGCCTATAAAACTAGACTTCTGACGCTGGGCTCCAGCTTCGTCTCCCTCACAGGTCATCATCTTCGTCTGGCAGTGCAGTGGTCTGAGCAATCTGGAAGACGGGAAAAGAAAAGGTCAAGAGCTCTGGAAAAAAATGTCCAGGCCATAGGAAGGGGGCAAAGGCCTTTTTTTTTTTAAAGGGCTACCTGTAAATCTTGCTCATACTGTGCTGCCAACGCTGGATCCATAACAACTTCTGGGGGTGCGAGAGCAGGCATGGCAACAAATTCCAGGTTGGGATCTCCAATGAGCTTTCTCGCCAGCCAAAGGAAGGGCTTCTCAAAGTTGTAGTTACTCTTGGCTGAAATGTCATAGTACTAAATACAAAAAAAAAGGTTACAGAGAGGGAGCTTGAGTTAGCAGAGATTAAGGTATCGGTTATCCCCTGCAGGTGACTTCTCTCACTTCTCTACTGTGCATTGGCGGTTTGTGTTCTGAGAAGATGCACTTCGCTCGTTTGACTTACTTTAAATCTATCACCCTAAGATAGGTGCCCACTTTTATTGGAATTGAGAGTTCAGAGTAAGCAGAGTGGAAGAGAAAAATCACTTCAGGAATCCTTGCCAACTCAATGAAAGATTGATAGAATATTTTTAGCTCAGGATTGAACTGGGTGGGGGGTCTTTGATGTTCTCTGAGCTATTTTTCTTGCAAACCTTTCATTGTGAATTTCGTTCTATGTATACTGTGTATATACACGTACAATGACAGTAACGAATTCAATTACCAAAGTAGGTAACACTGATGTTTCCTAGTTGTGTAATGAAACGTCTGCATAAATCAATTATGGGTATTATTATTTTGCTTCAATTACATTACATAATCTGTAAAAAGGAAAGAGGGCTTTCCCCCTCCCCAATACAAGAAGCACTTAACAAATGTTTGTTGAATTAAACTGCAGACCTTCCAGAATTAAAGATGCAAAAGAGGCACGTTTGGTAAGGGTGTGTGTGTCCCTGGTGCTTTCTGAGCTTAGTTGTTTTCTTGCAGACATTTCCTTACCCAAACTAGCTCACATTAACATCTGTGAGCTAGAAGAGATTCTTCTTACCTGCAGGTTCTTCTTCCTGTGAAAGACAATGGACTTTGCTTTGACTTTCCTATCTTTAATATCCACTTTATTACCGCACAAAACTATGGGGATGTTCTCGCACACTCGTACCAGATCTCTATGCCAGTTGGGTACGTTCTTGTATGTTACCCTTGATGTTACATCGAACATTATGATGGCACATTGAGCTAGAAGGTAAAGCCATGGGCAGTATTAGTCAATGGGATAGAAGGATCACAACATACAGTTCTAATATTAAAGCAATTTTTATATAAAAGTGCGCCCAAATGTTTGCATTGTTACTTCCACAGTATCCTAACCTTAATGCAGATTCATTTTGATGTAGTTTCTCACCAAGTTTCAAAATATAGGATGCTCACAGGTAATAAATCTTGAATTACTATCATCTTTTAACATAAATATGAAAACACAATTCTAAAATTTTGATAGAAAAGAGAAATGGGAACACTTAAGTTATTGAAGTTTCAGACTGAAGTAGCATAGTCTTTATTTCCTGTTCACAAATGCTTGTTCAGATAACCTATTTATTTACTAAATGCATGACGCTCCTGTCACTCTTGAACTGACCTTGAATGTAGTAACCATCCCGCAGACCTCCAAACTTTTCTTGACCAGCTGTGTCCCATACATTAAATTTAATGGGACCTCTGTTAGTGTGGAACACCAGAGGGTGAACTTCAACTCCCAAAGTAGCTACAACAAAACAAGGTGTTAGTTGCTATACTGCATGTGAAGGTACAACACAAAGCTTTCAAGGATTATTTCTAAGTTATTTATCTATCTTGGGCCTGTCTGCATCTTGTCTACAAATTGTTACTAAGCAACTTTTCTTTAAAAGTTATTTGCTTTTATTTTTAAGATGTTTTCCCCAGCAGTTTGACCCCTTTTTCTCTTTTCACTCACCCCACTCCCTGATTCACCAGGAGATGAAAAGGCTAATTATGGCTCAGATGTCTTTTCATCTCAAAAAAAATATGAGACCCTAGACCCTTCGAATGTACAGACCATATAACTATATAGATATCTAACATTTTACACTCCAGTTACAGTTTAGATCTGGTCCTCTGAAAGGTAAGATAGGTATCAAAATCATTTTAATGTGTCTAGATGACTTAAAACAGTTTACATACCTACATACTTCTTCTCAAATTCACCAGTCAAGTGGCGCTTCACAAATGTTGTTTTACCAGTGCCACCATCGCCAACCAAAACAAGCTGGAAAAAAAATGATTTTGTAAGAAAATTGTCTTATGCTAATATTTTTTCTACCAGTATCAATCTTACAAAACAGAAATATATATCAACTCTGTATGCTATAATTGTTACAGAATACAGCATAAAGATCCAGATGTAAATTTTTATAGACATAAAATTGGCTAGGCTAGTAACTCTGATACAATTAACCAGATGTATCCACAAACTATTACATAAGCCATCACATCCAAAACAGGATTATTTCAAAATAAAGCATTGATAATAAAAAACTAAAATATATTCAAAATTTCAGATATATGCCTTGCAAGATATTCAAGTTGTGGCAACAAATTAGCAGAAAAATGTTTCTTGAAATAAACAGTAGCTAATTGATTTATGTTATGTATTTTCCCATCTTGATGTTTTATTGGCAAACATGTATTAATCTAAGGAAAATCTAAGCAAAAGAATGGTTTATATATAGAGCTATTAACTTTGCTTTATTTCCATTTCTTTGAAATTACTCAAAAGGACTAGAAAACTCACATCTAAATATTTCTATGTTCTTGACATAAATTATAAAATTTATAAAATTTTACAATTAAAGGCACCCACCAGAGTTTGTAATAGAATAGTGAATAACCAATATTTGGAAAATATTAAATTATAGTATAGTATGTATAATCTTTCCTATATTTACAAATACAATTCAACTTTTAAAAAAGTTTACTAATCTACTAAAAAGCACTACCTTCACTCTCCAATAGGAATGCATCAAAAGAAATTCCTTCAACATAAATAATCAGAGATAACACGATTCATTAAAAATTACAACATTTGGATAGCAATCTGACAGTCTCTGAGTTGGGACTAAACTGTGTATTCCAGCATTAAAACCTACAAATACATAAGAAAACAGGCATACAGTGTAGGCCACAAGCCTATTTGGGAATCAGATTGGTCATATTTTACATATCTGTCCTCTAAGAAACCGTATCAAATTTCTAACCACATAGTCAGCCATCAACAGAGTTAAAATAAATTTACGTTCCATCTAGAACAGGCATTTCTTTGAAGCAAAACAACAACAGCCCAAAAAGGAGCTTGGCATACGCCAGAAAAGAATTCCTGTGGATTTGCAAACCAACAAAGAAAGTCTGGAGGCCCGGCTTGCTATGCAGGTTTTCCCCAGGCCAAAATTATTAGAAAAAACAGGGTGAAAAGGAGGCCGCTAAGCCCTACCTTAAACTGCACTTGGGGTTCTCCTTGTGGGGCGGCCATGCTGCGTCTGTGGGAAAGAGCAAAGCATGAGTGGAGAGGTGGCAATAGACACTCTGAAGCGCATGGCTTGCTCGGCTCTCCATCCGGGTCGAGGAGGAAGCAGCAGTAAATGGCGGCCTGCAGGGAGGGAGAGGGCTGGCCAGGTTTTTGTATGCGTCCCCCCCCCCCCAACACACACACACACCTTCCAGCCCTTATAAAAACAACAAACACACACAGCCACATTCCACACAAAACTGCACAACCAGGGCCTTGTCAGAGATGATGAAAAACAGACTGAAAAAATGACCGGACTAAGGGGGGAAAAGGGAAAAGGGGAGAATGGGCCCAGCTGCAAAATCAAATCACCTCTTTTCCTTTTATAGGAATATGCACTTCCTCCCCCACCCACCCCTTCCAGGCATCCCAAGTCTGAAGGCAAAAGAGAGAGTGCCCTTAGAAAAGGAAACCCCCCACACCTTTCTTGGCACCCCACCCAAGGCAAAAGTCTGGGGGGCAGAAAAGAGTCCCCCTTTCTTGGCATATCCGCTAAAGGAAAGTCAGGAGAGGAGAAGGAATTTGACAAGGGAGCCCCCTCCCACCTTAATGGGATCCCCTGAAGGGGCATCTCCCCCCTAAAGACAAAACTGGGGAGGACACAAGGGAGCCCCCAAAAGGGACGGCTCCCTTTCTCGGCATTCCCCGCCCCCACCAAGGTAAAAATCTGAAGGGTAGAAGAGTCCCCCTTTCTTGGGATCTCCCCAAAGTAAAGTCTGGGGGATTAGAAGACAGATTTCCCTTACGAGGGGGGGGTCCCCAGCTTTCAAGGCAAAATGCCGAGGGAGGGGGCAGAAGAGAGCTCCCCCAAAGGCAGCTCCCCCACCTTTCTTGGGACCCCTTGAATGAAGAAATCGGGACTGGGGGAGGAGGCAAAACAGAGAGCCCCCTCCAGAAGTAGGGTGCCCCCTCCCACCTTTCTTGGTATTCTCCCCCAAGTAAAAGTCTGGGGGGATCAATAAATAAGAGCCCCCGCCCCAAAAGAGCACCTTCTTCCACCATATAAGGAAACAGTCTGGAAGGGGTAGAAGAGAGACCCCCCCAAAAAGCGCCCCTCCTTATCTTTTTAGGCCTCTCCCCTTTTAAAGGGAGGGGGAAAAACCACATGGAGGCTGAAGACTCCCCCCTCCCCGAAAGGCGCGCCCTTTTTCCCCAGGATCCCCCTCCATCCACCGCCCCCCTCCCGACCCCTTTTTCGACTCACCTCCGAAGAAAAGAGATCGAGCTGCGTTTGGGCGCCCATTTCCTCCCCACTCCCCGCGCATGCGCACAACGCCCTCCTCGCGTTCTCTCTCTCTCTCTCTCTCTCTCCCCCCCCCACCAGCCGCCGCCAACGGCCTCCCGCCAACCGCCGTCTCTCGCCCACCCGCCCCGCGCGTGCGCCTCAGGGCCCCCTCCCTTCTTTCCTCGTGGCCGTGTGTGTGTGGGGGTTATCCGGAAGGCCTTTCCCGCCCTTTTGGGGGGTCGGGTGGAGGTGGGGGGTGAGGAAAAGAAATGAGGAGAGGCAGGCCTCGCCGTTCCCCGCGAGGTGGGCGAGCCCGTCCGCGGCCTTCCTTATTCCTCGCTTTCGCCGGGCGGGTTACCTTCTCGGGACGTCTCGTTTGCTTGCTTTGCCTTCCCTTCCCTTCCCTTCTTTCTCCGCTGGCGGTTGCCGCTGTTACTGAGGGGAAGCGGGCGGGCGGGCTGCGAAGGAAGATGGCGGAAGCGCGCTAGTTCAAATCGCCCTGAAAGAACCAGCAGCAGCAGCGGAGGACCGGGAGCGAGCACGCCGGTCACGTTAGTCGCGCGGGGAATTAACCAATCAGAGAGAGGGGCTTAGCGTCACGCCTGCGTAGTGGGAATGCCTCGGAGAACTTGGCCCAGGCTCACTTCTTTTTCTTTTTTCCTTTTGCTCTCTCGCTGCGCAGAAACCCCCCCCCACCGCCTTTCTCGACTGAGAGAGTGAATGCGCGCGCCTTCTCCGATAACTCCGCCCACCCGGGTTGGGGTGCGCCTGCGCGGTGGCGTGCGGGCGTTCTGGCGCGAAAAGGGAACGTTTTTCAGCCCCCACCCCCCGAGCGCGCTACTATTTTAGATTTAATATGCTGCCCAAAAGGAGGAAAATAATCGTAATCATAATATTTTTTTAAAAAAAAAAACCAGCAATGCAAAGGGCGATGCAAAATGCCTTGGGCATCAGCATGGTGCTTCTTTCTTGCCACCTTGTCTGATTGCAAAATGAGGCTTAGCTTGCCTTGGGATGGAAGATGGGCTATGTAGTCCAGCATTGCAAAGTTAGGAAACAGAGGGACTTGGGGGAGGGGCTGCTCTTTTCCCATTCGTGGGGTCTTTTCCCCATTCATGGGGCCTGGGAACCAATCCCGCGTGGGTGCCTGAAAACAACACCTTTTTTTAAAATAATTTTATTTGTAATTTTTTTCTTTAACATCCATAAGTGCTTAGTGGACAGTCAATATATTTTGCATACAATTCTATAGGGATATTACCATTTAGATATACATAATACTTTTTCAGCTGCTAACATTTGTGTATGCATAGTAATCGTACTCTGTTCTATTATAATTCACTATACATAATATTTCCCCAAATTCTACTTTCTACTTTTTTTCTAATGCTTATTAGATTAACCACCATGTTAAAAAGTATTCTATGTCAGGACAAGAAGCAGTGGGTGGAAATTAATAAAGGAGAGAAGCAACTTAGAACTAAGGAGAAGTGAGAACAATTAACCAGTGGAAAAACTTGCCTCCAGAACTCCATCACTGGAAGTTTTTAAGGAAAGATTGGACAACCATTGGCCCGAAATAATAGAAGGTTTCCTGCCTAAATGAGGTTGGACTAGAAGACCTCCAAGATCCCTTCCATTTCTGTTATTTTATTCAATTCTATTCATCATCTCTTGCCCTGGGGGAACTTAGGATGGGTACTCTAGAGATCCAACAGCAAGAGACAGATGCTGTGGCAAGGGAAATATTTAGATTAAATAAAAATGACAAAAGGAATTACAAGATACCAGAGGTAAAGCAGGACAGATTCACCAAAAAGCTAATAAGTGTTGAAATTTTAAAAAAGGCAAAACTCTCAATCTGTTGGCACCCAAGATCATAATTTATTCTCAACAATTAAAATGTTTCTTTCTGGAAATGCCTCAGTTGGCCTCTAGAGGTCAGAAAGGAAGTTTGCATTTTATTTCATTCCATTTCTGTACATTGTTCTAAAAGCCTTGAAATCATTTATGTTTCTCTTCTAACTTTGTCCTCAGGATCAGTCCATTAAAATGTAAATATTTTCTGCTGTGGCAAGGCACCAATCCTGTTACAGGTAGTCCTTGACTTAACAGATCATTTAGCGAGCAAAGTTACAACGGCACTGAAAATAAGTGACTTATGACCACTTTTCACAGTTACAACCATTGCAGCATCCCTATAATCATCATCATCTTTTAATGACCCCATAATCCATTGTGGAGTGGAGTCTGGGCAATTGAATGGAGCTAGAAGAAATTTTAATGGCCAGATGCCCTTCCTGTCACCAATGAGGAGTTTTGTTCAGCAGATAAATTCTCAGTGTGCCCAGAGAGAGAAATATCCAATCAGTGGAGCAGTCAGATCACTTAACAACAGCGCTCCTAACTTCACAACTGTAGTAATTCATTTAACAACTGTGACAAGAAAGGTCGTAAAATGGGGCAAAACTCACTTAACAACTGTCTCACTTAACAATGGAAATTTTGGGCTTCGTTGTCGTATGTCGAGAACTTCCTTTATTTGATTTTTTTTGACAATAAAGATGCAGTTTTAAAAAGAGCAACTTTCACGGGTAGCCTTATTTTTTTCCTCACTGCTTCTGATTTCTTTACTAGAAATGAGGAAAGAAACATTCATTGAAAGCATCTGTTTGGCTTTGCTAAATGTCAACTCCAAATCTATGTTGAATAAAGAGATAGAAAAGGAAGTTTAAAAAAATGCAAGGAGTGGAGAAGGGGTGAAAAAATCCCACACACCTAAGTCATAACATGAATATTTTTATTTATTCAGTTTTTATGCCACCTATCTCACTGATAACAGCCACTCTGGTTGTCTTACAACATGATAAAAAAATTAAAAGCCTCCTACAAGATGATTAAAATTAGAGGAATTAAAGTAGAAAAGCTAAAAAATAATAATAAAATGAGCATTCAATGTTTTTTAAATTTGAAATGTTGAATTTTTTAAAAAGCATCTCTAATATTCTACTAAGGATTTTAATATAGCCTCTTTAGCCACACCCTCTTGGCCTGGACTAAATAATAAATTTGCATAGCTCCGCCTTTCTAGTGTAGGCGGCCACGCCCCATCCGTTGGTCTCTGTACATCTCTAGCATTTCACAATTGATATGAACTTCGCCTGGATAGAACACATATTTGCATAGCCCCGCCCTTTCTTTTTTTTTAAATGCCACAGCCCCACCCTTGGTCCCTGTTGTAATATTCTGCATAGGATCTTCATTCTCCCTCCCCCCGCTTAACTTGGACCAGACGTCAAATTTGCATAGCTCCGCCCTTCTTTGTAAGTGGCCCCATCCCTTCCCTTTGGTCCCTCAGTGATATTCCACGAAGAGGGTGGGGCTCTGTTGCCCCTCCCTCTTCGCTTGGACACAGACTCCAAATTTGCATAGCTCCGCCCTTCCTTTGTAAGCGGCCTCACCCCTCCCTCGGTCCCTCTGCCCGCTGGGTTCTTCGGCTTTCTAACGGGAGGAGACGCCTGCGCCTGCGCACTGGGCGGCGGCCGGGCAGTGGTTGCCCTGGCATCAGCGAGCGGGGAGGCGGCGGCCGCGCTGTGCCGCCGCTGGAGCCTCCCGGAGCCGGGAGCCGCCTGCGGTGGGCAAGGAGCAGCAGAAACGCCCGGGGAGAACCGGCTGGAGAAGCCCCGCCAGGATGAGGGACCGTCTGGCCGAGCTGACATCGGTGAGAAACTGAGGAGGAGGAGGAGGAGGCGGCGGCGGCGGCGGAGGGAGGGTAACCCCTGGGCAGAAACAGCCCCCACGGGGGGGGAGGCCAATTAAAGGATGCGCGGCAGCATCCTTGCCTCCTTCTGCAACCTGGCGCCCGTCGCAAAGGAGATGGGCTCCGTCTCCCGGAGGATGGAGAAGACGGGACGATGGAGGTGCTAGTCGCACGCCTTCAGAAGAAGAGCCGCTTTCTACAACCCCATCGCCTTTATGTTATTTATAAATTAAATTTATATGCCGCCCATCCCGATCCCTAGGTGGCATGACGTTATCTAGCCCAGGTGTGTTTTTGTGCCAGTGAAGCTTTCTGAATTTTTTTTAAAATTTATCGCCCAAAGGCGTTGGTCGCCCTCAGCTCAGAGCAGCCTTTCGTTCAAATCAAATCAAATCAAATCAAATAATAATAACTTTAAAAAAAAAAAACAGCTGGGCAAAGCAAACATCCCCATTTCAAGGTTTAGGAATTTTGCTAGAGGTGCCTTTCTTACCGGAGGGTTGATTTCGGCAATCACCTTCCCTCTTGTTAACTCTTTTCCTTAAAAAAAAAAAAATCTAAATTTTCTGCATGAAGTGTTTGCCTTTTTTGTTTTTGAAGCACTGTTTTCTGCTCCTAAAAGAAAACATTCGTTTGCTTTATTTTAAAATGGAGCAAAGCAAAGTTGCCTAACAAAATGCAAGTGTTTTGTGTCACAGTAACAGGCAATCTGTCCTTTCAGCAAAAAAGTTGTGTAAAGTGAACCCTTGTTTTGAAAACATTGCATTTTATTTTGCTACTTGCTGGGATGATACAAAGAATCAGGGTGAACAAACAACTCAGAACAAAATAAGGACACCTTTTCTGTCCCTTACAGCTGTGTTAGACTGATGGAAATTAGCAGTTTTAAAACCTTGGCTGTGGTAGATATTGGGCACCAATGGTGTGCATGTTATTTTAAAGAAAGCCTCTTGCTTCAGTGGTGTACAGATATTGGTCTGTGCCTGTATTTAATATGTCCACATTGCCAATTAATATTTCAATTGCAGTTTCAAACTTCTTTACCGGCTTTGAGTTCTCAAAAGAAGGAGGGATTGTGCCTTTAAAAGAACATTTATTTGAAGGTGTTCCTGCATGTATATATAGGTAGTCCTCAACTTAAGACCAAGATTTCTGTTAAGCAAGACATTTAAGTGAGTTTTGCTCCATTTTACGACCTTTCCTGCCACAGTTGTTAAGTGAATCTCTGCCAGAAGGGGATCACATGACCTCTGGGATTTTGCAACCATCATAAATACGAGCCCGTTGCCAAGCACCTGAATTTTGATCACATGACCGTGGGGATGCTGCAACGGTCATAAGTGCGAAAAACTGTCATAAGTTGCTTTTTTTCAATGCCTTTGTAACTTTGAACCGTCACTAAACAAACTGTTGTAAGTCAAGCACTGCCTATACAGTACATTTGTGCATACATCTGAATGCCTGCATCTATATGTAATACAGCCTCATTTCTGCATAATGTTTTGGTGGGTTTTTTTGAGGATTTGAGAAATTTCCCTGCCTTCCTTTTCCCAAGCCGTAATGAGAAAAAGATGACACGCACACCCTGAAAACACTGGCAATTAGATTTTTTTTCCCTTTATTGAAAAAAATCTTAACGTGTCAACATTGTATCAAAACATAAAATACAAAAATATAAAGAAAAATAAAAAAATAATGGTAAAATAGGGGAGGAAAAGGAAGAAGAGAGAGAAAAGTGTAGAATATAGGGAGGCGGGGAGAAAAAAAGGCATTGATTCCTTTTGGTGTAATAAAATAAGGTAAATAGCATAAAACCTCAACTGGTTAACTTTTATGTAAGCAGAAGAATTCTCTGCAGAAATTTGGGCTATCCAGAAAGATTGTATTTTTAAAATTACTGTTTTAACTTTTTATGCGCGATAGGCGGCTTGTAGTTTTGTTGGAATGTTTACGTTGCTTTCATTTTGTGCTGTCCAAGGTAATTTTCAAGAACAACACCATCAGTATTCCTCTGACTCTTTTTTTTTTTTTTTTGGTATCGTCACAACTGGACATTTGAGTGTGTCTGTGTGCTTGTGATATGTTTTTCCTTCCTCTCATTCTTATCTCTTCCTGAGGCAACAAAGAAGCTTTAAAAGGAAAAGGAAGGTGGTGGGAATAAAGAGCCTTTTGCTTAACCTCTTTCAACACAAGAAAAATGGGTTATTATATTGGATTCCACAATGTATTAACAATTAACACACCTTGAGCTGTATTCAGTGTTCAGAATTTCACCGCGAGTTGGTCACGCTTGCTTTAAAAAAACATATATGGGAAAAATAAAACGCTTTCTGTGTTTTTTTTCCTTTGAAGACCTTTCGTTTCTCATCCAAGAAGCTTCTCCAGTTCTGACTGAAAGTGAAGAAGAACTGAAGAAGCTTCCTGGATGAGAAGCGAAATGCCTTCAAGGAAAAACAAATTCCAGTTGGCTTTTGAGAAAGCACTTTTGGGACAACCATGACCTGCATGACAGAGTATTGGGGATCTCCATAATCTCCATAAATAAATCCCAGATTCACTTTCTCGGGTCATTGAGAAAGACGGGAGGACTTGTTGGGGTTTAGATAAGTTTTTTCTTCTAATTGATGTTCTTCTAAAAGCAAACGTGTCCAGCTCAAAAGTGAAATTCTGGACCAGGTGTGCAATTGTGAAAGCATCCCACCGATTTTAGCAAGTTTTGTCTCCCAGCAGGCACGCGCCAGGTTGAACTTTTAACGAAATAGCTAGGAAAGGTTTCTTTAATTGGTGGGGGAGAAAGCTTAATTTATTCTCCCGAGGATCACTTAGGAAAGTTTTTGGTGCACAAATATTTCCATTGTGTGTCTGTTCCTACTTGAAAAGCTTCTCCTTTGTCTTATGAATGAGTCATAAGAAGGAGAAGACGCAGAGGACAGCGAATTCATGAATGACATTTTTGTCACCAATATTTTAACCGGAGGAAAAAGGCCTCAATTATAATTTTATTAAGGAAACAAGCTGTTAGTGCAAAGGGAGAAAAGGTGGCGTTGAGCTGAGCTTCCAATCTTTACTAGGCTAGCTTGTGTTACAAGCCATAACCCTGAATCATTAACCAGAAAAGAGCTGGAAGGGACCTTGGAGGTCTTCTAGTCCAGCCCCCCGTTCAAGCAGGAGACCCTATATACCATTTCAGACAAGTGGCTGTCCAGTCTTTCCTTAAAAACCTCCAGTGATGAAGCACGCACAACTTCTGAAGGCAACTTCTGTTCCACCGGTTAATTGTCCTCCCTGTGAGGAAGTTTCTCCCTTCATTCTAGGTTGCTTCTCTTTTTGGTTAATTTCCATCTATTGTTTCTCGTCCTGCTTTCTCCTAACGGGGAATTACCTTAACAAGGGTTGTATTTGCTTTTTTGGCTGCTGCTGCTGCGCACGGCTGGCTCGTGTTTAAGGGATCGTCCACCAGGGCTCCAAGGTCCCCCTCACAGTTACTGTTTCGGAGCTCGGTTTCTCCCCTAAAATGCCCTTGTAGCTTTTGAAAGGGGTTATTCCCACAGTTGAAATGTTTCTGCTTCTTTTAGCGCACTCAGAACGAAGATGGAGAAGCCACAGTTGTCGTCGAAAGCGACCATTACATGGAAGACTTCTTCCTACAGGTAAAAAAACCTACGCCGGAAGCAACTTTCTTAGTGCAATCCCTGACATGCGGCCACAACTGAGCCCCACGCGGGACAGCGTGAGTTTCGCCCCATCTTACAAGCTTTCTCGCCCCAGTTGTTAACCGCTGCAGGCATTAAGCGAGTGACCCAGTTGCCCAGCGAATCGGGCTTCCCATTTTAACTTGGCTTGTCGCAAAAGAGGAATCGCGCGAAGTCCCGGGGACACAGCGACCGTCATAAATACAAGACAGTTGCCAAACGTCCAAATTTTGATCGCCTGACTGTGGCGGGGGGGGCGGGGAGGCTGCAACGGTGGTAAGCGTGAAAAATGGTCCTGAGTTACTATTTTTTTTCAGCGCTGATGTAACTTCGAACGGTCACTAAATGGAAATTGAGGGCTACCTGCAATTTTTACCCTTTTTGTGGTCTAGTTGGCCTCCAAAACATTCGGTTTCTTCCAAGCAGGCACCTTTTCTCAGGAAAATAGGAGAAATACAGGTCGTCCTCAATGACCACATTCGAGCCCAGAATTTCTGCTGCTTAAGTGAGATATTTGTTGTTAAGTGAGTTTTGCCCCGTTCTACGACTTTTCCTGCCACTGTCAGGGCTCCGGCAGTGACCCCCATTTTAAATCATGAGTCTCTAGCCAGATTTTCAAAGCTGAAAGAAAATTTATTAGGAGTAAACATGCCAAAGCTGCCTGGGTGTAGCCGACTCTGAAACACATCATTCATGGTCACCCTTGACCCTGGTTTTCCCTCCACCCTCTGGGTGTATCATAATTCATATTCTCCAATGGGACACCTCCATAGCCAAGAGTCAATCATGCTTTCCAGTTAGAGTTTTGCCCAACAGAAACTTCGGTCGCCTAGTTTACTATCTTTGAAAACATTTGTGGAATGCAGTTTCGGGTTCCAAGCTGCCGCACCGCTCCCCCTTTCTCCCTTTCTGTTGGCCACTCTAAAAAGACCAGAGAAACATTTTATGAGTTGACAGCCACATCGGTTACGCGAATCCCTGCAGTTCTTAAGTTAATAAGACGGCCGAGAAATGAATCTGGTCTCCCCCCCCCACATCATCTCTGCTTGTCAAAAGGTCGCAAAAGGGAGGGAATCGCGTAACTCTGGGACACGGCGACCGTCCTAAAAGTGAGTCAGTTGTCAAGCGTCCGAATTTAAAGGTCGTAAGTGCGAAAAAGGATCCTACGTCCCTTTTTTTTCCAGCGTCGTCGTAGCCTCAAAAACGGTCACTAAATGAACTGTTGTAAGTCAAGGACTACCCTGTAGTGGCTTTGCCTTGGATTTTCCTAGAGGCAAATAGCACTCTAGACTCCCGAGCAGCAGAAGCTACATTCAGGTGTGTTTGGCGGGATTCCCCCGAGCTTTGTAATCCCTCGTGGGTGCCAAACAAGGGTCACACGTGGCTTCCCACGCTTTAGGGACCGTCCGCAATGTTTGTCTTCCCCCAAGAAATTCCTCTCTCTGCTCGGTGACACGACAGGGTTGCCATCCAACTTTTCTCCACCTTAAGTACAGAATCGTGTTTGCTATGGGCTAGTCCTCGACTTATGACCACAATTGAGCCCCCAAGTTCTGTGTTTCCCTCCCCCCAGAGGCAATTGGACTTCCTTGTTTTGTCTTTTGAAGACGTTTTGCTTCTCCTCCCAGAAGCTTCTTCAGCTCTGACCTGGATGGTGGGGAAAATGGAAGGATTTGCACCCCTTGCAGACAGCCGCTCATTTGCATCCTTTTGGAGGGTCGTCGAGGCCACTTGAAGCACAAAAGGCCCTCTAAAAGGAGGCAAATGACCAGCTGTCTGCAAGGAATATCAATCCTCCAGTGCCCCACTATCCTGTCAGAACTGAAGAAGCTTCTTGGATAAGAAGCGAAACATCTTCAAACAAAGGAAAAACATGAAAGCCCAATTGCCTCCTGAAAAAGCACCGTTGGGACAACCATGACCTGGAAGGCTGAGAATCTCTATAGACCAACAGTTCTGTGGTTTGAGCGAGCCAGTTGCTAAGCGATTTTTTGCCCCGTTTTGTGACCTTCCTTGGCGTGGCTGCTAAGTGAATCACTGCGGTTGTTAAGTTAGTGACACGGTTGTTGTGAAGGCTTCCCCGTTGCCTTTGCTTAGCGGTGTCACGGGGACACTGCCGCCGTCGTAAATACAAGCCAGTTGCCAAGCCTCTGAATTGTTTTGATCTGGGGATGTTGCAAGGGTTGTAAGTGTGAAAAAGCCCCTTTTTTTTCAGCGCCGTTGTAACTTCAAACGGTCACTAAATGAAGTGTTGCATGTCAAGGACTGCTTGCGTTTATGACTGATTGGTTGAGTCTCCTTGGATGCCGCCTACCCTTTACAACAGGGTGCTAACAACCTGTAGCTTTAAACCTGTTTCCTGTTGCTGTTTTTTCCTCCTGTTCCGAAGGTTGAGGAAGTTCGGAAGTATATCTCAAAAATCTCAGATGTTGTAGAAGAAGTGAGGAAGAAACACAGTGTTATCCTCTCGGCCACGCATCCAAAAGATAGTAAGTTTTTCCGTCTCTGTGCAACTTTTCAAATATGGGTGGCTGAGGTTACAGAATGACAGAATAACAGAGTTGGCAGGGGACCTCAAAGGTCTTCTAGTCCGACCCCCTGTTCAGGCAGGAGGCCCTTTGCAATTCCAGACCAAATGGCTGTACAACCTCTTCTTTAAAAGTTCCAGTTTTTTAAAAAAAACACTTTTTAAAAACCTCTACGCTGCATGGAAAGTCACAGTGAGTGGCTTATAGCATCTGTTAGAGCTAGCGTCTTTTTTTGTTGTTGTTGTTAATCATCACAATTGTCATAATTTTACCAGTGGTGGGATTTACTACCGGTTCTGTGGGCGTGGCCATGTGACTGGGAGGGCATGGCTTTTTTGTCTTTTTGCAGCCCCCACCCGTTTTGGGGAGCTTCCTAGCCTCAGAGGAGCCTCGGGGGGGCATTATTGCTCCCCTAAGGCTCGTCTGGGGCTCTGGAAGGCAAAAAATGGAGGGGGGGGGGGATGAGCTCCTCCCTCCATTTTTTGCCTTCCTGGGCTTCAGCAAGGGGGAACCCCGGCACAGCTGATCGTATCTACAGCTGATTGTCAGGAGGGGGGGGGAAGGAAAGAAATGCCTTAGGCGAATGTCAGGCGGGCGGGCGGGGTGTGTGAGCATCAGGCGGGAGGGCAACCGGGTGGGGGGCACGGCCAGCCAGAACTTACTAGCGGTTCAGCGACCCACGCCAAATTCTTGCTACCGGTTCGCCCGATCCGGTGTAAACCGGCTGAATACCACCACTGAATTTTACCGTAGACAACAAACACGTTCACTTTGCTACCTAGGATTCAGTTCTGTTGGCTTTGTAGTCTCGTTTATTTCTTCCCAGTTCCTAGTGCTGCATAATTTACCATTCATACAGTATTCATATGCATGGCGCCCAAAGGATATCCAAGGGATATAGCCAAAAGATCCAAAGGATATCCCATTGGCTAAAAGAAGAATTAACTGCAAAGAATGGTGTGAAAAGCAGCAAAACCACAATTGAGCAGATCACAATGCAATGAGCATCAAAGGCAACGGATGAAATTTGTGTTGCGTTGACATAAAGTCACCATCAATGACGTAAAATGACCAGTGGATAACATACTGTGCATTGAACAGATAATTGGGAGTAAATAACACCCACTCTCTTAACTGGGCTATTAAACTGAGATTTTGCTATATTTTGGGGTGGGGGAGGGTGTCTCCGATGAGTATATGCCCCCCCTCCAAAAAAAAAAAAAAAAATCAAAATTTTGAACTATTTTTATACTATTCCACTCAAAGACTTGAAGGATGGTTCCTGATTCTGAGGGAGAGATTGAGCAGCTGACAGGGACTGGGAGTGTGGCTCTGGTGGCTGTGGAAGAAACTGGGGAAGGGCAAAGGCCGGCTGGGCATTCAGAGGAAGACTCAGGCCCACCCCCTTTTCATCCTAGGGCATGCAGGGAGGATCGGAGAAGGGAGCAACGTGGGTTACAGGGGAGGAAAAGGCCCTGATTCCCTTCATTAGCTGCAGCTGGAGAAACCGGATTTTAAAAGGGCGTTTGCACACAGCACCTCGCTGGAAGCAAAGCATGCATTATATTTGTATGTCAAGCCCTATCTGGGTTCTGGCATCCTCCCAACTGTGTGTGCTTTGTTATTTTTTGAAATCTTCAATTTCTTATCCCGCCCTGTCTGGTTTGTGTTGGTTTTTATTTATAATTTATATATACTTTGGGTTCGACTGAATTTCTTCCCTTGAAAGACTGTTCTTGGGAGAGTTTTTTTCTCCAGCCAAAGATAACTGGACATTGGGGGACAAGTTGGAGGAATTAAAGGGACTTTACCTACTTTTGTGACTTTGTTGCTTTTGTGCCACGCCCGGAGTCATCACAGAATGGAAGAATGGTGTTCCGTTAAAATAGCAAAGTCTTACTTCCAAGAAAAGAATTGGGAAGAATTAAAACATGGTATACCAAGGCTGCATCCCGCTAACTTGAGCCTTCAAAAATCCTCTTTGAAAATCCAATCCAAAAATTGTTTTCTCTAGCACTTATAATTGTCGGGTAATTTTAGCTCTCCGCTCTTGGATTCATGTATAAAATGAGCTAAATACAGTATACAGAGGTCTCCAGAGCCATGCCAGCCGTGCTTGGTACGGCTGTTTGACTGAGGGTTGTGAAGGGACAAACATAGTTTTTTTTAAAAAAAACGAACAGCTTCAACATTAAAATGGATGTTTGTGCTTCTTTTAAGTGTAATAGCACTGCTGTTGTTCTCCCGTTTAGTGAATTGAAATTGTAATTACCACATATAAAGCACTTTAAAATTTTGAAGGACTATGTAGGGGTTGCATGTTCAAATACTATCTCTTTCACCCCGAGGACAGAGGGAAAAGTCAGCACTGAGAATCTGTGCTGCTGAATTGATTAGCGGCTCAGCAGAGGAATCTACAATATTGGGAATATTTTATGTATCTATTTGTATTCCTGCCTTTATTATTTTTACAAATAAATCAAGGCGGTGAATATATCCAACCCACCCTCCTCCTCTTATTTTCCTCACCACAACAACCCTGTTAGGTGGGTTGAGCTGATAGAGGAAGTGGGCCAAAGTCACCCAGCTGGCTTTCATGCCTAAGGCAAAACTAGAACTCACGGTCTCCTAGTTGATTGGCCCAAAATCACCCAATCATCTTTCATGCCTAGGGTGGGACTAGAACTCATAGTCTCCTGCTGATTGGCCCAAAGCCATCCACCTGTCTTTCATGCATAAGGCAGGACTAGAACTCACAGTCTCCTAGTGATTGGCTCAGAATCGCCCAGCTGGCTTCTGTGGCTAAGGCAAGACTAGAACTCACAGTCCCACATTTTCTAGCCTGGTGCCTTAACCACTAAATCAAACTGACTCTCTAATAATCAGTCAAAGAGTAAAAAAATAAATAAATTGCAGTTCTGTTTCAGGATATGTAATACTCAGAGATATCCTTGCCTGTAAATTCTTGCTTTTGGTCAACTAATCGATGGCTGGAGTATATAGAGGATGCGTCGTGTGAACTCTAGTCGAAGAATCCTGGGAGATTAAAAAAAAAAGCTGAATTCTTTCAGACAGGAAAAAGGAAACAGGTTTTTTTGAGTTGCAAGAGCTGGTGGGTGGAAATCCTTTCTTTGATTTGTTCGTACCGGTGTCGAGAGCACCAGAGGATTATTACGAATTCCAGGCAGGATTTCAAGCTGTTTACAGAGGCAGCGTCCAAAGTTAATTTATTGATCAGGGCGCAACCATGATAACCCTTTTCAACTTCAGAATGTCAGACTCTTTGCCCTTCAATAGCGGAAGGAAAAGGAGATCAGAACTGAATGTGGGACATGGGACAAGATTTGGGTAGGGTCCTCATTTGCTCTTCACCCATGGAAGATAGCCTGGTACGAGCTTGGGTGACATGTCTAAGGGAAGGACAGACAGAGCCTGGTGGAGGAGTCAAGAGAGTCGTCAGCCTAGAGTTGTTACATTCCCACAAATGTTCTAGGGTCCAATTCTTCTTGAATTCCGTTGACTTATCTAGCGCCAATTTCAGGTTGACCCGATTCTTGTGTGGACTCTTGACCCCTGATGTTGTCCATCCTAGTTCAGACATTCCCTAATTCCAGGATCTTATGTAAGAAAATCGTTGAATGGTGTACGGTGGCCTAGAGGTGGAACTCTCACCTCACAATTAGGAGGCTGCGAGTTTGATCCTAGTCATAGAGGCAGATATTTCTCTCTGGGCATAATGAGAATTTATCTGCTGAATAAAATTCCGCATTGGTGACAAGAAGGGCATCCAGCCAGTAAACACAAGGGACTATGGGGTTGTTAAAAGATGATGATGATCACTGCGTATTAAACAGGAGGAGGACATCCACATGGGTAATGTTTTGTTTGGGCAACATTCTCTATCGTACTGAAGCAGAGTTCCCATTTCTCCTTTTGTTAAAGAAACGAAGGAAGAGCTCGAAGAACTGAACAAAGAAATCAGAAAAACAGCCAATATCATCCGCGCTAAATTGAAATGTGAGCATACCCTAACTGTGAGTTAAAATAAAAATGCCAAAGCAGTGGAGCATAACACCGTATAGAAATTTTTACAAAGGTGCCAGAAAAAAAAAAAAGATCTTTGCTACAGTTCTGTGTAGATTGTTCTGTGGACCACCTTCTATGTGCTTGCGCTGTGTGAAAGTTTGAAAAAAAAATCTTAATTGTCATTATTAATGCAAGACTTATCAGTGGGGCTAGTTAGTTTATATGTAATTAAGTGACTTGGTTTGGAGGATAAGGTCAACATTTACCAAGAATGCAGAGGTTTTCGGAAAAGCCTTGCTGGATGCAGAAGAAGTTGCTAAAGGCCTCTGCCAGCAAAAAGGAGGCTGCGGGCGAAGCACCCAAGTGAAGTGGATGACATCCCCCAAAAAAATAAAACCTGGTGCCTTTTTTGGTGGCAAAAAATATATATAAGACAGGGTCTTATTTTCGGGGAAACACTGGATGGATGGGTGGGTGGGTGGATGGATGGATGGATGGACAGACGGACGGGTGGATGGATGAGGGATAACAATTATCATCTCTGAGATGATATTATCTGTTTCACAGCCATGGAACAAAATTTAGTTCGAGAAGAGAACATCAATCAAACTTCAGCGGATGTCCGAATACGAAAATCACAGGTACCTGGAGCAAATGAAAATCAGTCTTGGCAAACCACCATCAAAGATGAAAGAGTCCCAGCTGGGGGAAGGGGTATTGTTTAGAAATTCCTTGGGTGAAGAAAGGAAACTCGTGACATGCCTTTTGTTTGGTTTCAAAGAGAAGGATGCAGAAGGGAATTGCAGGCTGCGTCTTGAATTTGCTTATCTTCTCACGAGGAAGGGCACTGTGAGCCATTTTTGCTTCCTCCACTTCTGCAGTGGCCAGCGTGCCATTGAAAAGGGTGGCTAGGCTCTGATTAAAAAGCAAACAATGGTCTTGCTGAATTGTCTAAACAAGAAGCCTTGTTGGATATAGGCCATCATTGACCTATTGTTATGGGGAAGACTAAAAACTAGAGTGGGTGCTGAAAGGCACTTATATAAATGAGATTGGTAGGTAGGTAGATTGGTAGGCAGGCAGGCAGGCAGGTAGGCAGGCAGAGAATAGACTTAGTCTTAGAATAACTTCATTGTCACTAAGCGGCATACATGAAAATGAAATTTGGAGCTCTTAAAGCAGGCGTCCCCAAACTGGGCAACTTGAAGACTTACGGATTTCAACTCTCGGAATTCTGGGAGTTGAAGTCCACAAGTCTTAAAATCGCCAAGTTTGGAGACCCCTGTCTTAAAGGGTCACCACCTCCAATATACATCACACAAACATGACAGATAAGTAAATAAATACAAAATTATGTATATGCCCACATATATGACAGAGAAAAAACACAGCCTAGTTCGGATGTATACATGTACGTGAGGAGAAAAAGGAATCTTGTGAGTTTATCAGACAATAAACACATTACGCAGTGGCTTAATGGTGACTTAATGTTAACACGGTGGCTCAATGGCTAAGGCGCTGAGCTT
Organism: Pseudonaja textilis; assembly: GCF_049901715.1. Lineage (NCBI taxonomy): Eukaryota > Metazoa > Chordata > Lepidosauria > Squamata > Elapidae > Pseudonaja > Pseudonaja textilis. The sequence goes on from NC_142004.1 coordinate 9,276,934, forward strand.
GTCGATCAGAAAGGTTGGCAGTTCAGCAGTTCGAATCCCTAGCGCCGCGTAACTGAGTGAGCTCTTGTCGCTTGTCCCAGATTCTGCCAACCTAGCAGTTCAAAAGCATGTAAAAAGTGCAAGTAGAAAAATAGGGACCCCTTTGGTGGGAAGGTAACAGCATTCCATGTGCCTTCAGCGTTTAGTCATGTGAGCCACATGACCACAGAGACATCTTGAGACAGTGCTGGCTCTTAGAAACGGAGGTGAGCACCACCCCCTAGAGGCAGAAATGACTAGCACGGATGTGCGAGGGGAACCTTTACCTTTTAAACATAGTTTTGAAGGTTTGGCTGTTGTTCCTCCCCTCCCTCTCTTTATCTTCATGAACAAGGGGGAGGCCAGTCATGTGTGAGACGTTTTCTCAGATTACATTTCTGTCCTGGACTGCGGTTTCCTTTATCCAGCTGTTGCCTTGGTAGAGGCTCTTTCTTCTGTTCCTCAAGGTCATTCCTTCTACCCATTGGATCCCTCCTTTCAATAAACACTTGCAACCCTGTGTCAGACTTCTCAGTTTCAGTAATGTCTGAAGCCTTTGCTACAAAACAGAACTCTCAAACTAATATGTGCAAAATCCCCTTTCCAGCATTCGGTGTTGACCCGGAAGTTTGTGGACGTGATGACGATGTATAACGGAACTCAAACCGTCTTCCGGGAACGTACGAAAGACCAGATACGGCGTCAGTTGGAAATAAGTGAGTGGTCCTTCCTTGCTCATTTTCTCCTACTCTGAAGAGCTGGCCCCATCTTGTCAATGCGTTATGGCATTGAAAAATATAATGCCAGGAAAAGCGGGATGATGACGTACCTTACAAAAACACTCTCGTCCTTTTTCGCTAGCTGGCAAAACCACCACGGACGAAGAACTGGAAGACATGTTGGAAAGCGGCAATCTTTCTATTTTCACTTCGGACGTACGTATTTCCAATCTGCATTTGTTGGCTTCCATGTTTCTTTATTGATTAGTTTATTGATTAGTTTGCTTTATTGATTAGCCCTTGGGCCCTTATCAAAGTGGCTTCGAGGCAGGTTTTATCTTTTGGGTCTCGAGGAGCAATATAAGCAAATTGAACTAAAACCCAAATGCCTACAAGTTCTCCTCTGTCGAAAGAAAATCAATAAGCGTACTTATTTTGTGTCACTTCCTTCCTCCGACCTCGCAAAGATCATTTTGGATACCAAACTGACCAGAGCAGCCCTTGATGAAATCGAGTCGCGTCATAAAGATATTATAAAACTGGAATCGAGCATACAGGAATTGCACGAAATGTTCATGGACATGGCGATGCTGGTGGAAGTTCAGGTGAGTCTTTAAATCCTGTAGTATATAACATGGGTGGTGCTTTGTAGGTAGAACTGTGCTGGAATAATGACTGTTGTTATTAAAAGACTGGCCTCGCCGTGCAGGAAATGGCCTTAGAATCCCAGAATACTAAGCAAATCTACTAGCTGGGTAGCTATGGAGATCACATGTAAAATAGGATATACTGGTTTGGCACCCTTCCCGGTTCTGTAGTCAGTAGAAAACAACAATAGCTGGTAATTTTAGTAAAAGACCTTGAATCATGGATGCAGTGGGCTCGTCACGTTTATGACGTTTGTGTCATTTGTGAAACATTGCAAAACATTTCTACCTATAGCTTATCTGACCTTATACCTTACCCTACCCTACCTTAATCAATCTATCTGTCTGTTTCATCTACCTCATCTATATATCATTCTATTATTCTACCATTCTATCTACATCTATATCTCGATCTCCTGCCTGCCTGCCTGCCTGCCTATCTATCTATCTATCTATCTATCTATCTATCTATCTATCTATCTATCTATCTATCCATCTAACATCCATTCATCCATCTATCTACCTACCTACCCACCTACCACCTGCCTGTCTTCTGTCTGCCTACCTACCTAGCGTCTGTCTATATCTATCATCCATTCATCTATCTACCTACCTACTTAACTGTCTTGTCTGTCTGTCTACCTACCTACCTACCTACTGTCTGTCTACCTACTTACATACCATCTGTCTGTCTGTCTCTGTCTATCTACCTACCTACTATCTGTCTGTCTATATCTATCTAACATCCATCGTCTCCATTCTGCTGTTCGTCGCAAGGTGACATTCATGGCCAATTTCTGCTTTTTTCTTGTTCGTTGTGTGTGTTTCTCTGGCTTTCCCCCGAAGGGCGAAATGGTCAACAGCATCGAGAAGAACGTGATGAACGCGGTGGACTACGTAGAACACGCCAAGGAGGAGACCAAGAAGGCCGTCAAATATCAAAGTAAAGCTCGTAGAGTAAGTTTTTCCCCGTAGGGAAAGAAAAAAAAACCCCGATCAGTGTTTTCTGAATGTTTTTTATATCATGTGTTGTCTGTCCGGGCTCCGGTAGTCACCTTCGTTTAAATCATGAGTCTCTAGCCGGTTCTTTCAGACAACTTAAAGAAGATTTGTTAGGAGTGAACATGCCAGCGCTACCTGGGTGCAGCCGACTCTGAGAAAACGTCATTCATTTCACCCTTGACCCTGGTCTCCCCACCCCCCCCACCCCCTGGGTAGTATCCGTTCTGACCCAAGCCTCCTTCAAAGCAAACAAACACCAAACAGAGATAAAAGCAAAACCTTTGTAATGCTTCTCTGTGAATTCCGTTCATTCACAGTAAAACGCTATTAAAAACTAATTGTCCCAGATAAGGATAAGCCTTGCCAAGGTTGTGCAAGGCTGCCAAGAACACTAGATTAAATTGCAAGGAAATAGTCAAAACCCAAAAGTCTCCAAACACAAACCAGGATAGCCCGAACTTCCACAAGACTTGAAGTTGCAAGAACTTCTTTGCTTCCTGCAAAGAATCCCACCGCTGAGGGCTGGCTTTTATCCCTTAAGGGAGGGGACATCACCTTGCAGCCTTACTCCCGAGTCGCCCGAGCTGCTGCAGCTGCTCTTTCCTTCAAGCAGCCCTGCACACACACACGCACTGGGTACAGGCTCCTCGGGTTCCTCTTCATCACTGCTGCCAGCCTCCACAAGCTCCAAAGGCAGCAATGCACTCTCCAATAGCCCTGGCCCCATCCCTGCATCACCCTCAGACCCCTCAGCCGAGTCCTTGCTGTCAGAGACCTCCGCCACCCACACCTGCTGCCAGCGAACCACAACAGTATCATAATTCATATTCTCCAATGGGACACATCCATAGCCAAGAGTCATCAATCATGCTCTCCAGTAATAATCTTGTGCACCAGAAGCCTCGGTCGCCTAGAAATTATCTATGAAAAGGCCCTTTCTGCTGGCAACTCTAAAAGACCAGAGAAATATTTTTGAGTTGACACTGTCTTGCTTACCCACCGCAGTCCTTCCAGAGAATCCTCGACTTTTGCAACTTCAATGGGAACCAGAATTTCTGTCGCTAAGCACGGCGGTTGAGTCGTGCCTGGTTTTATGACCTTTTGGCCACCGTTAGCAAGCGAGTCTCTACAGCTGTTAAGCGAATCATGCAATCGGTACACGGATCCAGCTTCCCCCATGAGCTTTGCTTGCCGGAAGCCAGCCAGGAAAGTTGCAAATAGTGATCACGTGACCTCCTGGGTGTCAGGGTTCCGAGTAACACACCCACCATAGCGAACAAAACTCCAAGGCAGGTAGATTCCTGAAAAAAATAGTTCTATTTGGATATAACGTATCGGCACAGTTCCGGTGAAAACCGACTCTGAAGGTTCCCACGGTTTTCACCAAGTTAAAAGTAAATATTTTCCCTTCTCCCCAAACCATCAGTCACAGGGTCCAATCAAGGTGCTGTCTGGTTGACTGGTAATCAGGGCTGGGCTGCTGTGGGTTCGCCCAGGTTCGGGAGGACTTGTTGATAACATTAGGGCTGGTTCGTCAAACCGCCAGATCCCAGGCCTGTGCGGACGGGGAATAACGGGCCTCCCGGAGGTTCAGGAAGGCTGGAAATGGGCCTGTTTCCAGCCTCCAGGGGGCCTCCAGAGCCCATGGGAGGCAGTTTTCGCCCTCCCAGAGGCTCGAGGAGAGCCTCTGGAACCTGAGGAGGGTGAAAAACAGGCCGCCTAGAAACGGGCTTGTTTCCGGCCTCCAGGGGACGTTGGGAACGTAGAAGAGGCAGTTTTGCCCTCCCAGAGGCTCGAGGAGAGCCTTGGAGCCTGGGGAGAGGAAAAAATGGGCCTCCCAGAAGTTCTGGAAGTCCAAAAACGGGCCTGTTTCTGGCCCCCAGGGGGCCTCCAGAGCCCATGGGAGGCAGTTTTCGCCCTCACAGAGGCTCGAGGAAAGCCTCCGGATCCTGGGGAAGGCAAAAACGCGGCTCCCTCCCCCCATGATGCAGGAGGCCGACTAGGCCACGCCCACCTTGGCCACGCCCACCCAGTAACCAGGCAGAGAACCCGTTGCTGAAATGTTTGGAGCCTCACCCTTGCCTGGTAACATCACTCTTCCTCCCTCCGACCAGGTGTGAGAATGTCCTTGGTTCCCCAGAGAAAGTATTTTGTTTTGGCTACAAAACCCCAGCTCTCTCTACTCCCAATCCCGTCAGCTCCAGGGTTGACACTGGGACGATGCCACAATCATAAATAACACCCTGGTTGCCAAGCGCCCAAAATTTTGATCGGGTGAACCTGGGCATGATGTTCCTAACGGCAAGGAACGGCCTTAAGTCTCTTCTTCCCCCCCTCCGCCCTGCCAGTGCTGTTGTAACTTTGAGCTGTCACTAAACGAATGGCTGTAAGTCAAGGGATGCCTACCAATGTTGAGGCCCAGCCGCTGTATCCGGGTTCCTCTGTGCCTGTTGAGAACTGACTCCATTTCCATTTAGAAAACTCACATAAAACCCTTAACAGAGGCAATCGCCTTCTTTTCCTTTGGCAGAAAAAATGGATTATTGTCACAATTGTGCTGGTGCTGTTAGCTCTACTGGCTCTAATAATTGGCTTGTCTGTTGGGGTGCCTTGATGCTTAGATAACTGCCCACGAGCAACTGCCCCTACTACCTCTCCGTAAGTACTAATCGACTGGCTGGCCTCGCCTGTTAATCTTTTCTAAAACTGTAACCTCTGTATTCTCACTGCAATGTTGTGCGTACGCTTGCTTTCTTCCCAGCCTGTCTGAGAGCCAAAAAAGGGCAGGTTTTAACTTAGACCTCCAGTGGCTTAATTGCCACTGAAATATTTTGTTTTGCGTGCCAATAGTTCTAAGTCTAAAACCCAATTGGTTCTGCCCTGCTTTCCTGGGGCCCGTTTGTTATTGTTTTTGGTTTTTTTGGAGGCTAGGAAGGTGGACATTTGAGGTTTTTACATCAGTTTATAGAAGAGGGGATGGGATGAAGGGAGATTGAGGATTAAGATCGCAGTCGGTAATCCCCTCCTGATCTAGGTGTGCTTGATTTCTGCAGATCTTTCGGGGAGGGGAGGACTCTTTAGGTCAGTTGGCTACCCCATTCCGCCTCGCTTTGAGATGGCTTGCACCTGTAGTGTTATGATGGGAAAATGCCAAAATAGAAAGGGTGCAGAGAAGAGCAACGAAGAAGCGGACTGGAGGTCGAAAGATACGAAGAAGGGTTGCAGGAATTGGGTACGTCTAGCTTAATGAAGAGAAGGACTTAGGGGGGACAAGATAGCAGTGTTTCAATATCTAAGGGGCTGCCCCAAAGAAGAGGGAGTCAAGCTATTCTCCAAGGCACCTGAAGGCAGGACAAGAAGAAACGGATGGAAACTAATCAAGGAGAGAAGCAACTTAGAACTAAGGAGGGATTTCCTGACAGTTAGAACAATTAATCAGTCGAACAAATCGCCTCCAGAAATTGTGGATGCTCCAACACTGGAAATGTTTAATTTTTAATTTTCCAAAGCGGCTGAAGGCAGGACAAGGAGGGGAACTAACTAAGGAGAGAACCAACTTGACAATTAGAACAATTAAACAGTAAAATGACTTGGTACCAGAAGTTGTGGGTGCTCCTTCACTGGAAGTTTTTAAGAAGAGATTGGGTAACCGTTTGTCTGAAATGGTATATAAGGCTTCCTGCCAGAGCAAAGGGTTGGACTAGAAGACCTCTAAGGCCCCTTCCAACTCTGTTATTCTGTTAATTCACTTCTCCCCTCTTTGGTTTGTATACATCTGTGCACCACTGTTTGGGGCTGAGCTAATCCTAGTTTCCCCTCTCTTTGCAGAAACTGATGTTCATGCTAATTTGTGTCACTCTCTTGACTGTTATCCTTGGAATTATCCTAGCTGCACACTTCTCCTAACCTTCATTTGGAGGTTGGGAATCTCCTGAAACGCTTCCAAGTTCTCATCAAGATGCCTTTTTCTTGCCATAACGAGGATTTTCTGTTTTCCAAGATGGCAAAAAAAAAAAAAAAATTAAGTAGTTGTTTAAGGATCTTGTAGGACTCTTTTAAAGTTTTGATATCTGCAGACCTGAACCAAACATAAAAGAAGCTGGAACACCCTCTGATGTGGACTCATTTAAAGGCTGCTTTAATTACATACATGCAAATGTATATGATGAGTTGCAAAACTCCCAGCACATCAGTGTTACCAGTTGGGAATGGGTAGATTCATCACCCAGAAACCAGAGGTCTTGAAATTTGTATTGTTTGAAACTAAAGCAGCCCTATTTGCGATTTGACTGTAGTCCTAAATGCTATGTTTCAGAGGTTACGTTTCACGATAATGATTGCATTTTATTTTTAAGCAAAGGCGGTTGAGATTGCATAGAATTGCTTTCTCTTCTCTCCGTTTTTCATGTGTTTTTAAATCATCTTAAAACCACTGCATAATAAACAAAATGTTTTTTAATGTTTTAATCGCTTCAAGGCCACAGAGTGGGAATCTTAAGTGCCTCCTTTTTTTTAAACGGGCGAATCTGCAAACTGTTTTTGAGAAGCGTCAGCACTCTTGTTAAATAATGTGATTTTACTGGTGGTCCTAGACTGACCTGGTTCACACATAAAGCTGGCTGGGGCAAAATCAGGGCTGGAATTCGGTCTTCATAACTCAACTGTCCTCTGACTGAGCAAAAACATTGTTTCTTTTTATACAGAAGGTAGTTTGGCATTACATTTGAGCCAGCGATCCTAGTTTAGGATCTTAAACAGAGTAACAAACTAGCCCAGGGCTTGAAATTGACACGACTTGACATTGACTGAAAGTGAGTTTGAAACCATTTTGTCCGCTGAAGTTCACAGTAAGCCAGTTTAGTTGCGTCATGAAATGAAATTAACCTTGACTTGTGAGCCTTCAGAGGACAAAGAAAGCGTGGAAGATTCCAATTCTCAGCTCTGTGCAAAGCTAACACTAAACCCAGCTTTAGTGTCACGTGTGAACCGAAGCCTTCCTTGCCTTAAAGATGTATTTCACTGTGAAGTTTATTAAGCTATTTTGCTTTGTTTTAATTTCAGATTATTTCTTTCTAAACACTCAGAAAGCATGGCGTTGTTGAGATGGGGGTGGGGGGGAGATTTGCACCTGATTTTTAGGCTGCCTTTGAGAATGGCCTTTGTTGCATCTTTGAACCCCTTCAGTCAAAGAACTTGAGGAAGACCTGTTTTGTGTGAAACAGTCCTCATGTGTGTGGTGAGTTTGCAAAGCTGCTTCTTGCAACTTTCCATCAATTTAGCAAGAAGCAGCTGCCGAAAATGAATTTTTAGGTTGCACACACAGAAGTCTAATAAGGGAGAGTGAAGATGCCTTCAAGTTGAATTTTAGGAAGGGGCTTACTTACTAATGGAGTAAAATTGGGATTGCATTATAGATTTGTCCAAAGCGCATTCAGTCCTTACGTTCTTGTTGCCAACTAGTTGAGGAATTATGACAAACAAAAGCCTTTGGTCATTATCTTTTTAAGGCTTTCGTCTTAAAACAAACCCTTATTTTGTCAGGAGAGGTGACTCCAAAAGTTGATGTGGTTTGTGTTGTGATCTCAGTTTATTGGTGGTTAGTTGCACTGAAGTCCCGCAAATGTTTCATGGGGTGTGGGTGACATATTTCCCTCTAGATCTGAACCTGAAATGTCCAGCTGTTAAGAATTTTTAAACAAGTTGTGTCTTAACCTTGCTTTACTTTTTCTTTTTTTGTATGGTATTCCTGTAAATATATGTACATGCAACTGTGTTTTGCTTTCTTATTGTTAAAATATATATGTAGCTATTTATGCTCAGAACGAAATAAACTGTGATAGGTGCCTTATTTGTTTTTTAACAAAACCTGCTTTGACATACTTCTTTCGGTGTTTTGATTCAAGCATAATGTCAGGTTTATTTTACCATGCAAGCTAATCTGTTTCCTAGAACTTACCATTTTATTGGGCACATTGTTGAGGGCATATTTTGTATGCGTATAATAATGCCCTTGGTGCTGATTTTAGGAATTGGACTTTTTGAAATATCAGTTCTTCTGAGGTGAATAATGCCTAGAAAAGTTTTAAAATGGGACATCTCGGCATTAGAGGTTGACTTCACTCGTCAATGGGTTTGATTTTGCTCATAAAGATACACTATGGAAGGATAATTGATTGGTTTCTGGCTTTTTTTAAAAAAAATTAACTGCCTTTTACTCTTCACAGAGAGAGGTTTGGAAATAAATTGGGAAGAGGGAAAAACTTCTCAGACTATTTAAGCTTTAAGTCCACTTTAAGACCAAAGAATTTCAACTCCCACAATTTCCAAGTCCACAAGTCTTAAAGGTTGCCAAGGTTGGACACCTTTGCCTTAAGGCAGAGGCCTCCAAATTTGGCAACTTTAAGACTTGAGGACTTCAACTCCCAGAATTCTGGGAGTTGAAGTCCACAACTCTTAAAGTTGCCAAGGTTGGAGATCTGTGTCTTAAGGCTTTGAAGTTTATTTTTATTGCCTTTTTAAAATGGGAGCTTGACATCCTCAGTATAGGGGGGAAAAAACGGTTTGGATATACACAGACTTCCTAAAAATGCAATCCTTGCTGGTTTCTCTTTTTCATGCATTTCTTTTCATGATGCTACAGCAACAGCTTTCAGGAATATCCTACAGACAGCTCTGAACAGGGTTTTGCACTGGCTAAAAAGAGGGAGGTTTGGTTAGCTGGGATTGATCAGGATTACAGCCAGCCTGGTTGTGAGGACCCACCTTCCCCGTTTCATCTGTGCCCAGGCCTTTGCAATATCGGCAGTCTCTCTGCTTCCTGATATTAAAACAATAACATCATGAGAATTACGAGAAACATTTTTTAAAAAAAATCAGCACTATATTCCCAGGCACTGCAGGCATGCGAAATCCTAGCTCTTTTCTAATCATTTTTTAGTTCATTTCAGAGCTTCCTACAAAAATAAATGCAAGGTGTTCAAGAGAGTTATTTATTTTCCTGACCGGCTCAAAGTTGACTCAACCTTCCATCCTTCCGAGGTCAGTAAAACGACAACCCAGATTGTTGGGGGCAAAATGCTGACTGTAAATCACTTAGAGAGGGCTGTAAAACACTGTGAAGCGGTATATAAATCTAAGTGTTATAGATATTTTCCTTCCTTCCTTCCATCCATCCATAGTGCTCACTGATTAAACTGCAATATTGCAGGCTAATTCTGCCCACTTCCAGCAGTTTGATCCTGAGCAGCTCAAGGTTGACTCAGCCTTCCCTCCTTCCATGGTTGAGGAACCAGATTGTCGGGGGCGATAGGCTGACTCTGTAAACTGCTTAGAGAGGTCTGTGAACTCTGTGAAGTGGTATATAAGTCTAAGTGCTATTGTTATTTTTTTGCGAAAGAGGGGAAAATAAAGATCAAATGTAGCGACGTTTTCTGCCTGCACTTTGCCTGGGATGCAACCCCGATGATTCAGAGCTTGCTAAATATAACCGGGGAACCCTTATTAAAGGATCAATCTCTACACCTGTGAAAGAACGTAAGCCCTAATCAGTATCTTGGTTTACGCATGCGGTTGGTCTCTTTTATGCCTCTATTTGGGGGCAGGATCCAAGTCACTAGAGTGGTGCATCTCTCAATCCGTAGGAAGGCCAAGTTCTAGACATAGTTTTGTACCAAGACACCAAAAGAATTCTCAGCTCACCTTGGCTAGGCTGGGAACAGGAAATAGTAAGTGAATCAATCCTGCCAATTTTGATTGGGAGGTGAGAAATCACACAGGCTCAAACCTTTTTTTTACAGGATTGAGAAAGGCCCTGCATTTTTGAACAGCGAGAGACTCGTGCCAGTTTGAGCACCAGGGCACGAATTTGATGCGAAAGAAAAATTACCTTGTAGAAAACTGAAGTAGAAGAGCAACCTCAAAGTTATTCCTCCATCCATCATCCTCACGTTTCTCTGGTTTCTGTTTCTAATTATGATTTGGGGTTACTTGACTCCCCTTTCTCAGCTGTCAGAATTCAGCGAGTTCTCGAGAGGCAGGGATCTCCTGAGAAATGAAGAAAGTGTGAGGAAAGCCAGTGAAGTTTGCATTAAAATAATGCATGGTGTTTTGCTTGCCTTTCGAGGTCTCGAAAAACATACATTTGACAATGGAGTTCCCGCTTTGTGATGACCTGGGGCGTGGCACACAAGCAACACAGTCAAATAAGCAAGAATACCTCCAACTTTGCCCCCAATGTCCAGGTTACCTTCAGCTGGAGAAAAAGAAACTCTCCCAAGAACAGTCTTTAAATGGAGGAAATTCAGTCCGGAAACAAAGTACATCCAAACTGTAACTAATAATCCACACAAACCACGCTGCAGTAATTAACTGGACAGGGGCAGGAGAAAGAATTACAGACTTGAAAGGCCAGCAAAACACACACAGTTGGGGAGACACCAGGAACTCTAGATAAGCCTCGACAGTAACAGATAACTCACGATTTGCTTCCAACAACTTTGCTGTGTGTAGCTTCCCTTTTTAAACACTGTGTTCCCAGCTGCAGCTAATGAAGGGAATCAGGGCCCTTTTCTCCCCCGTAAGCCACACAACCCACGTTGCTCTCTTTTCCGTTCCTCCCTACGTGCCCTAGGATGAAGAGAGGGTGGGCCTGGGTCTTCCTCCAAATTCCCTCTCCCTTCTCCTACCTTTGCCCTGCTCTGCACAGCTGGACTTTGTCCTTCCCCAGTTTCTTCCACAGCTGATGGAGCCACACACCCATTCCCTGTCAAGTGCTCAGCCTCCCCCTCAGGATCAGGGGCATGACACGCTTAGTTCTTTGCCTGAGATTCAGTGGAGAAGCGTAAGTCAGCCCGTAGAAGTTGCTATTAGCCTGACAAAACTAATTTCTTTTGTTCTCTCCAAGTCATTTGGAAATGCATTTTAGATAGCAGGTTATTTTTCTGCTGTCCTGGGTCCCTCGTGAACTCCAGCTCCCATTAGTCCTACACCTTAGCAATCAATAAACATTTTAAGTTTCATGTGTGACGTCTTTGGCTTTGTCATTTGTTTGGCATGTTGCTGTTTGATAAGAAACCTTGTTTGCATCACATCAACCAACGTTGATTCGGGTTTTGGAATTCTGGAAAGCAGTGAAAAAAACGGACGCAGCATTTCCTGGAGGTACAAGGTGACTTTCTCCAGATTTTTAACTTTTATTTCACTCATGTTTTTTTCCCCCCTTCGGGCCATCACTCTGCTGAACACCTGCTTCTCACAGTACTCTCTATGCATATTTTACCCATGCAGTATGGCCGTTTTATTATTATCATTATTATCTTCTTTACTGCCCCCTCTTATTGGTGGTATTATTGTTATTCTGCTTTGCATGTATACTGAGAGCTTCAGCACTGGAGACAGATTCCTTGTGTGTCTAATCACACTTTATCAAAGAAAAGCTGTTCTATTCCCGTTCTCTATTCTATTCTAATTCTATTCTATTCCTTCTATTTTCTATTCTGTTCTTATTTTCTATTTTCTATTCTATTCTATTTTTGATTCAATTCTATTTTCTATTCCATTATTCTATTTTCTATTCTATTCTTCTGTTTTCTATTCTGTTCTATTTTCTATTCCATTCTCTGTTCCATTCTCTATTCTATTTTCTATTCCATTCTCTATTCTATGTTCTATTCTATTCTTCCATTTTCTATTCTATTCCATTTTCTATTCCATTCTCTATTCTATTCTATTCTATTCTATTCTATTCTATTCTATTCTACTCTACTCTACTCTACTCTACTCTACTCTACTCTACTCTATTCTCCTTCCTTCTTCTCTGCTTCTACTTGTCCCAACCTCCTCCTCCTCCTTTCCCTTCTCCTATTCCATTCCATTTGTTTGATTTCTCTCTGTTCTTGCCAACCGCCAAGTATGTTGAAGACAGCCCATGCCAGTAGAGAAACGCAATAAAATACAGACATAAATATACACCTTCAACCAATGAATAATAAAGGTACTGTTTTAAAACACAACAGTTCTAGAGTAAAGACTTGGCTTGTAAACCTTTTTATAAAAGAGGACTAGAAACGCCGCAATGGGTGACTTCTACAGTGTGAAAAAAGATTCAGGAATGTGTCTAATATCTTTTGTCTCTAAAAAAATAATGACATCTGGAGAAGACCTTAGCCAAGATCATGAGCTGAGATAGCTCCTGATCTTCTGTTGAAATAGGTATGTCTTCTCAGTCTTCTTGTCTTCATGTATATGGCTGGAGGAAACCAGTCCTTGTTCTTTCTTGGGTCTTTGGAAGAACACCCGCACAGCTCCATCAGAGCTCCTGGATTCACTTGGTTCTGAGAACCTAAGAAGTTAGAAACTGGAAGGATGCGTGTAATAATTCCAGTTAATAATCTGAGTAGTGATTCAGATTTTTGCCTTGAAATTCTTCACCCCCTTTTATCATTCCTCCCCCTTTCCACCTGAGGTTAAAAGAACTTTGTCAGTTGCACAAATTGTAATTGAACAGTAGAGGGCATCTGGACTCTTCTCCCTTGCCTCAAAGACGTGTCCATTTAGTCTCCTTGACAATAGCATGGAGTTGATTTGCCGTTGTCCGGAAAGACTTCTCACCCATCCACCAGACCAGACTTTTCAGGCTATCAGATATCTGTGAAAAAATTAGGTCAGCTCCAACTTGGTTTTTTTTTGGACCAGCGAAGGTTTAACCAGGAGCTACCATCTACTGTAGGCCTTCCTTCATTTGACCAATTCAAAATACAATCATATCGAAGCAAGCTATAGTTAGTCCTCCTCCTCCTAATTTGGGAGGAATGCCATCTTTGGACCAGAGTTTGGAATCCCTTCACCGGTTTTATCTGAGATGTTGAGGGCTGCAAGATCACTCAAGTTAGCTTGATGACTGCAAAGAGGAAGCATTGCCTTCTTGGTTGGCCTAACTCCAATATCCCCATGGATCCGTTGGAAGATGTCATCTTCTGTTTGAAAAGTGATGTCCTCTCATTCGCTTACGTCCAAAGATGAGGAAGGAACCTTTCTCTCCAGATGTTGCTGAAGACACAGCATTTCTCATCATTGGTCAAGTTAGCGACATCTGGGATCCTTGCCCTCGCCCTCAGTTACGCAAAGAGGCCATCCTGGTGTCTTGCAAAAGTTCCCCATTTAGGTAAGGAAGAATTTTGGATTAGCCCAGCGTCTTCCAACCTGATGCATTCCATATGTGCCAACAGTGCTTAAGAAACTGAAAAAAAAAAAATAGCAACAGGTCTTCAACAAGAACAAACTCAGAAATGGGATGACCAAAAAACTCAACTGAGGAAGAAAACAGGACCCCTCGATGAGGAATCTCAAGTGTTTAGGTTTCTTGTGCTTTCCAAGATTCAGAGATCAAGTCTTTGAAATCAGTTTAGATGTGCGTGGGATAAATCATGATCCATAAAGCGACTGCCATGTTTTAGAAAATGGAAAATCTGAATGTTTAGAAATCATTTTACTGCTTTAAAACTAATAATTTCAGGATGTGCATCCAAACAGACCCTTTTATCAACTGCTAGATCCTACTTTACAGGTATATGCTCATGATTTCTAAAGCTTGCTGTTCAGTTTTATTTTGTTTAAGATTTGGAAGACAAGGGTAATGGCATGTGGGAAAGGCCTTGGGAGACCAGGAGAAGAGAGGCTGCCAAGGGGAATGGTCAGATAAGAGACAGCATAGCCGAGAGCTTCACAACAGGTAGAGAAAGATGCTTGGAAGGGACCCAACTAGTTTCTCATTAAAGGAGGCGGCTGTAATGGTATGTGACAAAGAGATGGGGGAAAAGATTCTACCAAGGAAGGAGAGAAGAGACGGCATAGCTCAGAGCTGCATAATAGGTGGAGAAAGATACTCAGAAGGGACCTTCCCTAGTTTCTCAGGCTGTAAAGAGAGGGAAGGTGGGAAAGATGTACTTATGGAATGGTCAGATTAAGAGACAGCATAGCCCTCAGATGCATAATGGGTAGGGAAAGAGGCTGAAAAGGTACCCTTCCTAGTTTCTTGGGCTGTAAAGGAGATGGCTGGAATGGTATGTGAGAAAGGCCTTGGGAGACCAGGAGAAGAGAAGCTCCCTAGAGAATGACAAGAGACAGCATAGTCCACAGCTGCATAATGGGTGGAACAAGAGACTCTGAAGGGACCCTCCCTAGTCTCTTGAGGTGTAAAGGAGACGGCTGTAAGGGTGAGTGGGAAAAAAACTTGGGAGAGGGAAGGGAAGAGATGCTGTCTAGGGTATGGACAGATAAAAGTGGGCACAGCCCAAAGCTGTGCAACGGATGAAGAAAGAGGCTGAAAAGGTACCCTTCCTAGTTTCTTGGGCTGTAAAGGAGATGGCTGGAATGGTATGTGAGAAAGGCCTTGGGAGACAATTAAAAGAGAATCTCCCTAGGGAATGATTGGATAAGAGACAGCACAGCCCACAGCTGCCTAATGGATGGAGAAAGAAGCTCAGAAGGGACCCTCAGGCTGTTAGACCCTTAGGTTCTCAGGCTATTAAGGAGCCAGCTGTAATAGTACGTGAGAAAGATCTCAGGAAATGGGAAGAAGAGATGCTCTCTAGGGAACAGTCAGATAAGAGAGAGCATAGCCCACAGCTGTATAATGGGTGGAGAAAGAGGCTCAGGGTTCCTTCCTATGTTATTGGTGAAATTTGTGGTCATACACTGAGGACTACCTGTCATTTTACAAGAGCGGGAGCGAGCAAGCCTCTACTGAAGGAATATCATGACCTTACCCAAAAAAATCTGGTGGAACCACAGCCAAGAAATATGGAACAGCCCCTGCAGAAGCTCTTGGGTCTGCAGAGACCGGTCTCTATCCAACCTACTGGGACATCCACGTCCATTTTATGGACGAGCCTGGTGTACCGTAAGCTTTGGGAAGTGCTTTTTCCATTGTCTCCTGCGTTGGAGAATGTCATTTTGCAAAAGGCAGGCAAAGAACCACTTGCTGTAGAAAAGCCACGTGCTTGAAATAAGGCCTCTCACTCATATTGATCACTCCATTCTTAAAAATAGCCGTGGCAGGCGTGCAAGAAAAGAAATCTTCTTTTCAAAACGGCTCCGTCTCACCTGGCCCAAGCCAAACATCATCAGATTTGGCTTTGGTGGTTACCGTGGGATTCCCATACCCCTATTTTATTTTCCCCCTCTTCTCCCCCAAGGGCTAAAAGGTTTGGCTTCCATCTTCAAGAGTTCGTGTTTTTTTTTTAACATTTACCACACGAAGAGGTCTCTTTTTCCTCCTCCTCCTCCTCCTCCTCCTCCTCCTCCTCCTCCTCCTCCTCCTCCTCCTCCTCCTCCTCCTTCCAGTTGCTAGGCAGCTGCCTGATCACCCAGCGAGAAGAAGTTGCAAATTGGGAAATGCAAGTTGATTGCAGTCTTCTTTTGCCAAAGGGTGGGGAGCGGGTGAGAAGAACCCCTTGGTCGGAAGCCTCCAGCTAACCCCTCCGAAATACCTTTCGGGGAGGGGGGGCTTCCTCGGAGCTTGACAAGGAGGGAGGTTTTCCAAGGTTGGGCCCATCGGGGTCCTGAAAAGGGGTTCAGGATCCCACTTCTCCTGCCCTCTCATCCATCGGATCTCCTGGTAGGTTCTTTCCCCCCAAGACCTGTTGAAGCTCTCCTGGGGCAGGGAGAGGGGGAAAAAGGCGAACCCTTTGGTCCAGCTGGCTTTTTCCCCACCCTCTCCTTGCCCACGCTGAATTTCCCTGCATTATGCTTCTCTCTCTCTCTCTCTCTTTCTCTCTCTCTCTCTCTCGCTCTCTCTCCATCCACCCCACCCCGCCAGCAGGTGGGCTTCCATGCTCCGGCTGGAAGGACTCTCGGCCAAGCCCAGGAAAGCCATCTTGGTGCGTGTCCAGGGTGTGCGTGCGTGTGGGTGCTTGTGGCACGGCACAGGCGCGCGCGCTGTGCTGCTGTGCCATAGGCTGTGGCGCCTGCTGCATGGCCAATGATGCGCCCCCACCGCCTCCCCGCACAGAGTCCCAAGAGCCTCTGGACAGCTCGCGGGCGCACGGGGGCTCTCGGTTCTTCTTTTGCTACCGCTACTGCTGCTTCCTCTTCTTCCTCTTCCTCCTCCATCTCCTCCTCCATCCTCCTCTCAGGACAGCGGCCACACAAGCCCGGGGCTCGTTCCTCTCGTTTTATTTTTTTCCCAGTTGGGTTATTTTTCTGCCCCTTTTGCCTCTTCTCCACTCTGGTTCTGCAACCTCTAGGAAAAGGCTGCCTTTCTGAAGGTAAGGCGCCGAGCGGTTGGTTTTATTTTACGGTGTGTTTGGTTTCTCTTTTTTCTTTTTTGTGCTGACGGTCTGTTCCCATTCGGCTCCTCTTTCCTAAAAATAGATTTATCTGCTTAACTGGCTTAAGAGGGTCACCCACCCTTGGCCTCTGTCTCTCTCTCTGTTTCTCTCTCTCTCTCTCTCTCCGTCTCCCTTTCCCCTTCTCTCACTCTCTCTCTTTCATGCCCTCTTCCCTCTCAAACCCCTTTTGGGGGCTGACCAGCCACCCCACCCCCCCACCCCCACTGCAGGAGAAGCCACCCGGATAGCAGGCCAACTTTCGCATTCTGCTGGAATGTAGCTGCTGGGGGCGGGGGGGCAGGGAAGGTGGGGGGCGCTTTGATGTCCTTCAAAAGCTTCCCAGAGAAAGCGGTGGGTGCGGTGGGGGGGAAGCTTGGCCGGTTGGAAGAAACGGCCTCTGTCTCTGAGGCCGGCAGCATAAGATCTGCCCCGGATTAAACCCTTTTGCTAGATTATTTCCCGCCGCCCCCCTCCCTCCCTCCCCGCCTCTCCCTCTCCCCTCTTCTCTCCCGTTTGGCCATTCGCTCTCTCTTCTCCCCGCGCGCCCCCTCTCTCTCCTGCCCCCCACCCCACCCCACCGCTGTCCTCTCTTTGGGTGATGATGCATCGGGAGGAGAAAGTACGTGCATCCTTTTTTAAAAAAAGAAAGAAAGAAGGAAGGAAGGAGAGAAAGAAAGAAAGGAAAACCCTGTGTCATCTCCCCCCCGGATATGATCTCGGCTTCTTCTGAAAGCTGGTGTTGGAAGCTGCTTTGCCAGCCGCGGTTCTGAATGTGTGTCTGCACCGAGGGGGAAACTTTGTCATTCTGCTAATCAATATATTTCTGCCTCCCCCACCCGTCCATTCTCCCGTTTCACTTCCTTCCTCTTTTGGTTTCATGGGTTATTTTATTTTCCCCAAACAGCCTTTGAGCCTTGAAATGCCTGCTCTCGTTTTTCCTCTCTCCCTTTTTCCCTCCCTCTCTCCCTTTCTCTCTTCCTCCCCCTCTCTCCCTCTCCTTCTCCCTCTTTCCCTCTCCCTTTCTCCCTCCTCCCTCTATCCTTCTCTCCCTCCCACTCTCTCCCTCTCCCTCTCTCCCTTTTCTTTCTTCCCTCTTCCTCCCTCTTTTCCTCTCCCTTTCTCTCTCTCTCTCCATCCCCCCTCCTTCTCTCTCTCCCCCTCTCCTCTTTGCCCTCATTCCCTTTCTCCCTTTTCCTTCCCTCTTCCTCTCTCTCCCCCTCTCTGTCTCTCTCTGCCTCTGAGATGTGAAATTCCCCACGGGGCTTCCAAGTATCTCTTTGCCTTTTGCTTCTTGGTTGCCTGGGGTTAAGGTTAGGGTTAGGTTTTGCCAAACTGGTTCTGCAGTGGGTTGCTTTCATTTGGTGTGGAAATACCCTCTGGGGAGTTTCTGAAGGTGTGGGTATTTGTGTGTGTGTGTGTGTGTGTATGTACATGTACGGGTATGGGTATATGAACATGTATAGATATAGGTATAGTTGTTAAGGCACAAGGCTAGAAACCAGGTGTCCATGAGTTCTAGTCCTGCCTTAGGCATGAAAGCCAGCTGGGTGACTTTTGGTGAATCTAGTCCTGCCTTAGTTTTGAAAATCAGTTGGGTGATTTTGGACCACTCACCAGGAGACGGTGAGTTCTACTCCTGTCTTAGTTTTGAAAATCAGTTGGGTGACTTTGGGCCAATCACCAGGGGAGTGGGAGTTCTAGTCCTGCCTTAGGCATGAAAGCCGGCTGGGTGACTTTTGGCGAATCACCAGGAGACTGGGAGTTCTAGTCCTGCCTTAGTCACAAAAGCCAGCTGGGTGATTTTGGACCAATCACCAGGAGACTGGGAGTTCTAGTCCTGCCTTAGTTTTGAAAATCAATTGGGTGACTTTGGGCCAATCACCAGGGGAGTGGGAGTTCTAGTCCTGCCTTTGACATGAAACCGACTGGGTGATTTTGGGCCCGTCCCTCTCTCTCTCTCTCTCTCAGCCCAACCCAGTTGTTAAGTGAATTATGCCTGATTTTATGAACTCTTTGTTAAGTAAATCATTTAACAAGTAAGTGAATCATGCGGTCATTAAGCAAATCTAGCTCCCCCCCAAATGAGTTTGCTCATAGAAAACCAACTAGGAAGATCAAGCAAATGGGGATCACGTGACCTAGAGATGCCACAACTATTGGTCGTATATTCTGGTTGCTAAGTGCCTGAATTTTGATCCCATGACCGGAGATGCTGCAGGAGTTGTAAGTGTGAGGACTGGTTTTAAGTCACTTTTTCAGTACTATTGTAACATGAAACAGGCTGCGGAACCTCTTCCTTCCAACATTTTTTGAATTACAAGCTGCCCAGAATCGTTCTCTGAGATAGCAATAGCACTTAGACTTATATACCGCTTCATAGTGCTTTCCAGCCCTCTCTAAGTGGTTTACAGAGTCAGCCCATCGCCCCCAAGAATCTGGGTCCTCATTTTACCAACCTTGGAAGGATGGAAGGCTGAGTCAACCTTGAGCCGGTTGGGATCAAACTGTTGGCAGTGAGCAGAGTTATGGAAGGAAGGAAGGAAAGAAGGAGAAAAGAAAGAACAATAGCAATAGCACTTAGACTTATATACCGCTTCACAGTGCTTTCCAGCCCTCTCTAAGTGGTTTACCGAGTCAGCCTCTTGCCCCCAACAATCTGGGTCCTCATTTTACCCACCTCGGAAGGATGGAAGGCCGAGTCAACCTTGAGCTGATCAGAATTGAACTGCTGATGGCTGGCAGAGTTAGCCTGCTATACTGCATTCTAACCACTGCACCACCACAGCTCCTGGGCAGATACAGAAAAATACATGCATACACATATACACACACAAGTGTTAGATGTCAATTAATCTGGGACCTTGTATTCCTTACCTTTTCCCCCTTTTTCTGGAAAGCAAGACTCGTCCTCCGTAGCTTCCCGTTGTTTGCCGTTGTTAAAAACGCCATTCGTCTTAATGTTTCTGTAACCCCATCAAGTGGCCCCAAGAAATGAAGTGCTGGAATCAATAAGCGAAGACAATCGCTAAGTAACAACCATGAGGAAAGAGCCTCCTCTTCGGAAAGGCATCCCTGAGATAAAAGCCACGAGAACCAGCCGGTCTTCCGTTATAAATAAATATGTGGCCATCTTAATAAAATTGCTTCTACCACAGCCCTGCCAGAGCCATGCGGGCCTTGTTCAGACGTGCATGCACGTACAATCATTGTTTGATTGATTGCCCATCAGGGAAAGCAGCTGAGCAAAGGGGTGGAGGAGAGCTGAGAAAAATCTACGCGGGAGGTAGACCATCTCTCGTGACCATTTGGGCATCTTAGGGCCTTCTAGGTCCTCAGCACCTCGGACGTAGGAGCCAAGCAGACCCTGACCCAGTTAGGATTGGGATGAAAGACCACCAGGAACCTTCAGCATTGTAGGAAGTCCCCCCCAAAAAAATAAGGAGAAGAAGAAACGTGCTAAAAGCAAGCAGCGGGAATCTCTTTCCATCCCCGTTGTCAAGGAAACCCTATGCATCCTTGAAGTTAGCTTGACGTGAAGGAGATTTTACTTTGTATAGCTTAAGCCTAAAATAGGCCTAACAGAGATTTTTTTTTTTTTTTAAGAAATTTGCTGCAGTTGTTCAGTCACTAAGGCCATGTCTGACCTCATGGACCATAGCACGCCAGGTCCCCCTGTCCTCCAGTGTCTCCTGGAGTTTGTCCAAATCCATATTCATTGCGTCGATGACTGTATCTAACCATCTCCTCCCCTGCCACCCAGGGGTGGGATTCAGCCAGTTCAGACCAGTTCAGGCGAGCCGGCGATTAGTAGGTCCTGACCACCCGCCCCTGCCCTAGTCTGTCCCAGTTGGTGGTATTCTACTGGTTCGGCCTGGTTCTGCCGAGCCGGTAGCATCGATGAGCAGAGGAGACCGAACCAGTATAGTATTTATTTTTTTTAGTGTTTATTTGATTTGTCAATCGCTTACAAGATACAGGTATAAGAATAAATATAGTTTTGAATACATGAGATAGATACTTATAAGAAGAAAAAAACAACACTAGGACAGGGACGGTAGGCACGATTGGTGCGCTTATGCACGCCCCCTACAGTTCTCTCTGCGGCTCTGCTGTTGGGCCCACCTACCTGCCTGGTCTCGCATACTCACCTTTATTCCTTGCTTTTGAAGCACAGTTGCACCTGCACAAAGTGCGCATTTGGCAGGCGCGTGCATGCAAAGTGTATGCATGCGTGCAAAGCGCGCCCACCAAGCCATGCCCACAAAACCAGTGGTAAAAATCTTCGAATCCCACCACTGGTCTGTCCTATATCTCCGTGTTTCGAAGCACAGCTGATTTGCACGGCACAGGAAATTGCCGCGCCTCAGCTGTTTTACTCACCGGGGCTGCAGCAGGAGGTCAGTTTTAGAGCTTAAAAATGGGTGGTTTTCAAACACTGCACGCGCGTGTTCACCAAGACAGTTGTTACACCAGTTGAATCCCACCACTGTTGCCACCCCCTTCTCCTCATGCTTTGTGGGGGTCTTTTTCCAAGGAATCCTCTCTTCTCCTTAGGTGGCCAAAATATTTGAGCTTGAGGTTCAGGATCTGTCCTTCCAAGGAACAGAGTTGACTTCCTGTAGGAGGGACTGTCCTAAGGAGGCTCTCAAGAGTGTTCTCCAATACCACAATTTGAAAAAGAACTTTGCTTCCTTCCACAAATCCAGAAAAAAAGAAAAGGTCTACCCTTCTGTCTCCCCTCAAAAAAAATAGCGGGCCTTTTCCGTAACATATTCTCCAGACCCAATTCTATTGGAATGTTTGAATCCATGGTGCGTTTCAAATATTCTTATCGCCGGTTCGGTGGGCGTGGCTTGGGTGGGCACGCTTTGTGCGCGCGCACGTGTTTTGTGTGCACACGCACACCAAACGCGCCCTTTGTGCAGGTGCAGAGGCATTTGGAGTCACCTCCTGCGCTCTTGCACTCTCCCTGACTCTTCAGCAGCTGCTGCGCCACAATTGCTGTGCCGCACAAAGCAGCTATGCTTCAAAAGCGGGACATGGTGGGCCCAACAGCAGAGCAGTGGAGAGAACTGGTTCGGTCTCCACTGCTCATCGCTGCTACCAGCTCAGCAGAACCGGGCCGAACCGGTAGAATACTACCACTGGCTTGAATCCATGTGTAGAAGAATAGTGGGCTTCTCAGAGAGGAGAACTGTTGAAGCAAAGAACATTTCTTGGTCCTCCAAGATCTCCTAATCCAGAACCAAGCACTGGCGATAGATAGGACTCGGCCATCTAATTATACATACATACATACATACATATATACATGTATATTTAATGGACCAGCTTTTGGTAAGAGTCTCAAAGCAGAATCGAAGATTAGAAGCTCTGAAAAGGCATTTGAAATACAAAACAGAAGGGGCATCAAAGTAATAAATATAGGACTAAGGAATCAAACAGCTAATAATTTGCTGCTCTTATGTGACTTCTTGAAGTGAAAAAAAAAAAAGAAAGATCTTGGATGGTTTTCAGAAGCTGAATTTCTACTCAGTCGGGCAGGTTTTTCTGGTGTTGGAAGCAAAACGTTTTATTTCTGTTTTGTTTTTAAATGTGGGGAAACAAAGAAGAGCCTGACATTACGAACAGGTGGCTTATGAGCCCAGACGATCCTTTTATCCACCTGCGGTTCCTAAAGTGATGGACCGCAGCTTTGATGGGCAGCCAGGAGAAGCCTGCGATGAGTTGCCATGCCTTCTGTTGGGCCAGGCTGCTCGATTAAAATCCTTTGGCTGGAGGTGGTGGCTGGGATCCAGTTGACTTGAAACCATCATCCGAGCGGCAAGTGGATAGGAAAACACAGGAGTTTCTATATAAAGGGGGTGAACTGTGTCTGTTGACCTGTGCAGGCACTTGGTGAACTTGGCTGTGATGACCCAGGGCGTGGCACAAAGGCAACGCAGTCAGATAATCAGTAGGAGTCCCTTTATTAGCTCCAACTTTGCCCCCAATGTCCTGGTTACCTTCTGGCTGGAGAAAAACTCTCCCAGGAACAGCCTTTGGCAGCAGAGAGTCAAGTCCAAAACATGGTCAACAAAAACTGAAACTTTAAGTCCCATGGGGTAGTTATCTGGCAGGGCAGGAGCAAGGAGACATGAAGGCACAGCAAAACCCACATGATTGGGAAGATGCCAGGACACAGATAACCGAAGTCAACACTAGATAAACTCACATTTGTTTCCAGCAGATGGCGCACTCAGCATGCATCTCTTTTAAACTCTCTTCCTAGGTGTGGCTAATGAAGGGAATCAGGGCCCTTTCCTCCCCTGTAAACCATGCAACCCACCTTGCTCTCTTCTCTGTTCCTCTGCCTCACTGCTGTCAGATTCAGCACATAACTCCAGATGGCCCTAGCCCCATCTCTGCATTGGATGCAGGACCCTCCTCCGAGTCCTCCCCAGATTCCTGGACAGGCCCATGTTCCTCCTTCGTCTTGTCAAAGCCCTGATCATAGAAAGACACACGCACACAAACACACACACTCACTCATACTTATATATTAATCACTGTCCATTTTGAATACATAGTGGAAGGAGGAAACTTCAGAGTTCACAAGGTTGATACTATAGGGAACAAAGCTGTGACTGAATCTAGATGTTTCTGCTTCGGTGGAATGGGACAACTTGCCATGGCCAACTCATCATGGCCAACTCATCATGGCCAGCTCGCCACGGACAACTCACCATAGGGCAGCTCACTCTGGGGCAACTCAGCAATTCAATTTAATTATTTAAAATAAATTTTAAATAAATTTTAATTTTTGTCATTCACATTTCAACCTGCATACTTTCATGATTGATTCTATTCCACTATTCCACTATTTCTTCAATATTAGTGTAATTCTTGTTACGCGGTGAGTGATCGTACAGTGAGTTGGCCATCGAAAGGAGCAACTCGGTCATGGTGAGTTGGCCATGGAAAATTGTCACAAACTCCTGCTTCGGATACCATGAAGCCTCCTCCCAGAAGATAACAAGGAAACCTGGTCATGGAGAGGATATGTAGCATCCCTTACGAATCTGCCGATCCTACTCGAGCAGCGTGTCAACAGTTCTGATTGACAAACCCAACTGAAGCAGGCATGGTCAAGACAATGCAATCTCTGAACGCAAAACTTTATTGAGTACATCATTTGGGCACTGATGAGGGCAAAACCAAATCTAGCTAATTCCCGCACAAAATTAGCTTTTAATGACCTTTTTTAAAAATATATTCTTAATAGAACAATTCCTTTGCCGAAAGGGGAAGTATTGTTCGCCTGCAGAAAATTGGAAGAAATTTGATCATGGCTAGGCCTGCAATATCCATTTATTAGTAGACATAATAGGGCTTCTGCTGCCCTTTAAAGAATCATTATAGATGGCCTGTTGTCTTCTAAATTTTCTAAATAAGGGAGAGAGTGGCCCATTTCTTTCCTATGAATTCTGTGGGGCTACCTCAACGTGAGGCCCTCTTTAAATGTCTATTCTCAGTCCTCCAGGTCATGGTTGTCCCAAGGGTGCTTTTTTTTCAAGAGGCAATTGGACTTTCTGGGGGTTTTCTGAAAGCATTTCACTTCTCATCCAAGAAGCTTCTTCTGTTCTGACTGGATGGTTGGGGAATGGAAGGATTTGTATTCTTTGCAGACAACTGGTCATTTGCACTCTTTTAGGGAGTTGTTGAGGCCACTTGGAGGTTTATCTGTGTCCTCCGGATTACCTGAGTGGTGCCAATGGTTCCTGTAGTCTGCAATTTTGGGACACAGATAAACCTCCACGTGGCCTCAACGACTCCTTAAAAGAGTGCAAATGACCAGCTGTCTGCAAGGAGTGTAAATCTTTGCATTCATATATTAATTTTATGATCTCACTGCTAATCATTGTATTGTTTCGGTATGTTAATGATACCGTCATTCATTCTCTAATTTTCCAGTTAATGTTTAGTTCTTATTCATAATTCCCGATCAGTTTTTTGAAAATGAGCTGCAAATGTAGGTACTATTGGGTGAAGTCTTGGCTTTGTTAATTGTCAGAATAGTTAGCTTCAGGGAGGACATCGGTGGGGCTTGTGTTTTTCTGCACGGTGGTTTTGATGGGTTTCGGCAAACTGTTTCATGTTCTTCAACGTGGAGATGTTTCCTCCAGTTTGTCTCAGAAATAGGCAACCTGATTGCTTCCTAAAAAGACACTGCTGTTTGGCGATTTTTTTTAAAAAACAAAACAAAACAGACCTCGGTATGCAAATGTGTAATATTTTTCTTTCACCGGGGGAAGAAGATTGAAAACCCAGGCTTGCTAATCTAGTGGAGCAGGCAAGGGAATATAAATATCAAACGTGCAAAGATTTGCAGTGGAGCATTCAACGAGGGAAGCCAAAACCAGCATGAAACAGGAATAGCAATTGGAGCCCAGCCTAGATGGTTAAGGATGGCCGACTTTTCAAACACTTTGCTAAAGTTAGCTCCCGATGCCCTGAAGCTGTGAAGTCTATGCCAAGACGTGGTCCCTTGCACAGCTTCCACAACTAACAGAATAAGAATAGCAGAATTGGAGGGGACCTCAGAGGTCTTCTAATCTATCCCCTTGCTGAAGCAGGAGACCCTACACCATTCCGGACAAATAGTTGACCATTGTCTTCTTTAAAACCTCCAGTGATGGCGCATGCACAACTTCTGGAGGCAATCCATTCCACTGGTTTAATTGTTCTCACTGTGGGGTCCTTGGTACTCCCTGAGCTTGGCTGTTTTCTTGCAGATCCTTCCTTCTAGCACTGATGATGTTCCCTAGTTAGGTAATGAAACGTCTGCAGGAAAACCACTAAGCTCCGAGAGCACAGTTCAACTCTGAGCTACAAATATGACCTTCTAATAGACTAGACTTTTCCTGGGTCTCCATTCCTGTTTTTCTTTTTTTTAAAAAGTATTTTTATTGTGCATTTTCCTTCATTTTGCAATTGCAATTTCAATTTTGCAACAACGATATGCTGGTAGTATCAGCACCTTTTAAAAATATACACGATGTTATACGTCCTAGTTATCACAATTTTTCTCTTTTTTATATAGTCCATGGAAAAAAAAGAATAAAAACTTGATATTATACAACATACTTATATCTATTGCATCCATGGTTATAACATACTTCTGTATACATTTATCACTCTGTATATTTTGATTTGCAATTATGTACAATCTAGTACCAATATTGCTTACGATACGTATCCTTTTATATAGCTTTATACCTGTATTTGTTTCTAACCTGTTGATCCTCGTTTGTCATCCCTTTTCTAACCTTTGCATCTATTGTTTAGCCAATTGTACCATAGATCCCATATTAGGTAATACTCTGTTTCTCCTTTGTCTTTAACCTCCATCATTAACTTGTCCATTTTGGCGCATTCTAATGTTTTCTTTATTACCATTTCCTCTGTGGGTATACTTCCATTTTTCCAATTTTGTGCATACGTAATTCTAGCCACTGTTATTAGATGTAGCATTCCTCATCAGTCACTTTTTCTATCTTTGGCCCCAAGACGGAGATATGGAATTTGACATATTTTTAAACTACGGCATCAAAGGCAACTGAAAACAATCATTCAAGAATTTTGGTGAACCATCGCCAAAATTGTTTTCCCCCCCCCAAAAAAGGAGTGCAAATAATAACCCTCTTTCTCATTTTCAGGTTGGAAATGAGTTGCCATCCAGACAACCTGCAGCGACACAGAAAACATTGGAACAAATCCTTCTTTTAGAAGGAAGAGAATCCGGGTATTTTGGTCGAATGTCATCAGCCTAAACTGAGTGAATCGCCGTTTGCGGGTTTTTGGTAAGTCACCCACGTTTCGTATCGGGTTTGGGGGTTTGTTTCCAGACCTTTCCATGACAATGATGTTGGAGATAAAAGATAAAAGGCAATGTTTGGTGCGAGGACCCTTGTGTGATTTACACCTTTCTTCCTTTCCTGTCGGTGAGAATCTATCGTGTTTGGATTCCTTGTATTGGATTGTGGCTTTGCCAAATAGGAAGTCTGGCCTTCACGTCTCCCACTCTAAAGTGCTGAAATGCATTTTTGGCTTATCATTCAGTATGGATTAATGGTGCAAGGAGTGAGGAGCCCGTGCATAGCTGGGAGTCCAAAGTGTTTCCATAGCAATAGCCATAGCACTTAGACTTATATACCCCTTCACAGTGCTTTACAGCCCTCTCTAAGTGGTTACAGAGTCAGCATCGTATCCTCAACAATCTGGGTCCTCATTTTACCGACCTTGGAAAGATGAAAGGCTGAGTCAACTTGAGCTGGTCAGGATCGAACTGCTGACAGTGGGCAGAGTCAGCCTGCAATACTGCATTCTAACAGGAAGGAAGGAAGGAAGGAAGGAAGGAAGGAAGGAAGGAAGGAAAAAAGGAAGAGCAAAGAAATACCACTGTGAAGCAGTATATTAGATGTATATACCGCTTCACATTGCTTTACAGCCCTCTCTAAGTGGTTTATCAGCCTATCGCCCCCAACAATCTGGGTCCTCATTTTACCAACCTTGGAAGGAGGGAAGGCTGAGTTAACCTTGAGCCCATCAGGATTGAACTCCTGGCTATGGGCAGAATTAGCCTGCAAAGCTGCATTTTAACCACTGTGCACCATGGATGGATGGGTGGAAGGAAGGAAAGAAAGAAGGAAGGGGAAAAGGAAGAGGAATAGCAATAGCACTTAGACTTATATACCGCTTTAGAGTGCTTTCCAGCCCTCTCTAAGCAGTTTACAGAGCCAGCCTCTTGCCTCCAACAATCCGGGTCCTCATTTTACCGACCTTGGAAGGATGGAAGGCTGAGTCAACCTTGAGCCTGTCTGTATCGAACTGCCAAACTGCAGCCAGCAGTCAGCAGAAGTCCCTGCGTCACCGGCTCATGCCTCTTTGTGCACTTCAGGGTTTGTGGTTTAAGCCATTGTTCCGCGCCCTTTCCAACAATGTGGACTGGCAGGGTGGGGTGGCTGACAGGCGCACAGCTCCATTGGCACAAGCGGTGTGCACACATACCTGCCAGTCATGGCAATGGGGCACGCACACAGATGCTCGCCCACCGCTTGCACAAGTAGGGATGCGTGAGAGTGCATGCACTCACCCGCCGTTTCTGTGGCCCGGTTGCAGATAGCTCACAGCTCACTGAAAGGCCACGGCCCAGAGGTTGGAACCCCTGATTTAAGGCACGCCATAGTTGAGAAAAAGAAGAAAACACCCATATACAGGAACCATTTGCACCACTCAGGTGACCCCGAGGACACCGATAAAACCTCCAAGTGGCCTCAACGACCCTCCAAAGGGATGCAAATGACCAGCTTATCTGCAAGGAATATAAATCCTTCCATTCACGCACCATCCAGTCAGAACTGAAGAAGCTTCTTGGGTGAGAAGCGAAATATCTTCCAAAGAAAAAAA
The DNA here is from genome assembly GCF_049901715.1 of Pseudonaja textilis. Taxonomy (NCBI): domain Eukaryota; kingdom Metazoa; phylum Chordata; class Lepidosauria; order Squamata; family Elapidae; genus Pseudonaja; species Pseudonaja textilis. Next base: position 9,305,095 of record NC_142004.1, read on the forward strand.
AACAGAAAGTCCAGTTGCCTTTGGGACAACCATGACCTGGATGACTAAGAATCTCTGCGGACTCTTCCTACACCCTAGCTACAGATATTTGCCGCCACTGCAGAACAGCTATGTTTCTGTGTTGAAAGGAACACTGCCAAACCGTCACTCCTCTTTATCCTTGACCATTAAGCATGCAGCCTGCGAAGACAGGTTTGTTTGCTGGCTTCCTTACCTGGTAGTTACTAGGCAACTGTAGAATTTACTGCATTGGGTGACAGCTGTTGGGTAAATGCACGGAAGTCTACATGGACAGGGAATTGGCGGGGTGGGAGAGGGGATTGCAATCGATACCTATAAAGAGATTGGGAAGCGAGAAGGCAAAGGTCACTTCGCTGGGAGTGCCACGAGCTTTGAGGGGGGGTCATTTTGCTAAAGATGTTTAAAATTATTTTATTCATTTCCTGCCTTGGTTCTTTTGCAAACAGCTCGAGGCGGTGAACGTATACTATGTGCTTTCTCCTTACTTTCTGCACAACAACTTTGTGAGGTGGGTTGGGCTGAAAGAGAGGGACTGGCTCAGAGTCCCTTAGCTGGCTTTGATGCTAAAATAGGACTGGAACTCACCGTCTCCTGGTTGGCCCAAAGTCACCCAGCTAGCTTTCATGCCTCAAGGTGGAACTAGAAGTCACAGTCTCCTGGTGATTGGCCCAAAGTCACCCAGCTAGATTGCATGCCTGAAGGTGGAACTAGAACTCCCAGTCTCCTAGTGATTGGCCCAAAGTCACCCAGCTAGATTTCATGCCTTAAGGTGGAACTAGAACTCACAGTCTCCTGATGATTGGCCCAAAGTCACCCAGCTAGATTTCATGCCTTAAGGTGGAACTAGAACTCACAGTCTCCTGGTGATTGGCCCAAAGTCACCCAGCTAGATTGCATGCCTGAAGGTGGAACTAGAACTCCCAGTCTCCTGGTGATTGGCCCAAAGTCACCCAGCTAGATTTCATGCCTGAAGGTGGAACTAGAACTCACAGTCTCCTGATGATTGACCTATAGTCAACCAGCTAGCTTACATGCCTGAAGGTGGAACTAGAACTCACAGTCTCCTGGTAATTGGCCCAAAGTCACCCAGCTAACTTTCATGCCTAAGATGGGACTAAAACTCACCATCTTCTGGTGACTGACACATAGGCACCCAGCCATCTTTCATGACCAAAACGGGACTAGAACTCACAATCTTCCACTTTCTAGCCTGGTGCCTTAATCAGTAGACCAAATGGACTGTAAAGATCATCAAGTAAGTTTTCTATGGTTGCTTTGGTTCTTCTTCTCTGCTCTACAGCTCTTCTGCCTTGCCTGAGACCTAAGGATGTCTCTAGAGGATTGGGGGCTTTCCTGTTGCAGGTCCGCACCAGCTGCACACACAAAGCAGTTGTTGGATCCACAAATTTATACTACCTGTTCTATGGGCGTGGCTTCGTGGGCGTGGTAGGATAAGGATATTGCAAAATCTCCATTCCCTCCCCACCCCACTAACCTGCTTTCCAGCTCCATTCTCCCGTGCAGGGCAACCAAAAGAGACCCAGCCAATCATCTGGGACTCGGGAGGCAGAGAATAGATGGGGTTGGGGCCAGTCAGAGGTGGGATTTGCCGTTTCTCCGGACTACTCAAAATTTCTGCTACCGGTTCTCCACAACCGGTCAGAACCGGCTGAATACCACTTCTGTAAGCAGGGCTTTTTCTGTACCAGTCCCTAGGAAATAGGAGCTCCTTTCCCTAGGATGTAGCAGAAAGTTAGCCCTGAACCCACTGAGAGAGTAGAGAAATAGTAGACAAGTGGATAGTTTCATTTGACCTTTAATAATACTTTGCGAAACCTTCAACAAGAACGCTCGAAGCAAAAAGACATCACATTTCAAAATTGCCGTGCGTGTTTGAAGCCCATGTTTATGGAAGACTGTCGTTGGCTTCCGCGAAATTGTGAAGAGGAGCAGATGTGTGGTGTGTTTGCGTTAGCACCTCCAGTAAATATTTGGTCCATTCAGTCGAGTGTTTTTAAGGGAATCTACAACGCGAGCAACCTGCAAACATTTCTCCCCACCCCCCGCCCTTAATGTTTACACATGCTTTTTTTTCACCAGGTTTTTCGAACACGGAGTTGGAACTTTTTGTGAGATGATGTTTAACTAGGCACGCCTTTTGAGCAACGCTGTTTCTGAAGTTGGGGAAACGCACCACCCTAAAATTACTCAGCTGAATAGGAGGTGGCACTTTATCACATCTGGATTTATAGCAGGGGAGTTGAGGCAGAGAGTTTTCTGCAGTGGCCTGTGAGGATAACCTTGGGAGACAGGAGGGAGAGGAGTTACGGCCCAGACTACACTCTACCTTATGGAGCCATCATTGTCCAGTTATTTCAGCCCGTCCCATCCATTCAGGCAGGGAAGACATGTTTTTATTCTTTTAATAATTTTATTGTACACCAACCAGAGTTCCTCTTTGGGGGGGAAAGGTAGTTCTTCAATCAGATGACAGACAGACAGACAGACCGACCGACCAATGATACAAATGGCTAGAGATAGATATGGATTTATGTAGATAGATGACAGAGAAAGGTGGATGGAGGTAAATAAAGAGATAGAGAAATAGAAAAGGAAATGGATGGAGAGGATGGGTGGGTAGGTAGGTAGGTAGGTAGGTAGATAGATAGATAGATAGATAGATAGATAGATAGATAGATAGATAGATAGATAGATAGATAGATAGATAGATGATATTGCTATAGATAGATATGGATGGAATTTATGTAGATAGATGACAGAAAGATGAGTGGAGATAGATCAAGCGATAGAGAAATAGAACAACAAATGGATGGAGATAGATAAAGAGATAGATAGATGGATGGAGGGATGGACAGACAGACATATAGGCAGACAGACAGATGATGCATATGATATGGCTAGAGATTGATAGAGACAGGAGAGAGAGAGAGAGAGAGAGAGAGAGAGAGAGAGAGAGAGAGAGAGATGCAGATAAATAGATAGTGAAATAGAGAGATGGATGGAGATGACAGGCAGGCAGGCGAGACATTTGAATCCAAAGCAGGAATGAGGATGGAGAAAGCACCTCAGATGGGACCCTCCCTCGTTCCCTGAAACATAAAAACAGGGGTGGGGAGGGTGAGTGTTTTTCAAGATTTCCAGATTCTTATTACTGTAACCTTACACTAAAAGTAGCATTGTAGTAGTGACGGGTTCTAGTCTGGACTTAGGGCTGTAAGTTTTGTGTTCCCCTATCGGTCAGGCCCCGTAAAATATATGATGAATCTTTGAATGATGGCATCAACCTATATATCAGCAGAGTTGATGTCCCCATTTCCTTTCTGAGCAAAGCGGTGCAATCGCCCGATGCAACCCTTTGACAAGCTTAAGCCAAATATACTATGTCAGATCTTCATTAAGAGCCTTGACAAGAGACATTAGTTCAGAGAGAGGAAGCATCTGTGAGCAAATGGCATCGCAGACCTGAGATTTAATAAAATCGAGACTAATTCGGTTTGTACCAAATTTACCTAACTTTAATTCTAGAGGGGAGAAGATACGAAGTGAGTGTTTGACTCTTTGCCCATCGTTCCAGGTAAACCAGACAGGAAACAAGGAAACAGTTGAGCTAATTCTATTTTATTGTTAAGGCTACATTAACAGAACCTTTGCAAGTGCCATTCTCACACCGTCATCTTTACAAGCAATAACTTAGGGGGAGCCTCTTCTGAGCCTCTTTGCTCCACCCACTAGGCAACTATGCACGATGTTACCCCTTATCTGACTGATATTTCTTTCCTGGTCTCCCAAAGTCATTCTCACACCTATTTACAGTATTTCTTAATCTTGGCAACTTCCAGGGAATGTGGACTTCAACTCCCAGAATTCTCATCCATGACCATGTTGGCTGTGGAATTCTGGGAGTTGAAGTCCACACGCCCGGAAATGGCTGTGGTAGAGTAAATAGTACATTAAGTGGTTGGTTACTTGTCACATTGTGTTTGTAGTTCTTGTTGGTTGCCCTTAAAAGACGTCTGGACTTGGGCATGTTGACTGTGACAAACTTTGAAACGGAAAGATACTTTTAAAATCAGATGCCCGGAAGTCAATTTTCTGCACGTAACTCAACATCGATGGCCTGGTTTCCGACTAGACCCAATTCCTTACTAGAGAGAAATCAGGTTGGTTGAGCAGCTGAAGGCGGTGGGGTTTGGAGAAGGGGGCCTGTGCTTCATCTGCATGGCGTTGCTCGCTTGTTCCTCCCCACCTCCAAGTTTAATAACCAAGTTATTAAAAATTCATATGCCTGGCTCTCTTGCTGATATGTTGTTTTCATTGTGAAAGCTGCCAACGTGATTAATAATTGAGGGCAATTAAAAACAGGTATGTTAAAGCCGTGTGATTTTAATAGGTTGGTTTTGTTGGCATAACAAATGCTTTGTTGGTTGTATTGGAGGGCTTTTGTGCCTAAGGTGGGACTAGAACTCACTGTCTCCTGGTGAGTGACCTAAACTTACAGAGTTGGCTTTCAAGCCTAAGGCAGAACTAGAACTCACCGTCACCTGTTGATTGATCTAAACTCACACAGTTGACTTTCATGTCTAAGGTGGGATTAGAATTCACTGCCTCCTGGTGATTGGCCCAAGGCCACCTAGCCAGCTTTCATGTCTAAGACAGGACTAGAACTCACAGTCTCCGTCTCCTGGTGATAGGCCTAAACTCAAACTGTTGGTTTTCATGCCTAAAGTGAAACTAGAATTCACCTTTGGACCAAGTTGCTCAGCTGGCTTTCATGCCTAAGGTGGGACTAGAACTCCCAGTCTTTTGGTGATTGATCTAAACTCACACTGTTGGCTTTCATGCCTAAGGTGGAACTAGAATTCACCTTCAGACCAAGTCACTCAGCTGGCTTTCATGCCTAAGGTGGGACTAGAACTCCCAGTCTTCTGGTGATTGATCTAAACTCACACTGTTGGCTTTCGTGCCTAAGGTGAAACTAGAATTCACCTTCGGACCAAGTCGCTCAGCTGGCTTTCATGCCTAGGGTGGAACTAGAACTCCCTGTCTCCTGGTGATTGACCTAAACTCACACTGTTGGCTTTCATGCCTAAGGTGGAACTAGAATTCACCTTCAGACCAAGTCACTCAGCTGGCTTTCATGCCTAGGGTGGAACTAGAACTCCCTGTCTCCTGGTGATTGATCTAAACTCACACTGTTGGCTTTCGTGCCTAAGGTGAAACTAGAATTCACCTTCGGACCAAGTCGCTCAGCTGGCTTTCATGCCTAAGGTGGGACTAGAACTCCCAGTCTTCTGGTGATTGATCTAAACTCACACTGTTGGCTTTCGTGCCTAAGGTGAAACTAGAATTCACCTTTGGACCAAGTCGCTCAGCTGGCTTTCATGCCTAAGGTGGGACTAGAACTCCCAGTCTTCTGGTGATTGATCTAAACTCACACTGTTGGCTTTCATGCCTAAGGTGGAACTAGAATTCACCTTCAGACCAAGTCGCTCAGCTGGCTTTCATGCCTAGGGTGGAACTAGAACTCACAGTCTCCTGGTGATTGACCTAAACTCACACTGTTGGCTTTCATGCCTAAGGTGGAACTAGAATTCACCTTCAGACCAAGTCACTCAGCTGGCTTTCATGCCTAGGGTGGAACTAGAACTCCCTGTCTCCTGGTGATTGACCTAAACTCACACTGTTGGCTTTCATGCCTAAGGTGGAACTAGAATTCACCTTCAGACCAAGTCGCTCAGCTGGCTTTCATGCCTAAGGTGGGACTAGAACTCCCAGTCTTCTGGTGATTGATCTAAACTCACACTGTTGGCTTTCGTGCCTAAGGTGAAACTAGAATTCACCTTCGGACCAAGTCGCTCAGCTGGCTTTCATGCCTAGGGTGGAACTAGAACTCACTATCACCTGCTTTTAAGCCTGGTGCCTTAACTACTAGACCAAACTGGCTCACTTTTGTATAGCATTTGCAATCCAAAGGAAATATCCTACTAGGAACTGCTTTAAGGGATCACAAACTTGATGCCTTTTCCTTCTACATCTATATAAAAAGAATATAATTATCTAGAGGTCTGATTTCTTCCAGTCTGCTGGGATCGCATACAACCAGATCCTTTTCCTGTGCACAATGTTATTTTGTATGGAATCTGCTTGAGCAGTTGTGTGGATATACGGTATTCCCTACCACGTGGATCTGATAAAATTAGCCATTGTTCCAATTGTGTCACTCGCTCTGCTTTGGCCTTCCCAACTGTGACAGTGTCTCTACGTTACTTCCCCCCCCCCTCCCACCCACCCCCCAAAAATGTTTAGCTGCCAAGCGAATTTTGGGAGTGGAGCCAACTCCCCAACAGGTTCTGTTGGCATCTCTGCAGCTTCCTTAAGTTATCCATCGATGCAAAAAGGGAGCTGGACAATTTGGAAGGCCAGGATACATCTCCCCATCCCCCAGGGTTCTTTGGATAGGCACACCATCCCATAATTTCCATACTTAGTGGTGGCTCAGGCAGTCTCTTTTCTATGATATGGCTTAGACTTAGAATAACTTTATTGTCACTTGGTATGTACACTAAGCGGCATACGTTAAAATGAAATTATGTTGCATGCAGCTCTCAAAGGGTCTCTACCTCTAATATAAACATATACATGACAAGATAAACAAACAAACAAACAAATAAATAAATACAAAATTATGCAGGTACCCACATATATTATATGACACAGAGAAACAACACAGTCTAGTTTGGATGTATAGATGTACCGGTATATGGTGAGAGAAACCAATCTTGTGAGTTTACCGGTCAGGTGACATAGGAAGCAAAGCTGTTCCAGAATCTGGCAGTCCTGCTAAAAATACTTGGAAACCTCCTCCTGGAGGGGAACAACAGAAACAAACCATAAAGTGGGTGTGTCGGGTCTCTAACAATGCTTTGCGCTCTAAGCACATAGCAATAGCAATAGCACTTAGACTTATATACCACTTTATAGTGCTTTCCAGCCCTCTCTAAGTGGTTTACAGAGCCAGCCTCTTGCCCCCAACAATCTGGGTCCTCATTTTACCCACCTCAGAAGGAGGGAAGGCTGAGTCAACCTTGAGCCTGGTGGGATTCGAACTGCCAAATTGCAGTCAGCCGGCAGTCGGCAGAAGTAGCCTGCAGTACTGCGCTCTGACCACTGGTGGCTCTATAGTGCTTACAAGCAGCATCCTGAATAATGGGAAGCAAGCGTCCTAGGATTTTCTCCACTGCCCTCACCACTCTCTGTAGGGACTTTCTATCTGAGGCACTGCTGCCATCAATCCAAACAGGGATACGGTTTGTTAAAGCGCTCTCAATCATGCCCCTGTAAAAAGTGGCCAGGTCAGAAGGAGAAAGATGTGCTCTCCTCATCCGACGTAGGAAATGCAGACGCTGATATGCATGCTTCACTCAGGATGACATGTGGAGAAACCAATTCAGATTGTTAGTTATCTGCACCCCCAGATACTTAATACTGTTGACCACCTCCACAGGTGCGTCCTGCTGATACTGAGTGGAGTGTGATCATGCCGGGCGATGTGATATCTGGGGTCCTTGTTGTTCTCTGAGATTGGTTGTGGGTTTTTTTTGTTTTTGTTTTTTTTGCAGATGTTTCATGACCCAACTAGGCAACATGATCAGTACTAGAAGGGAATGGGGTTTGCAGAGAGGAGGAGGAGGAGGAATAGAAGGAGGAGGAGGAAGAATAATGACTGTGGGGTCATTGGTGTTCTTAGAACTTGGTGGGGTTTTTGCAGACATTTCATGAGCCAACTAGGCAATATGATCAGTGCTAGAAGGGAATGGGGTTTGCAGAGAGGAGGGGGGGAGGAGGAGGAGGAGGAGGAGGAGGAGGAGGAGGAGGAGGAGGAGGAGGAGGAGGAGGAGGAGGAGGAGGAGGAATAATGACTGTGGGGTCATTGGTGCTCTCTGAACTTGGGTTTTTGTTGCAGACATTTCATGAGCCAACTAGGCAATATGATCAGTGCTAGAAGGGAATGGGGTTTGCAGAGAGGAGGGAGGGAGGGAGAGGAGGAGGAGGAGGAGGAGGAGGAGGAATAATGACTGTGGGGTCATTGGTGCTCTCTGAACTTGGGGTTTTTTTGCAGACATTTCATGAGCCAACTAGGCAATATGATCAGTGCTAGAAGGGATTGGGGTTTTACTCTCTGTTTATAGACAAGTGGCTTCCCCCGTCACTGTCGATGGGAGTGTTGGTTTCTTTCTTGGTAGTTCCTTGAAAGAACGAAGTCTTACGTGGCCTATTTATTGATCTCTAATCCTGGGAGTCATTTAATTTTTGAGAGGCAAATTCTAAATGGGCTCTTTCCCCATTTGGATCTGGACCCGGGAGCTCAAAATTCAGAGGGACAGAAGTGGTGGAAATAAATTTTTGACATTTCGTGGCCTTTCTGCTGCGTTGTTTGCTTAAGGAGGGTAATTGAGTTTGGCTGTGATTACAGCAGGTAACCAGATTGCAGTGTTAATGTTGCCGGCACAGCAGGAAATGAGAACATCGATTTTGTTTTGTTTTTTTAATCATTAGCCTGAGAGCTGATGCTGGAATAGGCAGATTTTGAAATCTCTTTGCTTCTGAATTTTTTCCCCCAGGCTTGAAGCTTCTCTTCTGGGAAGAGGAGACTGATAAAGAGTTTTGCAAGAGATGTTATTTCTACAGGTAAAATATAAGCTATCCGATAGAAAGTAGGACTCTCCTTCTAGACCTCAAAAAAGTCAAGACATAGTCGGTGTGAACCATAAGTGTATTCAGCAGTTCTGACCAGTTCTGGAGAACCGGTAGCAGAAATTTTGAATAGTGGGGAGAACTGGCAAATACCACCCCTGACTGGAGATTTTACAGTATCCTTCCCCTGCCACGCCCACCAAGCCACGCCCTCCCAAGCCACGCCCACAGAACCGGTAGTTTTAAAAAATCAGTATTCATATGGCTAGTGTCCTGTCAGTGTGTGAGAGAGTTGAGGGCTGTTTGGAAACTGAAATGGTCTTTGCTGTGTGAGCAAGAAGGAGACAGCAAGGAGCCTGGGCGTGGCTTAGCTCAACTGTTCTGTATTAAAGCTACTTGGTGCTCCGAAATTGAAACTCCTCTCTGCTTGTGTTTTGCATTTGAAAGAGATTTCTTTTCAGGTAGGGAGGGGGAGTAGAACTCCTTAGCATCAGAGCATGCTAATAATATAGGAAATACTAATGCTGTGATGGTAATTTTGAAAAATCCTTTCTTAGTGAGCACCTAGAAGGAACATACGTGCTGAATTTCAAGTTTGCAGGCTTTACGGTCCTGGAGATTTTATGATGATGCGTGAGTGGCATTTTGCATACATTTTCCTTTAATAAAGAGAAAAAAACTCAATCTCTATATGAACAGCGTCTGAGTACAGTTAGTTCTGAACAGCAACAAGACGATAAGCATAATCATCATCATAATATACATATCATTGATAATAATCACATAATAATAGTAACCTTGGCTTATCCATACTAGAAAGCTTTCCTTCCATAATTAATCATTCCCTTAATCTCTTTGATTTCTAATCTCTGTTTCTGTTAGTTAATCATTGGTAAAACAAAGTATTCATATTTTAACAAAGTTAAAAAGTATTCAGTTTCTTCCTTCTCCTTTATTTTTATGCAACTTTAAGACTTGTGGAGGGCAAAGACTAACTAAAGACTAAGAAGAGGGCAAAAACTAACTAAAGGAACTAGCAAAGCCACTAATCTGGCAGTTTCTATCAGCTGTTCTTCACCAACCAGCAAATCTGAATTTTGGCCAGATTCCTAAATCTACTACAATAGGGATATATATATATACAGGAGAGTGATCTCATCTTCCTTGACTGGCCGTTCTCTAGTCCTTCTATTTCAGGATCTTATAGGCAATGGCTGTGCAAGATTTATGATACTGCAGTACAGCAGGAAAGAAAAGCATTTCTGCCTCTTTATCCAGCTTGCAACAATAAAAAACAAAGCTCAAATTTAAACATTGGCTAAGAGTTGACAAACCCCTTGATGTCACATCATCCATCAAGGTTGATGCAATTGGCTTCAAAAACAACAACAACATACAAAACTTCATTTTGAGTGATTGTTCTGTCTAGTTCACCAACTGCAGACACAGTTTCTTTGTAGGCATCAACCACAGATACCACCAACTGGAGTTACATTATGTCAAAATGCCCACGTCCTTAAACATGTTCAAGAGGCAAGAAGATATGCCAACGTTTCAGGAACTTTGTTGTGGATCCACTTTGATCATTCTTAAGTATCTACAGTATCTGTCTGATTCTGTCTTTTTTCTTTCTTTCTTTCTTTCTTTCTTTCTTTCTTTCTTTCTTTCTTTCTTTCTTTCTTTCTTTCTTTCTATCTATCTATCTATCTATCTATCTATCTAATCATCTATATCTACCTACATACATAGGGTATCTTTATCTACCTACCAATCATCTATCAACATTATCTATCATCTATCTATTGTCCATCCTATCTATTGTCCACCCTGTATACATGCATGCATGCATACATACATATATACATTTACCCATTTGATCATTTATACAGCCATTGATCTACCTACCACCCACCCATCCATCCATCCATCCCTATAGCCACTGTAATGCTAGAAAACCTGAAAGCAGAACTATTTTATAAAGAAGATCATGCTGAGAAACTGGCCAAGTCTGCTGAGAGGATAGACACTTTCCCTATTCTCTCCTTCTTCTTCCTGTGCCTGAAACAGCTGAGAAATCTTTGTGCCTTCATCCTTACGGGCAGCATGGTCTTCAGAGTATGGGCAAGAAAGCCAAGATGGTGTCCAGAGCAGCATGACCAAGCTCCTCCTCCTTCCATATCTGGGACCAGATTTCTCCTGCAACCCCCTAGTGACCGAGTTCTCTTCCAAACTCTTAGATCTTTCATGATTCTTGCTGGTCTCCTACGTCTTAACGAAATAAGAGCTTTTCAGTAACAAGATCCAGAACTCCCCAAAGGGAGATAAATATTCTCGAGCAGACAAACGCTTGCAGGAATTGTTTTCTCCATGAAATAGAACAGTGCTCAATGATTACATAACAGAGATGCCAAGGGGAGGCGGAGGAAGGGGTATCTAATGTTGTGTTCTCTCCAATTCAATTCCAGATCCATTTAGGAGGAGGTGACATTTGCCAGGGCGGAAAGAAAAGAGGATGTGATAAGTTCTCTCTCAAACTTAGAAACAAAATTTGGGTTACATTTGGAAGTGAGTGTACCTTGAATTGTTGAGAAGGAATGGGACAGCCTCCTCCTTCTTTCCCAAGAAAATGAATTGCCTGGGGAAAGAGTTGTGTTGTTTTGTCATTCCCCCAAATGTATTCCCCACTCATATTGCGGGAATCTGACTTTGGGATTGTCTACGGAGAGTCTCGGTCCTCCAGGGCATGGTTGTCCCAAGGGTGCTTTTTCAAGAGGCAACTGGACTCTCTGGTTTCTCTTGTGAAGACATTTCGCTTCTCCCCCAAGAAGCTTCTTTAGCTTGGACTTTCATTGAAATCCTTCCATTCCCACCATCCAAGTCAGAGCTGAAGAAGCTTTGTGGGATGAGAAGCGAAACGTCTTCCAAGAAAAATCAGAATATCCAGTTGCCTCTTGAAAAAAAGCGCCTTTGGGACAACTTTGGGATTGAAGAGAAGAAGACGATGCCTTTCTCTCCATTTCTAAATACAAAAACATCGGTCATCCCAAAAACCTTGTTTTTGCAAAAGCCATTCCTTTTTTTTTTTTTTTTAAATGAAAAGAGCTACTCTTTATCCTCTGGACTGTCTCTTTTCTGTTCCTCATCCCAGTTTGGTCTGATCTTTTTTACCACGCAGATGTGGCTGAAAATACACAGCTCCGCTTGGTTTGTGCTCCCAAATTAAACTCCTGCAGGTTTTAAATGTTGGTTGTTTGCTCCATCAAGCATGTACGTCTCTCTTTCATTTTGTCTTCCAGCCCTTTGGAAGAAGAAGAAGACACAGAGTCTTGCCTTCTTCTTTTCTTCTCTATCCTAATTGGTATCTGTTATTGCAAAGTTTCTCAAAACAAACGAACAGAAAGCAAACCCCCAAACAAAACACAAACCACGATAGACGGAAGCTGGTTCAGCACCAAAGGGAAGAGCGGAGAAAGAAGGTTGCTCTCCAGGGTGCTGAAGTTCCTTAAGACACAATTAACGGATGGCACATTCCGTGTTGGAGCTGTCCATGTTGACGAAGGCACCACATGTCCTTGAAAACATAGTGTTAGTTGCCTTGTCAAGTTCCCTCTCTCTGAGAATCCAATAAAACTGATTTAGTACTTTAATTAGTTGGATTCACCCAAATCACCCCAGGTTTTCTTTGGATTATATGCCTCAAAATGAACCTATGTATCTGCTGAGTTTCCAGAGTGGAGATTTCCCCATCCCCTCATTCTGAGACTTGCAATAGGAACATAGAATTATAGCATTGGAAGGGACCATGAAGGTCTTCTAGTCCAACCCCCTGCTCAAGCAGGAGACCCTATTACCATTCTGGACAAATGGCTGTCCAATGTCTGTACTTGAAAACCTCCAGTGATGGAGCACCCACCCTTCCAGAAGCAAGTCGTTCCACTGAGTAATTGTCCTCACTGTCAAGAAATTGTTCCTTATTTCCAGCCTTGCTCAGGGTATTCAGCCATTTTGGTATTCCCCAAACCATGGGGAACATCATGCCTGGGACACCATGAACCACTCTCCTTACCTTGATTAGAATTGCCAGCCTCTCTTTTTCCATTCTGTTAATTCTTCAAGGGTAATGCTATTATTTTATTTTTAAACAATTAAAACCTGACAGCCTTTGCCTCCAGTATCATTTTTTTTTTTTTTTGTAATCATCATCTGCGTGTGCTAGTTTGGGCAATTAAATTGGAGACAGTTGACAGGGAATGTCAGTTCTTTTTGGAGGAAACTGACTTGATCGTCTCTGCTTAGGAAAAGGGGCGAGTTTTCTAAATGCTCTCTCCCTAGGCTAGAGAGAACGAACCCCAGGATCAGTAATTGTTTCCTCAGTTCAGGGAAAGATTAACAACAACAAAAAAATCTGTCTTGTAAAAGAAAGAGAGGGTTTGTATTATTAACGGAGACAGAAACTTGTCCAATTAAAGGATGAGTTGTTGATTCAGTGTAAGAATTTAATGGATTTATTGAGTCACTTCACTGCATCACTACGGATTTAGGGAACAGCCAAATAAATACAGTTTCAAATAAACACACAGTTTTGTCTAACCAAAAGCTACTTTTTAAAGAGGCGTGCCTCTTTCTTCTCAATAGATCCTTGCTTCTTGTTGTGGGTTTATAAAGGTACAGAAAGCACGTACAATATTTGACCAAATTTAAAAGGAAATGTGTGCAACTGTGAATAAAGATAGAATGGAAGGGTTGATCCTTTGCACAGCCCATGCGACAATATTTTGATTAGTTACAATAACAGCATAACAGAACTGGAAGGGGCCTTAGAGGTCTTCTAGTCCAACCCACTGCTCAAGCAGGAGACCCTATACGATTCCAGAGAAGTAGCTGTCCAATCTCTTCTTAAAAACTTCCAGTGTTGGAGCATTTACAACTTCTGGAGGCAAGCTGTTTCTCTGATTAATTGTTCTAATTGCCAGGAAATTCCTCCTTAGTTCTAGGTTGCTTCTCTCCTTGATTAGTTTCCATCTGTCGCTTCTTTTCTTGCCTTCAAATGCTTTGGAGCAGGGGTCTCCAATCTTGGCAACTTTAAGACTTGTGGACTTCAACTCCCAGAATTCCTCAACCAGCAAATCTAGCTGAGGAATTCTGGGAGCTAAAATCCACAAGTCTTAAAGTCGTCAAGGTTGGAGACCCCTGCTTTGGATCAACCTCCTCATCTCTGGGGCAGCCCCTCAAAGATTGGAAGACTGCTATCTTCTTACCCCTCATCCTTCCTATCACTAGACTAGCCATGCCCAGTTCCTGCATCCATTCATTGTATGTTTTAGCCTCCAGTCCTCTACTGGACCAGACTGGACTGAATTTTAGGCATTGCAAAGAAGCGACGTTGAACTGAGGATTCCCAAACCACCATCGCCCCAATTCCTTGAGACGTGTTATGAAGGACTAGATAACTTTTTAAATATTGCACCGACCAATGGCTGCAACAGAGCTTAAAAGTTTCGACTTTTGCAAATGTCTCTCTCTGTGTGTGTATGTGTACGTGCTGGTGCGAATGTGTGGATTTCTCTCTCCCTGCCCTAACTCTCTCCCCAGCCCCCAGGCAACTAATATGTTGTTTCCAGGCACTTACCAGAAAGGTCAACCCCAACCAGGCAGGAAAATTAATTTAAATTTAACAGCAGGCACCCTGCACCAGAGCAGGAGGTCTAACCCTTGGGAGGGGAGGGGCTGTTTATATGGAGGAAACCATGTGGGGAGCTGGGTGGAGAAGCAAAGCCACAAGACCAGACACGGTTTTCCGTAGCAATTGTTTAAAGCCGCCGTTTAAGGATTCGGCGCTTCCTGGCACCCTTCTTGATTCCTCTTGGGTTAGCCGCGCCAACACCGCTCAGAGGTTGCTCCGCACCCACCTTTCAGGAGGATATTTGGGCAGGTAAGTTTTGCAACTTCATTGCTTTCCATGTATTGCTTTCCTCTTGTGGCCCCTTTACGAGGGAGGCGTTCTTTGCCGTCTTTCAACAATGTCCTGCCAGCACCTTCTTCGTCTTGCTTGGCTGTGGGAATAAAAAAGTAGAATGCATTTATTGCGGTGGTAGATCAGCTCCGAAACAGGGATCCAGCCCCTACCTGATTCCCAGAATTCAACAAGCAAATTGCTTTGTCTTCAGCAACAGAGTGGTCCATGTCTGGAATACTCTACCTGACTCTGTGGTTTCTTCCCCAAACCCCCAAAATTTTAACCTTAGACTGTCAACTGTTGACCTCACCCACT
This sequence comes from Pseudonaja textilis, assembly GCF_049901715.1. Lineage (NCBI taxonomy): Eukaryota > Metazoa > Chordata > Lepidosauria > Squamata > Elapidae > Pseudonaja > Pseudonaja textilis. The sequence continues at coordinate 9,320,102 of NC_142004.1, forward strand.
TCCTAAGAGGTCTGTAAGGGGCGTGCATAAGCGCACCAATGTACCTACTGCCCCTGTCCTAATGTTCTCTTTATTCATATCCATTTCATTAATAATCATGTTTATATTTATATCTGTTATCTAATACATGCTCGACAAAGAAATAAATAATAAAAATAAATAAATATTGGCACATTGCACAGCTAACAGGAATAATCTAAACTTATCAACTTGTTTTGACGAATGGTTCGACAGGGTTCTTTCTTTTCTTCCACTCAACCATGTTAGAAAGTATTATAAAATATAAAGTAAATAGAAAAGCGGCGGGGTGGGGGGGCAGAAGGAAAGGGGGAAAGAGAAGTGAGGAAAGATAAGAAAAGGAAAGGAAAAGAAGGAATTGACTCTCGACCCTCTCTATTACAGGAAAATAAGACCTCTCCAAGGTCCCTTCCAACTTTGTTATTCTGTTCTATTCTATAAAACATTGACGCGTTTCTTCCTTACGGTGGGTCAGTATCATGCAGGGGTTGAGGAGTGGCTAAAATGTTGATTTTGCACCAAGCTTTCCTGCATATTCAGTTGAAATGTCCAGAGGTTTTCTTCAGTTTGGGAAAGAATTGAATTCAACTTCAAGAATACGGCTAAAGGAGAGAAGGGTTGCTGTGTTAGCTTAACCAACTTCTTCTGACAAGATCATCTTTGGGTTGAAAAGAAAATATTGAAAGAAAAGCAGAGGTCCCTACGCCATGCGGTGCACGCGTTTGTTAAATATACCTCTGTCACGACGTTTTGAAACATCTTTGATTACTAATATATGAGTCCAGATCCCCACCGCTTGCTCATTAAGTAAAGGCCAAGCTAGAAGACTTAATCCCTAGCTGTGCAATAATTAACGTAGCAACACAAATGCCACCCAGGGTGGCCGTTGAATGTTCTCTCAAGTTGGGGTGTTGGGTGTCCAACTTCCTCGAGTCTTCTCCTACCCACCCCCAATCCAAGGTGACAAATTCAGCCAGCTTAGTGAAAGACACGTTGAGTACTTGTGTCTTTTAGCAGCTGGAAGCAACCCCTAGAGGAAGCAATCCAGATCTGGAAGATTGAATCTTTGTAAATCTCTGGGGAAATTGAGCTCTTGATGATCCTCCAAATTAATTTTAGAACTCTATTTCCTCCGCTTGAAAAGACAGGACCAAAATTCCTTAAACACGGGAGGCTATTGTCCTGACAATGGCTGTTCGTCTCCAGGTTTGCTCACCTCTTATGACTCTCTTTTTGCCTGTGGCAATCAGGCCAAATTTTGAGAATGGATTTTCCTCTTTAAAATTCCAACCTCCACGCAAGAAGTAAAGATGAAGGGGATGGGATTAAAGCCAAGCTGTTTCCTTCTTTGGGTTGATTTGGATCTGGTTACTGTGTCAAGCTCTGTAGATTCACAGGTGGAGTTTTCACTCATTTTCATATGCTTCTTCTTCTTCTTCTTCTTCTTCTTCTTCTTCTTCTTCTTCTTCTTCTTCTTCTTCTTCTTCTTCTTCTTCTTCTTCTTCTTCTTCTTCTCCTTCTCCTTCTCCTCCTCCTCCTCCTCCTCCTCCTCTTCTTTTTCTCCTCTTCCTCTTCCCCTCCTCCTCTTTCTCCTTCTCCCCCTCCACTATCAGCACCAACACTAACACCAACACCCATCTTGTAAGGGAGCCTGCTTCATCTGGTCTCACAAAAAGCTTAAATTCATTCTGCTCCAGCTTTCTTGATGCCTGTAGGAAACATCTCCTTATAGAAGATTAAAAATAAAAAAAAGTAAGAGGGAGAGGGACTTCAGTTAAGATTTTTCTATAAAAATGCATTTCCTCCCCATCTAGCATTTCAGCTTACAATTGTGGGGGTCTCTACTGTAATGTCCAGCACTATCAAACGTTGGGAGTGGCTCTACATCTTTAAGAACAATGATCATTGTAAGTTGACCAACAAGCTTGCCTTTGGATAGAAGAATGCGCATCCACCCTTTTGTATTTCCTTATTACTTGTTATAATTCTGTCATCTTTATGGGCAAATGTACTATGAAACAGAAAGAAAAAAGTCCAGTTACTTTCTTTGAGGGATTTCCCCTATTTTAATTCCTGCAGGGAAGAAAAGAGTTGAAAAGGGTGCTTCCTACTCTACTCTAAAAAATTTTTTTAAAAAGTGTGCCCTCTGCATGCTATCTAATTAATATCAACTTGTAGGTTAACCCAGTTTAACATCTATCAAGTGTTTAAAATTGAAAGGACTTTCTCGATAATAAGTATAGTTATTCATTTGTCAAGCTGAGACAAACGTTCATTTGTGGCAAGGTAGAAAGCTATGGGAATGTCAGGAAGTTGATTAAAAAGAACCAGAGGAGATACATTTGTGGTAATATATCTCTTCTATGTGTTTTATACACCCTTTGGGATGTAGTTCTGCAGATAAGAAAGAGTCCACCCGCTTCCCGTTAGGAGGATATGTATGGAGGAGAGGGCATCTCCAATTTTTCATTTTGGATTGCCATCAGCTTTCCACTTACTCTACTTTTAATCAGTTTCATTAAATAGATTGGATTAGCAGTGGAAGGAATCCCCTGGGATACAACTGCAGCCCAGGGTAACTGAAGGGAACCAGATTGGTGGTGTCTAACCTGACATATTTAATTCCAGTCTTTGGCCCTTGAAATCCCCAGATTCTTTGGGAAGTTTAATGAGAAGACAAAAGGACATCTGTATGGAATCGTCCACCTTTAGACGTGTTACGGCAGGTAGCAATATCTGGCTAATTTATGCCTTCGATGCCTGAAATCAGAGAAGGGATTAATTTAGTAACTAGATTTCATGTCTAAAGAAGGAATAGAATAGAATAGAATAGAATAGAATAGAATAGAATAGAATAGAATAGAATAGAATAGAATAGATGGAAGGTACCTTGGAAGTCTTCTAGTCCAACCCCTTGCTTAGGCAGAAAACCCTACACCACGTCACACAAATGGCTGTCCAGTCTCTTCTTACAATCTTCCAGTGTTGGAACATTTACAATTTCTAGAGGTACATTGTTCCACTGATTAATTGTTCTAACTGTCAGGAAATTCCTCCTCAGTTCTAGGTTGCTTCTCTCCTTGTTTGGTTTCCCATCCATTGCTTCTTGTCCTGCCTTCAGGTGCTTTGGAGAGTAGCACTTACTAGACTAGAACTCAGCATCTCCTAGTTGGCATCCCCAGTTGGCTTTCACACCTAAGGTGGGACTAGACCCCACAGTCTCCTAGCGGTTGGCCCAAAGTCACTCTTTCACACCTAAGGAAGGACTAGAACGCATTTTCTCTGGGTGATTGGTGCAAAGTCACCTAGCTGGCTTTCCTGGTTAAGGCGGGACTAGAACTCCCAGTCTCCCAGTTTCTAGCCTGGGGTCTTAACCACTAGACTCAACTGGCTTTCCAGGTGAAGGATGTTGATTTCCCTAAGAAATACAATTATGTATCACCCATCCTAGGGGTGATACATAACTAGGAGAGACAGGAGAGCAGTCTTCCAATATCTCAGGGGCTGCCCCAAAGAAGAGGGAGTCAAGCTATTCTCCAAAGCACCAGAAGGCAGGACAAGACGCAACGGATGGAAACTAATCAAGGAGAGAAGCAACCTAGAATTAAGAAATTTCCAGACAGTTAGAACAATTAATCAGTGGAATAATTTGTCTCCAGAAACTGCGAATTCTCCAACACTGGAAGTTTTTAAAAAGGTTGGATAACCATTTGTCTGAAGTGGTGTAGGGTTTCCTTTGCCTAAGCAGGCGGTTGGACTAGAAGACCTCCAAGGTCCCTTCCAACTCTGATATTCTATTCTATTCAAGGGATACAGGCTGATAGAGGGAAGGCATAGCTAAATGATGGAAGTTACTGCAGGGGGTGATGAAGTTGAAATGGAAGTTTATTCTATCTGGATTCACGAGGTCCCAAGCACATCTGGATAGATGCTCTGAGAAATGGTATGCTGGTTAGTCAGTCTCTTGGATCGGTCTTTTGGTGCATATCCTAGGTAGCCTTGAATGTGCCCACCTGGTGGTTCGTTCGATGGTACTTTAACTGCAGCGTTTCCTGCCAGGAACTCTGATTGCAGAAAACCCTTGCTGTTCAAAGAGCCAGTGGCTCTGAATCTTAGACAGGCAGTTTGTTTATTTCCTTCGTGGCTATTTTTACCCTTTGCATATCAAATGCTCTGCTCTCAGGCTATCATTAAAGAACAAACTCCAATCGGTTGCAGTGTTGGCACTCTTTTATTAGGACATGTTTTAATTTGCATCTTTAAAAAGAAAGAAAGAATCTAATTGTGGAATGGAGCTATTTAAAATGCAGATGGTTTCTGAACCGTCATACATAAGGGAGGAAAATAAAACCGTCTTGGAGGGTTGAGCTGAACCCTCCCTGGGCTTTTAACAGCTGGCACTTTCTGGATGTCCCTGGTTCCTTGCCTTTTGACCACATTTTGCAGGTTCCCCCAAATCCAGGTATGTCATCACCACTATTTAAAAGAGAAATTTAAGAGAACTGATCAGGTTCTTTTGGCAGAGTTGGTGAACCAACTCAACAGAAGATCTTAGAAAAAGCTAACTAGTAGTTCAAGGTTGTCTAAGTCTAGAATCTCAAGTCTGGTGCTGTGGGTATTCTGGACAGAGGAATGTAGTCTTCTTCTGGTAAAATACTTCTGGACTCACTCAATTGTGTGTATGTTTATATCATGCTAGAAGGGAGTGAGGTTTGAGGAAGAGGAAGAGTAACAGTAAGAGGAGGATGAGGTGTGGGGGTTATTGGTGCTTTCTGAGTTTGGTTGGTGATTTGCAGACTTCATTACCCAACTAGATAATATACTCAGTGCTAAAAGTGAGTGAGGATGGAGGAGGAGAAGGAACATCAGGAGGAGGAGGGTTGTGGGGATTTCAGTGGTCTCTGAGCTTGGTTACTTGTTTGCAGATGTTTCATTACCCAATTAGATAACATCAAGGCAATGATGAAACATCTGCAAGAAAACCACCAAGCTCCAAGAGCGCCAAGGACCCCACAGTGGCAAATTATTCAGAAAGGGGGATGAAAGGAAAGAAGACTACACAGAGTTTTGGTTCAACTCTCAATGATGTTTGCCCATTCTGGTGCGGTTCGACTTCAACCTGACGCAGACTTCCTCCTTTGTTGAGTTGGCTTATTTTAAGGTCTCTGGCATTTACATAACTTTCCCCCCCGCCTCCCCCTTGGCCTAAGTTTTTTGGTTCATTCATTTCTGTGTTCTCAACTACGAAACAAAATACATCAAGGACGTGTGAACTAAATAAAACATTCAAAAAGAGATGCTTGACTCCAGGCGATACAGAATCTGGCTTCAGAAACAAGAGTGGGTTGAATTTCTTTTCCTTTTTTTTGTTTCTTTTTTGGCTTACTGGTGGCCTTGTCCTTCCTGAAAGATTTTTATTCCTCTCGCTGTGTTGTTTTTTTTAAATTGCATTTATTTCCAGGCCTGGAAGAGAGGCTGGCTTGGCTCTTCCCCCCCACAAAACACAAAACTCAATTAAAAGGCAACTTGTTCTATTTAAACCCACCCACCCACTCCAAAAAAATCCTACATTTGTTCTATCCTGGTTTTTTGTTTGTTTGTTGTTGTTGTTTTGCATTCTTCCTGTCGGAGATCACAGGATATTAGCTAGTTGTAACAGTTCAATGAACTGATTTCTTATTAAGCAGGAGCGCTGCAAGGCAGAAACAGGGAAGGAGGGAGGGGGAGAGACTGCATTTTTTGATGAATTGCTTTTATCTCACGGATGCTTTATTAAAGATAGATATCTTGGAGAAGATGCAGAAGGCACAGCTCTTGGGAGATTCTGCCTGAGATCCTTTGGTACAGGTAGTCCTCAACTAAGGACCACAACTGGAACTAGAATTTCTAAGCCAGGCAAGGTTAGTCAGGCCTTTTGCCACGGTCCTTCAGCGAATCGTTGCACTTGTTAAAGGAATCCCTTTGCGCCAATGACCAGCAGACCATGAGTCTTCGCCTAGTCCCACTTAGCCATGAAACAAGGAGGCTGTGGGTTCAAGTCTCGTTTTAGGCATGAGAGCTGGTTGGGTGATTTTGGGTCAATCACCAGGAGATGGTGAGTTCTGGTCCTGCCTAGGCTATGAAAACCAGCTGGGTGACTTTGGGCCAATTACCAGGAGATGGTGAGTTCTAGTCCTGCTTTAGCTTTGCAAGCCAGCTGGGTGATTTTGGGCCAATCACCAGGAGACGGTGAGTTCTAGTCCTGCCTTAGTTTTGAAAATCAGTTGGGTGCCAATCACCAGGAGACTAGGAGTTCTCGCCCCACCTTAGCCATGAAAACCAGCTGGGTGACTTTGGGCCAATCACCAGGAGAGGGTAAGTTCTAGTGCAAGTCGGATGACTTTGTGACAATCACCGGGAGACTGGGAGTTCTTGTCCTACCTTAGCTTGAAAGCAATCTGGGTGACTTTGGGCCAGTCCCTCTCTGTATCAGCCTAACCCACCTCACTGGGTTGCTGTTGTGGAGAAAATAGGAGGAAAGTGTGTTGAATATGTTGAGTCATATGTAAAAATAATAAAGGTGGGATGCAAATAAATAAAGGAATAAAATCCTCCATTTCTTTACATGGCATTTTTAAAAATATTTTTTATTATTTACATATAGGTATATCTAACACAGTGTGACCATGCTGGCATTTTCTTCGCCATGTACACCAAAGTGAAAGACATATATAGTACTTATACATTGCTAGTCTTGTACAATTATTTTTGTCCAACATACTCATTCTAATACTTATAATAATATCTTATTCCAGGTCTACTTAGTCTAATTATTTCGTGTTCCGACTTCCACCTCTTAATTTCAGCTATTGATAATATCTGTTCCATGCGTCATAATATTCTGTCTCCCCTTCGTTTGTTTGTTTTAATTCTAACTTTTATCTGTCCAATTCTGCGCAAATTAATTTCTTCTTTATTATCTCCTTTTCTAAAAAGGAGTGTTTTCACTTTTCCATTGCTGGACGTATACCATTCTCGCTGCCGTCAGAATATGTAATATTAGCTATATTGACCCTTTACTATAACCATCTATTATAATTCCTAATAGAAATATTCCTGGTTTAAATTCTATAAATGTCCAACCATTTTTTTTTCTAACCACATCTGGATTTGTCACCCAAATTTCCTTGCTTTTTTTTTTTTATAAGTCCACCTTTACGTGGTATTTTCCATTTTATCCCAGCAGCATCCAACCTGAATGGCAACATTTGAACGAAACGCCACTGCAATGTTTGAGTCCCTCTTTTTCCTTTCCTTGCAGGAAAATGAACTGAAAAATGTTGGGGATGGAAAGGACCCTTTGAACTTCCAATATGCAAGCGTATCACCCAAGGTAATTACAGTACAACTAGGGAATTTGCAAGAGGAGGATTTACTTTTAAGTTAAAGGAAGGGGCTGTCCCTTAAAATCAGAGGCAAATTTATTTGAATTGGCTTAAGACTGCAACCAAGCCCTGAAAATTTTGGAAGGATGATGGCACGTTGCATTGTACTCTTCTTCTTAGTTGGTGAATTTAATTCTGTGATGCCCAAATGCTGCCAGGCTCATCTTTCACCACCAAATGTCACTATGTTCTGACCCAAAACCTTGTCCAATAAAACAAACACGAACCAAAGGGAACAGAAACCTTTTAATGATTCTTACGAATCCCCGGTTAAAAGGCTGCTGCAAACTAATTAACTTTGATAAGCATAAGCCTCGCCAAAACTGTGTGAGGCTGCCAATAATCACAGATAAGAAATATTTCACAACATAAGAGTCTTCAAATATCAACTTAAGATACTGCAATGTCCACGAAGCTGAGTTTCAAAATGTCTTTGCTTCCTGCAAAGAACGTACAATTCACAGCTGGCTTTTATCTTCTTGAAGGAGGGGTTATTACCTTGCAGCCTTACTCCTGAGTCACCCGTGCTGCTGCAGCTGCTCTTTCCTTCGAGCATCCCTGCATGCACTTGGCACAGGCTCCTCAGGAAACTCCTCATTGCTGCTGCCAGCCCCCACAATCTCTGAAGGCAGCAGTCCACTCCCTAATGGCCCTGGCCTCTCATCTGAGAGCATCCTTGCTCTCCTCAGTCTATACCTGCTGCCGGCTAACCACAACACACTGCCAGAGCCAAATACAGGGGCTAAAACTAGCATCCTTGGACCAATGTCTATCTGGATCTCTTTCATTTCTCATTTGTGGGGTCCTCGCTGCTTTCTGAGCTTGGTTGGCTAACATCATCAGTGCTAGAAAGGATGGGGGTTTGCGGAGTGGAGAAGAAAGAGGAGGAGGAGGAAGAGGAGGAGAAGGAGGAGGACTGTGAGGTCCTTGATGCCATCTGAGATTGATTGTTTTCTTGCAGATGTTTCATTGCCCAACAGGGCAACATCATCAGTGCTAGAAGGGAGGGGGGGGCTTTGTGGAGTGGAGAAGAAAGATGAGGGGGAACAAGGAGGAGGAGCGGGGAGGGGAGAGGGAGGAGGAGAACAACTGTGAGGTCCTTGATGCTATTTGAGAATGGTTGCCAAATTAGATAATATCCTGAGTGCTAGAAAGGAGTGGGGTTTGGGAGGAGGAGGAGGAGGAGAAGGAGGAGGAGGAGGAGGAGGGGGAGGAGGATGTCATCCTTGGTGCTCTATGAGCTGGGTGCTTTACAGACATTTCATTACCCAACTAGGTAACATCATCAGGGCTAGAAGGGAGTGGGGTTTGCTCTCTGTTTCTATGCAACTGCTTTCCCTATCAGTGTTTTGGTAGGAGTAATCTTGGCGATTCCTTGATTAGGTCATTGTTTACTTTTTGATTGTTTCCCTGAGATGTTAGTTCCTTGATCGGGGCATTGTCTGTTGTGACTCTCACCTTAAAATCTATAAAACCGCTAGAACTTCTGATATCTCCTATGGTTAGGGGATAAATAATAGAAGGCGTCTTACTCAGAAACAATTGTTCACCTTCTTTTTCTGTGGACAGGACTATTGAGTATGGAAAGTGGTTTTTACCCTCATTTTCACCCCCTCCCTTCCTGTTTGCTTTCAAGGTGTAAAACAACGATGACCAGCTCAAAGAAGTCCTTGCTGTAGTAACCAAAGAACGAGATTTGGCTCTCTGGGGGAAACACCATCTCCAAGCCAAACTGGAGAACTTAGAGCAAGTCCTAAAGGTAGGGTGAATATTGCTACCAAGAACTTTGCAACCTCGCAGAAGGAAGTACAGGCCATCCTCGACTTACAAACCCTTCAATTAGCAACTGGTCAAAGTTATAATGGCACTGCAAAAAAAAAAAAAAAAAGCGACCAATCCTTGTACTTCAAATGATCCTCACAATCATGTGATCAAAATTCGGGCATTGGGCAACCACCTGTATTTATGAGAGGGCACGATGGCTCGGCGGTTAAAAACGCTGAGAAAGGATTTGAGACCCGGGCATCATGTATGGGGTGAGCTCCCATTCCTTGCTCCAGCTCCTGCACACCTAGCAGTTTGAAAGCATGTGAAAGAGAGTAGATAAATAGGTACCACTTCTGTGGGAAAGTAATAGCATTTTGTGTGCCTTGGCATAAAGCCACATCACCTCGGCCAAGAAACTGAGCCAAACACTGTCCCCTGAAGTCAGACATGGCTGGATAGAGGAGACCTTGATTTTTACCTGTATGTTTATGAGGATTTCAGTGTCCAGGGGTCACGTGATCGCTATTTCAGACTGTCAAGCTGCCATTCTAAAGGGGAGTGAGGGGTAGCTTTATGTATTGAAGACTGTGATGACCCAGGGCTTGGCACAAAGGCAACACAGTCAAATAATCAGTAGGAGTCCCTTTATTAGCTCCAACTTTGCCCCCAATGTCCTGGTTACCTTCTGGGCTGGAGAAAAACTCTCCTAGGATCAGCCTTTGGCTGCAGAGAATCAAGTCCAAAACATGGTCAGCAAAAATTGTAACTATAAGTCCAATCACGGCAAGAGGAGGTAATTAGTCTGGCAGGGCAAGAGAAGGGATTCCAGATGTGAAGGCACAGCAATAACTCAACACGATTGGGAGGATGCCAGGAACACAGATAGCCAAAGTCAACACAAGATAAACTCACGTTTGTTCCCAGCAGATGCAGCACTCAGCATGCATCTCTTTTAAACTTTCTTCCCAGGTGTACCGAATGAAGGGAACCAGGGCCCTTTCCTCCCCATAAGCCACGCAACCCACATTGCTCCCTTCTCCATTCTTCCCTGTGTGCCCTAGGATGAAGAGCGGGTGGGCCTGGTTCATCCTCTGAACTCCCTCTCCCTTGTTCTACCTCTTCCCCGCTCTGCCCAGCTGGACTTTGCCCTTCCCCAGTTTCCTCCACAGCCAACAGAGCCACACTCCCACTCCCTGTCAGCTGACAGAGGCATGATAAAGACTTTGCATATTTTCACTTTTGCTGTAACCATTTGGGGGTGTCCGTGGAGGTTCTCAGTCCTCCAAGTCATGGTTGTCCCAAAGGTGCTTTTTCAAGAGGCAACTGGACTTCCTGGTTTTTCTCCGAAAGCGTTTCGCTTCTTATCCAAGTCAGAGCTGAAGAAGCTTCTTGGATGAGAAGCAAAGTGTCTTCAAAGAAAAACCAGGAAATCCAGTTGCCTCTTGGAAAAGCACCTTTGGGACAACCGCTTGGGAATTAGGGAGGGGGAATGGGCCACCTGCACAGACTCTCCCTCTCAGCCAATTCCAGCCTGTTATTCAAGGAAAGCCTATTATCACCACCCATCTGAGAGTTCTCAAAACACCTTGGCGGCATCCTATTGGCCACCGGTGGACATGGGGTGGGGTGGGGGTTGAAGGGAAAAATGAGCTGCGTGCATCGATTTGCAGGCTCCACCTGACTTCCCTGCAACCGCTTTCTCTCAGTAAAAGTTCCTCTTCAAATTCAGATTGTTTCGGGAGTCATGCTTTCCCGAGACAATAGCTTGGGCAGGTCCTTACAGAGACCAGCAAAATCAAGGTGAGAAGCCAGATTCTCTTAACAAGCATTTGATTCCCTTAAAACAGTCGGAGGGATTTGCTGGACAACCGTGGCCGAATCATAAAATCAAGCACGCCTCTAACTCTTAAGGGCCCTAACCCTTAACCAAATGGTCTTGCTTAGCCATGGAAATTCTGTTTGTAAGTCAAGGACTCCCTACGCCTTGCTAGCTTCATCTGCAGTGGTTGTCCTCCTTCCTCTTGTCTTCCAGCATATGCGAGAGGCTGCTGAACGGCGGCAACAGCTGGAACTAGAGCATGAACAGGCCTTGGCTATTCTCAACTCAAAGCAGAAGGAAATTGAACTGTTGCAAAAGGTAAGAGAAGGGGCAGGCGAGACCCCCCAGTGACCGACAGAAAGGTAGAAATTGCTGCAGAGAATGAAAAAGACAATCTGGTGTCAGCATTCCAACTAACCCACTCCAAGCCAATAAACTCCGAGACAATCAATTCCTCAAAGTTCCATTGATTAGAGTCGTCCTATTGGCACATTGGGGAAAACCCGAATCTGAGAGTTCTGTGTTTTCCCTTCCCAAAGGAGAAATCCAAGATCCATCCCCTGTGTCCATCAGTCCATCACACGGTCCAATCCAATCTTCGTCCCAACTGCTGTTCTGACCCAAACCTGGTTCCAAGAGAGCAAACACAAGAGAAAGGCAGCAGTATAACCTTTTTATGTTTCAGCTAAAAATCCTGTTTCTTCACAGATAAAAGGTTGCTTCCAACTAATTAGCTCTGACAAGAAAGAGACTTGCCAAGTTTTTTCAAGCCTGCCAAAAAAACAACAGATAAAAAATAGTTTGCAAATACCAACTGGAATGTCCACAAAGCTAGAGTTTCAAAACGTTTTTGCCTTCTGCAAAATATGTTCATTCACAGCTGGCTTTTATCTTCTTGAAGGAGGGGTCATTACCTTGCAGCCTTACTCCTGAGTCACCTGTGCTGTTGTAACTGTTCTTTCTTCCAAGCAATCCTGTGCGCACACGCTCTTGGCACAGGCTCCTCGGGAACCTCCTCATCGCTGCTGCCAGCCCCCACAATCTCTGAAGCAGCAGTCCACTCCCTGATGGTCCTGGCCCCTCATCTGAATCCTCGCTCTCCTCAGCCATCTGAACCTGCTGCTGACTAACTACAACAACTGGAGACACCCCTCCAGTCACTCCCCTCCAGGTGCAGGGAAACTTGTCCTTGACTCTCTGAGAAAGAATGTTGTTGTGTCTATTCTTCTATCCCACTATGAATTCCCCCTGTCTGGATTCTGGCGATCACCCTATTTAAATCATGAGTCTCGAGACAAGCTTCAAAAAACTTCAAAAGATTTATTAGAAGCGACATGCTGGCATCCCCTGTATGAAGCCAATTCCGAGACACGTAATTTACAATCACCTATGACCCCCCACCCCACCCTCTGGGTGGTATTAAAATTCAGATTCTCCAACGAAACACATCCATGGGCTGGGTGTCATCAATCGCATTCTCCTACAAAGGATTTTCGGGGGCAGAATACCCGGCTGCCTAAGTTACAATCTTTGTGAGATAAGCTTGGAATGTGCTTCTGATTTTATTTGCCGTATGCTCCTTCAGGTCCGTCCGTCCCCCCCGCCTTTCTCATGGCAACTTGGAAACAGGCATAGGAATGTTTTACAAGTTGACACCCCCCCCTCCCAAATTCCCAGGCATTGAATGTGGCAGCCTCGAAGCTTCCAAAACCAAAATGGCTTCCAGAACTGACATCTGGTTTACATGTCAGTTCCCTTGCTTCTCTCTGCTCTGCAGGCCAGTAAATTTAATAACCGTCTTTTCTCATTGCTGCTTACAATGTGATCGGAACAATTACCCAATTACGGAATATATGAAATATCTCTCCTGGATGGTTCTTCATAGCCAGCTTCCAAAACCAGACAGAACCTTAATAATGTCCTTCAAGAGGAAATGGATACTGATAAGAAGATCCAATAAGGATAACCATGTTGGTCGAGAACCTAAGATTGCTGTCTCTCTCTCTTTCTCTCACTCTCTCTCTCTGTCTCTTTCTCTGTCTGTCTCCTTTATTATTACAAGCTCGAATTTCGAAAAGATGTATTATTATGGAAATCTGTGATACAAGATAAGATAGACATTTCTTATTATGTTGCAAAGGACTTTTCGTATTGCAAACCTCAGGCTTAACTTCTCGCCTCTGTGGATCTGATTGCCTAGTTTAATATATAGTCTGGCATACAGATACAGTAGTCCAAGATCCAGGATCCGCTCTTGAGGTCCTAGAGAGCAGAGATGATGATGACTGGTTAAACTTTCACCCAGAATTTGGGTGGACTTTCTGAGCTACCTAGTGAGACATCACTTCTAGTTCCCGAAGTATGCCGAAACACACACTTACATTAAACCCCCAAAACTTTAACCTTAGACTGTCTACTATTGACCTCATCCCTTCCTAAGAGGCCTGAAGGGGGCTTGCATAAGTGCACCAAAATGTGCCTACCGTCCCTGTCCTATTGTTTCTTTTTATTTTTCTTATAAGTATCTGTCTCATGTGTTCAAAACTATGTTTATTCTTATACCTGTATCTTGTAAGCGATTGACAAATCAAATAAATACAAATACAAAACACAAATACAAACCAGGGGTCTCCAAACTTGGCAACTTTAAGACTTGTGGACTTCAACTCCCAGAATTCTATGTTGGCTGGAGAATTCTGGGAGTTGAAGTCCACAAGTCTTAAAGTTGCCAAGTTCGGGGACCCCTACAGTAAACTGTTCCAATTTCCAGATAGTTTCTGTCTCTTTTTAGAAAAAGCTTCTGTTTTTTGTTCTCATTTTCAGATACATTTACAGGTTGTTCTCATCGTACAATCATTCACTTAGTGTCCATTCAGTTGGCCAGGTAACCATTCCGTTACAGCGGCCTTAAACATAGTAATTTATAACCAGAGTTTGATCCAGTGGTGAGATTCAAATAATTTAACAACCGGTTCTCTCTGCCCTAATGATTTCTTCCAACAACCAGTTCACCAAACTGCTCAACAAGTTAACAACCGTTTCTCCCGAACTGGTGTGAACTGGCTGGATCCCACCATTGCTTACGACTAGTCCTTGCACTTACGACCATTACAGCACCAATGTGCAAAAAAAAGGTCATAAAATGACCGCCTTGCGTAGCCAGTGAAATTAGGGCGCCAAATATGGTTGCAAGCCAAGGGCTACCATCTGTCTGATGATGTTTGGAGAACGTCTTTTATGGGGAAAGAACACTGAAGTTATTTCTTTTCTCTTTGATTCCCCACCCTTTTAAAAAAATTTTAATATCTGTACGAGAAACATCGCATAGAATTTTCTTCTGATTCCCCCCCCCCTTTAAATCGACCCACTTCCAATTGCAGGTGAATGTTTAAGGGAGGTATTTCATCTGATAAATCTCCTGAAAATGCTTTGCCAAAACAAATCCGGTCCAAGACTCTTTGATATTTATGATGTACGATGACTGCCAAGTTCCTGAAAATCGCTCCCCTTGTTTGAGCGACAGGAAAAAATGTTCAAAACTCGGCTTGGAAGATGCCACAAACAATGGCATCATTTGTGTGCGGAGATTCTCAGTCCTCCAGGTCATGGTTGCCCCAAAGGTGCTGTTTTTTCAAGAGGCAACTGGACTTTGGGGGTTTTCTTTGAAGACATTTCGCTTCTCATCCAAGGAGTTTCTTCAGCTCTGACTTGGATGGCGGGGAATGGAAGGATTTATACTCCTTGCAGACGGCTGGTCATTTGCATGGGTTTGAGTACAATGCAGTGAGCCATCTGTATATTGTAGATCTGTACATTGGGGTAACAAAACAACCCCTTCTTAAATGCATGGCAGAACATAGGAGAACAAACCCATCCAGACTAGATTCAGCAGAACATCTGCATTTAAAAGACAAAGGCCGCTCTTTCGAAGATGGCAAAGTCCACGTTTTGGACACAGGGGACCGCTGATTTGAAAGAGGTGTCAAAGGGGCCATCTATGTCCGAATAGAATAGAATAGAATGGAATGGAATGGAATGGAATGGAATGGAATGGAATGGAATAGAATAGAATAAGGGATAGAAGAGAAGAGAAGAGAATACTTTATTGGCCAAGTGTGATTGGACACACAAGGAATTTGTCTTGGTGCAAATGCTCTCAGTGTGCATAAAAGAAAAGATACCTTCGTCAAGAGTCGTGAATCATCAGGTGCCACACTTAATGATAGTCCTAGGGTGCAATAAGCAATCAAATCATACTAGGAAACAGTCAATATAAATCGTAAGGATACAAGCAACACAGTTACAGTCATACAGTCACAAGTGGGAGGCGGTGGATGGAAGGGAGGATTAATAGCAATAGTAGTGCAGATTAGTAGCCCCCTCTCAATAGAGGGGGAGGGATACAACATCATCTATCTCCAATCTACAACACACTCCTTTCAGCAGTTCCGAGAAGGTTCCACACACATTTGCACTACTCAGGTGATCCTGAGGACACAGATAAACCTCCCAAGTGGCCTCAATGCTCTCTAAAAGGATGCAAATGACCAGCTGTCTGCAAGGAGCATAAATCCTTCCATTCCCCGCCATCCAAGTCAGAGCTGAAGAAGCTTCTTGAATGAGAAGTGAAACGTCTTCAAAGAAAAAAAAACAAGGAAGTCCAGTGGCCTCTGGGGGGAAAAAAAAGCACCTTTGGGATGGCATCATTTCTACAAAATTTATCGGCGAGCAAAATAAAGTTATCGTTCTGCCTTTTTCCTCTTTATTTTTTAGGCTCAGGTTGAGGCAAAGAAAGAACATGAGGGAGCAATCCAGCTGCTAGAGGTAAGGCCAATTTTTATGTTTTCTTCGCCACTTGGAGATGCATGTAATCTCTGCATTTCTAAGTACAGATCGTCCTTGACATACAACAGTTTGTTTAGTTACTGTTCAAAGTTACAACGGCACGGGGAAAAAGTGATGTATGATTGTTTTTCAAACTTACGATTGTTGCAGCACCCTGTGGAGAGAGAGAGATATATATATATATATATATATATATATATATATATATATATATATATATATATATATATATATATATATATTTGTTTTCTGAGGTTCTCGGGTATTTGTATGTGGATCTTTGGTTGTTCGGGTTTTCTCCCGCGTAAGATTCAAAGTGTCTAGGCAACGTTTCGATGAAGTCTCATTCATCATCATCAGGCCTCTGTCTTTGGCTCTTGCTTTTCAGAGTGATGTGAGGTTGCAGCTGCTTTTTTCTTTCTAACTGTCAGTCTGACTGTCAGCTGCAACCTCACATCACTCTGAAAAGCAAGAGCCAAAGACAGAGGCCTGATGATGATGAATGAGACTTCATCGAAACGTTGCCTAGACACTTTGAATCTTACGCGGGAGAAAACCCGAACAACCAAAGATCCATATATATATATATACATACATACATACATACATATACATACATATATGTGTGTGTGTGTGTGTGTGTGTGTGTGTGTGTGTGTGTGTGTGTTTTCTTAAGTTTTCGTGGGTACTTACATGTATGGTATTCAGCTTTGTTCGGGTGTTTTCCCACGTCATTGTAGTTGTGCTTTTAAAGTTGCCGAAACATTGCTACAACTTTAAAAGCACAACTATAATGACGTGAAAATACAAAAAGCTGAATACCATATATATATATATGGTATATATATATATATATATGGTATTCAGCTTTGTATATGGTATATATATATGGTATATATGTATATGGTATATATATATATATATATATGGTATTCAGCTTTGTTGGTATTTTCCACGTCATTATAGTTGTGCTTTTAAAGTTGTAGCAATGTTTCGGCAACTTTAAAAGCACAACTACAATGACGGGAAAACACCCGAACAAAGCTGAATACCATACATGTAAGTACCCACGAAAACTTAAGAAAACACACACACACACACACACACACACACACACACACACACACACACAAACATATATGTATGTATATGTATGTATGTATGTATGTATATATATATATATATATGGATCTTTGGTTGTTCGGGTTTCTCCCGCGTAAGATTGAAGTATCTAGGCAACGTTTCGATGAAGTCTCATTCATCATCTTCAGGCTTCTGTCTCCGGCTCTGTGCTTCTCAGAGTGAATGAGAAGCACAGAGCCGGAGACAGAGCCTGAAGATGATGAATGAGACTTCATCGAACGCTGCCTAGATACTTCGAATCTTACGCGGGAAAACCCAACAACCAAAGATCACATACAAATACCCGCGAGAACCTCAGAAAATATATATATATATATATATATATATATATATATATATATATATATATATATATATATATATATATATATTCGTAGATTTTCAGGGGTGCAGGTATGCAGGTCTTGGCATGTTTGGGTCTTTTCCTGTGTAAGATTGAGAGTATCTTGGCAACATTTTGACGAGGTCCCACTCACCATCTTCAGTGCTTTCGGCTTCGTGCTTGTGCGAGCAAAGTGTGATCGGAGCTGCTGTCTCTCTATAAATACTGGTGGGGAGGTGTGGTGTACTGGTTCTGCTGTAAGTGGGCTGGTTGGCTGTGTTGTTATTTCTTGATTGGTTGATGGAGTTGATGTTTGCAGATTGGTTGGCTTTTTTGTAAGAACCTGTGTGGCTGAGGTACTGGCTGTGTGTCTATCATTCTCCTGTGTTGTAACAACCTGGGTAATGGGCTGTGTGATTACCTTCTGAGTTCTATTGTTGTGACATCCTGGGTCTTGTGCTGTAATTTCCTGGGTCGTTGGCTGTGTTGCAACATCCTGAGGTTTTGTGGTGTTACCTCCTGAGTTCCGTCATGTGATATCCTGAGCGGATGGCTGTGATGTAACATTCCGGGTTTTGGTTTGGCTCCGAGTTTGAGGTCTGGCTATATGTTTATGGTGTGTCTCAGTTTGCTTAGTTTGGGGGTCGGGGTGTGTGGCAGCTGGTGATCACAGCCATCTGCTCAGGATACATCACAGCCATCCGCAACAATAGAACTCAGAAGGTCATCACACAGCCCATTACCCAGGTTGTTACAATACAGGAGGCTGACAGACACACAGCCAGTACCTCAACCACTTTCTTACGAAAAAGCCAACCAATCTGCAAACATCAACTCCACAAACACACACACATACACATATGTCAACTCATAAAACATTTTGTATACACATTTTACAGTTGTCAACAGAAAGGAGGGGGGAGTTTCAAAGAGCCAGTGGCAGTGTGGAATCGAAAGTACATTCCATTCATATTTTCTTCAGAGACTGATTAGATGACTGAAGCTTCTGCCACACAAAAATCTAACTGGAGAGCATGACTGATGACTCTTGGCTATGGACATTTTTCTCTGGATGATACACCCAGAGGGTTTGGGGGGAAAAGCAGGATCAAAGATGACAGTGAATTAAGTGTCGCAGAATCGGCTACACTCAGGCAAATGCAGGAAGTAAAATGATAACTTCTAATAAATCCCTTTTAGTTTTGGGAGTGTGGCTCAAGGCTCATTATTTAATTGGAGTAACTGTTGGAATCCTGCATATATAATATTTAATATGGGGAAGGAAATACCATGTGGAATCTGACAGAGAACACACACACACACACAAAATAAGGCAATATTTTAATGGATTATATAATTTGTGACTTATCTATATAAGGTAGTGAGGTACATGAACATAGTATAGAGTACTAAGAAAAAAAGAGATTATATTGGTATTGATTTATATAATTGGCCAAATGAAAATAAGATGGAAAATATAATTCATGTAAATGCGATGAAGTTAGAGGGAAGGATGTGCATGAAATATATAGATAGATATAATGGTGGCAAAAGCAATATTAAAAAGGGGATAAATATTGGATAATATAAATTAAGTATAAGTTTGTCAGTAACCAACAGAATGATACGATTTGATAAAATTTGCAAAAGTGATGAACGTAAGACTATACGATCAATGAATATAGAGAATCATTAAGAATAAGATTGTGAACTGCTGCAACCATGTGTTGTAGATTAAAAAAAAACTGATAAGAGTTTTATCAGCAAAACGTTCCTGTGTGTTTTACTGTTACCGCCAAATGTATTGAAATCGATTTTTCTTTTTTTTTTGTTTTAAAAAAAAGCAAAAAGTCCAAACGGCTCAAACATTTTTGGTGCTTGCAAAAGGAAATTAGTTCGGTCCCAAGAGGGAGGTTTTTGTAGGGGGTGTCTCTTATTAGGGTAAATGACTTTTTTCTTTTCTTTATCCCACCTCTTCCCCCTTTTTTTTTGTTTTTGTTTTGCAATT
The DNA here is from genome assembly GCF_049901715.1 of Pseudonaja textilis. Taxonomy (NCBI): domain Eukaryota; kingdom Metazoa; phylum Chordata; class Lepidosauria; order Squamata; family Elapidae; genus Pseudonaja; species Pseudonaja textilis. The sequence continues at coordinate 9,339,448 of NC_142004.1, forward strand.
CCAATTTCATCTGCCATGTTTCCTTCCTTGCTGATTTCCTTATCGATCTGACCCAGCTTGGGAGCCCATTAAATTTTCTCCCAAATATGTTTCTTTAATTGGCCCGCCGAGATTGCAAATCGGCAGCCATATTGATTTTTTTCTCCCCGCCCTCGAAATATATTCCTTTCGGCGCATGCTTTTCCCCTCCCCTCCCCTTCTCTTCCCCCCCCCCTCTTTTTTTTTTAAAGCGTGGTAAGTGTACTAGTGGGCGTATCTATGTTCCTTGCTGAAAACTGGTTTCAAAGCTTGTGTTTGCTGCACTGGATGGAGTTGTGAAATTCCAGCACCTGCCTTTTCCCAACTTCAGGAGGTTTTTAGCAAAAGGGGGTGCAGGGAAGGTGATGCTGTCGTTTCCGCCCATCGGGTCCAAATTCAGGGTTTGCATGGCCCTTTTCTCTGCGTTTCTCACCAGCCTTGGTTTCAGATAACAGGAGGGTCTATATTTGGGTGAGGACCTGGAAACGTTAAGCCTTTGAGACTTTCCCAGATTTTGTCCAAACTCATGTTTCCCAAGACGCCTTGAAAGCTTGTCAACCAGATGGGCAGCACCTAAATTGAAAAAGAAAGGAAAGGAAAGGAAAGGAAAGGAAAGGAGAGGAGAGGAGAGGAGAGGAGAGGAGAGGAGAGGAGAGGAGAGGAAAGGAAAGGAAAGGAAAGGAAAGGAAAGGAAAGGAAAGGAAAGGAAAGGAAAGGAAAGGAAAGGAAAGGAAAGGAAAGGAGGAAGCAAAGGGAAGGAAGGAAGGAAGGAAGGAAGGAAGGAAGGAAGGAAGAAAGGAAGAAAGAAAGAAAGAAAGAAAGAAAGAAAGAAAGAAAGAAAGAAAGAAAGAAAGAAAGAAAGAAAGAAAGAAAGACAAACCGGAACAATTCCAGAAGCTCTGAAACAATTTCAAACCTGCAGCATAGAACAGGTTCAATATGTGTATTGCTTTGTAGAGGATTTGTCTGTTGTTTGGCTGTGTTTTGGCTTTTTGTAAATCTTTCTTTTAACGCACAACTTTTTTTTTTCCCATCCTGTGTCTTTGTTTTTTTTTGTTTTTTTTCTTTCTTCTATGTATTGCTTTGCTTCTCATCCAGATCACTTTGGACAGTATGCAGGTATTTTTAGATGGAGGGGAGAGGGAGGGAGGAGGGAAAAAAAACCTTCTCTGGGGTCTTCTTCTACCCAACCTCTTCCAAATTGCCCCTTGCCAAATGCCCTTGGCATTTGCATGGAACCTTTGCATGGAACCCTAAACACGATTGTTATCAAAAAAAAAAAAAAAAAAGCATGTCGAATTGCTTGATGCAAATCCTGGTGCATGGCTTGGTGGGGATGTCCAAGCAAACGGGAAATCCTTCAGCCCATAAACCTCCAGGCCAAAAATGCTCCAGGGCAAAAATGCTCCACTGATATCTTCTGGAGACGTTCTGGCAGGTTGGCCACTAATCCGAAGAGTGTGCCTCGGAAAAACCGTGCAAAACTGTTCTCCATGCAAAGTAGAAAGTGTCTCATGACTGTCTGTAGAGTTTGTCTGAATGTACAGTAGGGGATCTAACCCTAACCCTAGCCCAAGGGTCGGCAACCCGCGGCTCTGGAGCCTCATGCGGCTCTTTTATCCCCCTGTTGCGACTCCCTGTCGCCAGTCGGTTCCACCATTGATAGGGCTTTAGGTTAGGACAGGTAGAGGAAAAAGGACGCTGCGCTAGGGGGAGACTGTGGTGAGGGAACCGAACTTCCGGTCAGCAGATGAAAAAAGGACACCGTGCTTGGAGGACACTCTGTGGTGGGGGAACCAGACTTCCGGTCGGCTCCAGAATTGAACGGGGGGCTTCTGGTTAGGACTTCTGTGACTCTGAGTGTTTAAGGTTGCCTATCCCTGCCCTAGCCAGAAGAGATTCTGGAAGGATCTTGAGTTTGGCTGCAGGGCTTTGTAGTGAACCCTGAGCAGTTGGCAACTCTTAAGAGAGATGACTTTGATGAACCTTGAAAGATGTTTAGGAGAGCCAGACCTGGTTAGAACATGGATAGAAGACTTCCTGAAATTGCCAGGGCTTCATCTAGACAGGTAATGGAAAGGTGTGGAGCCTGTAGCAATTGTACAAGAGTGGTTTGGGGTGTGTTCTGACCCATCTCCCCAAACACCACAAACCCTCTGATGTGAACTCAAAAGATTCCTTTATTAGGAATGCCGGCGGCTCTGGCAAGAAGTTTATCTTGCAGGGTAACAAGTCTGTCTGTCATCTATTCATCTCCACCCACTGCCTTTTATCCTCAGAGCTAGGCTGGGGCCTCGCTAGCAGTGGTGGCTCTTCCATCCCAAGGACCGGCCCATAGATTTCCACTGCTCTCCTCTCCTCTGCCTTCTGCACATTCGTGCGTCAGGCACTGGACCCAGCTGTTCCTCCTCTTCCTCATCAGCCACCTCCAGACCTGAGGGCTGTTGACTCTCCATCTGAAGGCTGATGGACAGCCCAGGATCTGCCTCTCCCCCGCTCTCTCTTTCTGCCAGTTCCATTCCCTCTCTCCCCCCACCCCCCAAGCTCCCAGGTTGCCCTGATGCTGTTCCTGACTCCCACGCCTCCGCCTCTGATTCGGCTGCTGGAGGGGCCAGTGGCTGACAGGCCACAAAAGGGGGCTACCATTCACCCACCATTGAGGGAGGATGCTTTCGGCCATTTCTAGCACATTCCGTCCACGTGGAGCAAGGGCAGAGACTATAGCAGAGACCCATTTCAGCTTCCAGGCCACGCCTTTTTCTAGCACTTCATATTTGTCCCATCTTAGATCCCCTGGAACAATAGTCGGAATTCATGGATCTTTCATGGAGATCAGGGACGTTGTTCAGGAGGAAGTTGCATGGAATTGGAAGTTCTTTTTCAAGGCAAATGTGGCTTCCCCAACAACTTTAGAAAACTACTTAGTCCTAGATAGAGACACAAAGAAAATAAGAGGCCCAGAAGCTCAACTATACAATGGACGATTGAGGGAACTAGGTACGTCCAGTGTAATGAAGAGAAGAATTGGGGATGATGTGATAACAACCTTCCAGTACTTGAGGGGCTGTCACAGAGAAGGGGGGGTTGAGCTATTCTCCAAAGCACCTGAGGGAAGGACAGGAAGTAACCACTGGAAGCTTAACAAAGAGAGACCCAGCCTAGAATGAAGCAGACGTGTCCTGACTGTGAGAACAATTAGTGGAAGGGCTTCCCTCTGGAAGCTGTGGGTGGTTCATCTCCTGAGGCTTTCAAGAAGAGACTGGACAGCCATTTGTCTGAAATGGTATAGGCTTTCCTCCTTCAGCAGTGGGTTGGACTAGAAGACCTCTAGGTCCCCTGCAACTCTGTTATTCTGTGTTCTATAATGAGCTGGACAAATTAACATAAATCATATAAATGATGGGCGCTCCGTCCCTGGAGGTTTTTAAGAAGAGGCTGGACAGCCATTTGTCTGGCATGGTAGACTTGAATCCTGCTTGAATAGGGGTTGGACTAGAAGACCTCCAAGGCCCCTTCCAACTCTGACATTCTAAACTTCTGACACAACTCTGCTAGATCTCAAATCTGCATGTCCCCACTGATAGTCACAAAGGGCCACGGAACATTTCAAACCCCCAATTAGAGATTGCCATGTTAGCCTATTCCATTTGTCTGTATGGATTGTTCCCAGGAAGGATTTGGACAGGAAATGGCCAAATTTTTCAGGGCGGAAGTAGGAAACATAGCCATCTTTTGCTATCTCGATGTACCTTTGCCCTTTGACAAGTCTTGCAGTTCTTTCCTCCTCTCTGTTTGCCCAGGCCAAAGTTTGTGAGCTCGAAGAGAAATGCCGGACGCAGAGTGAGCAATTCAACCTCCTGTCCAAGGAACTGGAAAAGTTTCGGCAACAAACTGGGAAATTCGATCTTCTAGGTACTAATCTGTTGACCTCCTCGGCTCTTCCTGGCTCTCCTGGCAAATCTTTAGCCCAATTAATGAACGGAATTGCCGCCTCTTTGGGTCAAGGTAAGAAGGAAGAGAGGGGTCAACCTTACCAGGTGGATCAGACAAGAAACACAACTCAATGCGCTAATTCTACTTTGTTGTAAGGCTATATTGATATAATCTTACAAGTCTGAAAGTACAAATCTACCACTGTCTCCTTTACAGTCTGAGAAACTAGGAAGTGGGTCTCTTCTGGGTCTCTTTCTCCACCCATTTTGCACCTGTGGGCTATGCTGTCTCTTATCTGATCATCCCCCTGGCAGCATCTCTTGGCCCTGTCTTCCAAGGTCTTTCCCACATGCCATTATAGCCACATGCTTTACACCTTGAGAAATTAGGGAGGGTCCCTTCTAAGCCTCTTTCTCCACCTGTTATGGTGCTCTGGGCTATGCTGTCTCTTATCTCTTCATCCCCCAGGCAGCATCTCTTCTCCCTGTCTCCCAAGGTCTCTCCCACAAAGCTTTACAGCCCTAGAAACTAGGGAGCGTCCCTTCTGAGCCTCTTAGCTTGCCTGTTACCCATCTGTGGGCTAAGCAGTCCCTTATCTGACTTTTCCTAGGCAGCATCTCTTCTCCCGGTCTCCCAAGGTCTCTCCCACATACCCATTGCAATAGTCCAGATCAAAAGCTGAACCAGAAGGACTAAGTCTACCTTTATGTTAAGGTTACATTAACACATTCCTGCAAGACTGACAGTATTTCTCTCTTCCTTCCTTTTTAGTATTTCTCCCTCCTTCCCTCCTTCTCCCAAGGTCTTTCCCACATACCCATTATAACAGTCCAGACCAGAAGTCCAACCAGAAGGACTAAGTTTATCTTTATGTTAAGGCTACATTAATACATTCCTGCAAGACTGAAAGTATTTTTCCCCACCTTCCCTTTTACTCTCCAGGAAACTGGTGTGTGTGTGTGGTTCCTTTCTGAACCTCTTGCCTTGCCCGTTATCCAGACGAGGGCTAAGTGGTTCCTTAACTGAATGTTCCTAGGCAGCATCTCTGGTTTTCATCCGTCATGTGGTCATTCTCACATACCGTTACATCAGGTCATCTGACCTCAGAAGGACACCTTATCCTTCTAAATGTTTTCTAAAGATCCTTTTAATTAAAAGAAAAAAAAGAAAGGAGAATACCTTGTGGCAAAAGGAAATGCCATGTTGGCAAGAGCGCCTCTGGGGCACCCCAGCTGGTGTTGTTAGAGGATAAACACGATCCATGTTTGTAGGTCAATCGTTTGTTCACCTGTGCTGAAATAAAGGCGAAATAGTTAAGGTGTGGTTATCATCTTCTCCAGGTTGTCTCCAAGGAAATGGAGAAATGTACGTTCTCAATTGTGTGATTGGCTTCAAATTTCTAAAACTGCCTCTCAGGTAACCTATAGAATGTTTTGTAAATTCTACCCTGGGGTGAACTTGCAGACACCAAATTAAATCAACTTCATCCGGCTGGGAGACTCGTTTTATTCTTCTCCTGGAAAAACCTGGATGGAATTCAGATTTACAGAACTTCTCTTCTGGTTGATCTCTGTGTGATGTAAGGAAGTGACAGGCTGTGGAACTAGAAACAGAACTGTTAGCTTTCATGTAACAGAGAGGAACAAGGTTTTTCGGAAAGGAAAAACATGTCATATGTCTAAATCATTTTTAAGAGTCATATCGAAATTGAGTGGCTATGGTTGCCTGGATTATTTTAATGACTCAGAGTACTTTTGACAGTTTGATAGTTGCAGTACTTTTAAATGTGATCTTCTATCTAGACAAAAGGTTGTTTCTGGGGAATTTAGCCAGTTACAGTAAGAAAAATAGAAGTTAAAATTGAATTGTATGGAGATATTTTTTTACCCGGATGAATTTTTAAACAGCTTTTTCCAATCCGCCTATCCTTCCCATTATACTTATCCTACAATTCTTAGTATCCTTGACAGTGTTAGTTTTAATACAGAATAAAAGCCATCACCATGCTCGGAATTGCCTATATTCTTAGATGCTACCTCAATAATTACTTGGTTAGGATTTTCACTCATAATAACCACTTGAACACCATCTGCACTGATAATCAGTCAATTGCAAAAGGCAGCCCCGAGACAGCTTACATCCAGCAACAAGTCCTTGGGGAGACTTGATAAGGCGAACAAACGTGCCAAATTCAGTCTAAACAAACCACTAAAGAGCAGCGCTTTATTTGGGGGGACATGTTGTTTAGAGGCTGGAATTCTGGGAGTTGAAGTTCACCCATCTTAAAGTCACCAAGGTCGAGGAACACTGGTTTAGAATTCTGAATTGCACATCTGGACATGTTGATTGGCTTCAAAAGAGACATATAGTTTGTTTTGGTGTTTGTACCGATCCGGGGAACAAACATTAAGAGAACAGACAGAATAACAGAGTTGAAAGGGGCCTTGTAGGTCATCTAGTCCAATCCCCCGCCCAAGCAGGAGACCCTACACCATTTCTGACAGATGGCAGTCCACTCTCTTATTCTTCTTTTTAAAAATATATCTTTATTGTTTACAACTGTAATATACAACGGTGCTGCCATTTTGGCGTCGCATATACCATACATACAAAGATATTGCTAAACCATTAACTTTCCTATTATTAATACTGTATTTGCTTTTTGGTTCTATTCATTCTGTCTATTTTTCCCTCCGACCTTCCCTTCTTTTTTGTAGCCATTGATAAAACTTATTCCATGTTTCATAGTAAGCTGATTCCCCGCTTATTTTTCAATTGTAAAGTCAACCTATCTGATTCTGCACAAGCCATTATTTTCTTTATTATTTCTCTTTCTGGTGGTATGCAGTCCAGTCTCTTCTTGAAAGCTTCCAGTGATGAAGCTCACACAACTTCTGAAGGCAACTTCTGTTCCATGGGTTGATTGCTCTCGTTGTCAGAAAATCCCTCCTTATTTTCGGGTTGAATCTCTCCTTGTTCAGTTTCCATCCATTATTATTCCTTGTCTGGCCTTCAGGTGCCTTGGAAAATAGCTTGACCCCCTTCTTCCTCTCTGTGGCAGCCCCTCAAATACTGGAAGACTGCTCTCCTGTCTCCCCTGGTCCTTCTCTTCACTAGACTAGCCAGACCCAGTTCCTGCAACCGTTCATCATAGGTTTTAGCCTCCAGTCATCCCCTAATCAAAAGCAAAGGCAGATTGGTTTTCAGCTGTACAAATGGAAACCCAGAAGCTACTGGGAGCGGAGGCTGGGAAACTGAGCATTGTTTTAACCCGGGCAATCACTATAATTAAATACGGAGGACAGTGAGATGCATTTACTCAAGGATCTAGTGGAGCTCATAACTGACGGATCGATACCAGTATGACTCGCCTTGCATAAATGCTCTTTTAAGTGCCAGCAGTTAACGTGCGTTTGGAGACCTTTAAAATAAGTCTGTCACACTGGAAGGTTTTTCTTTTCACGTTGCTTGTTTTGAGGAAGTATCCTTCTCTCCGTGAGTGATTCGTTCTTTGAGCTGCTTGTTTGGAATTTGCTTACCAGTCTTTCGGATTTTGGGGGCATGGCCGCTTCTGAGTTTCGTATTGCTTGTTCTTGCTTTTATATCGCACTTTGTTCCTCCCCCCCACCCCAAGAATGTTAATTATTTCCATCTTCACTTTTGATAGAATTGGGTTATATTCGGGATCGTATTCTCAAGAGCATTAAAAAAAATGAAAGAAAAAGAAAAACGTTTGGGTCGTCGATAGAAGAGACTATTTGTAGCTCAGGGTTCACCTGTGGGATCCTCGGGGTCCTCTGAGTTGTTTGTTTTCTTGCAGACGTTTCATGATCCAATTAAGTAACAACATCAGTGTTGGAAGGGAGGAGTGGTGGCACTGGCCTAGAGGTGGAGCTCTCAACTCACAATCAGGAGGCTTGTGAGTCCAATCCTAGGTAGCGGCAGATATTTCTCTCTCTGGGCACAATGAGAATATATCAGCTGAACAAAACTCCACATTGGCAACAGGAAGGGCATCCGGCCAGTAAACACTCATCTCCATTCAGTCTCCCAGACTCCACCCCCATGCAAAGGATTACGGGATCATTAAAAGACAAAAAAAAAAAACAGTGTTGGAAGGGAATATAGTTTGCAGAGAAGAAGACAGGGAGGAAGGGGAGGAGAGAGGAAGAGGAAGAAGAGAAGAAAGAGGAAGAGGAACAGGAGGAGATATTAATTTGAACTGTACTTTGTTTTGTTTTAAAGTTTTATTCAGTCTGGGTGTTGTCCAGTTCTGGGTTTAATCCAGTTGGTTGCTAAAGATAAATAAATATAGGCAAACATTGCAAACAATGAGAAAGATGGTGTCTGTTATTTCAGAATTGCCCAAGATTGTTCCTCCATTTGTTATTTCAATAGCCTATTCAGTTACAATTGCTGTATGGGACAACTATTCAATAGTGTGTTGCTTTTTCCATGCAGATCATGAAAGTCCCTCCCGAGGCCAATTTGTGATCTCTGAGTACACACGTCCCCTGCAGCTGTCTGGTGACAAACCGGACCAACTCTCCATCAAACCAGCTTTCCTCATCCGCTCACGCTCCAGCATCCCAAGATGCAGATTTGAATCAGACGTACGTAGATGATATTCCTTCCTTGCCTGTAAGCAGGCGGCTTTGCTGAAAATGAATGATAACGGAGACAGCAAACTGATAGAATCATGTGTAGCTCAGGGTTGAATTGTGGGGTCCTTGGTGCTCTCTGAGCTTGGTGGTTTTCTTACAGACGTTTCGTGACCCAACTAGGTAACAACATCAGTGCTAGAAGGGAGTCAGGTGATGGAGTAGAGGAGGAGGACCATGTGGCCCGTGGTGCTGTTTCCCTTCTTATCCAAGAAGCTTCTTCAGCTCTGACTGGATGGTGGGGAATGGAAGGATTTATACTCCTTGCAGACAGCTGGTCATTTGCATCCTTTGAGAGGGTCGTTGAGGCCACTTGGAGGTTTATCTGTGTCCTCAGGGCCACCTGAGTAGTGCGAATGGTTTTCCTTTGGAAATCCATTTCTACCCCCACACCATTCCGAGGGTGTTTGTCCCAAATTGTATAGCGCTAAAAGTCTGTCGAGATTCTCAGTCATCCAGGTCTTCAAAAGAAGAAGCAAGGAAGTCCAGTTGCCTCCTGAAAAAGTACCTTTGGGACAACCATGACTGAGACAGGCCAGTGCAATTCATTTTTGCACATTTCCATTCCTTATTAGCACCTCTGCATGGGCTACTGCGTTTAATCTCTCTCTGTGTCTTTGAAATTATCACTTTCCTAAATATATAAAATGGCCTTCAGACTTTCGCACATGCTTAATCTCTCATGAGACACCGTTTGGGTTTCTTTGATGTTAAGAGGAATCCCATTTTGGGTTAAGTCAATGTGTGTAGGTGGACGACTCATCCTGTTCAATATTGTCATACCCCTGGTGAAGACTGACTCTGAGGGAGAGGTGGAACAGCCGGCAGGGAGTAGAAGTGTGGCTCCGGAGGTTGTGGAGGAGGCTGGGGAAGGGCAGAGGCCGGTTGAGTAGTCAGAGGAGGACCCAGGCCCATCCCCTCTCCATCCTAGGGCACACAAGGATGAGAGGATAAGAGAGAGATTCAGGCTGCAGCTGTGACAACTGAATAAGAGGACGGACATGCGCAAGGGCGAGTGCTGGAAACAAAGCATGGAAATATCTCTAGTTTATGGTTCCTCTCTGAATTTGGCGTCCTTTCCAGTGTGTGTTCCGTTATCTATGGATGTCCTCCAGCCCTTATCTTGTCTGGTTTGTGTTATTTTTACTCTTTATAATTTAAACGGCATTTCCTCCTTTTCGTAACTGCTCACGTGGGAGGTTTTTTGTCTCTAGTCAAGGATATTTGGAGCTTGGAAGTGAAGGAATAAAAGGGGCTTCACCTGTTTTTTTGTGACTGTGTTTATTTTGTATCCCACCCTGGGTCACCCCAAATATCTTGTTCACGTTCTTGTTGCAGATGGAGAACGAACGGAATTCTAATACCTCAAAGCAGAGGTATTCGGGGAAAGTCCACCTTTGCATTGCCCGATACAGGTAATACGGCCTGTCCAATAAACACTTTCAACCTTACATTGGTGCTAGTTTTAAATTCTTGATAAGATCCCTGACCCAACTCCTTTCAAAAACTGACAATGCCTGTCTTGCTCTATGAGGCTAAATTGTTTTTTTCCCCCCAACCAGGTTATGTTGAATAAGACATAATAGTTGAGTCATAACGCTAAGCCACAATGATTACATTTGCATGACTTCAAGCCCAAAATAATATCTCACTCCAATATCTGAATGCAGGTGGTTATTAATAGTGCCTTTCTCTTTATGAGTAGGGGTGCAGTGGCTCAGTAATTAAAGAGGCTGAGTGTTGTCCTCCAGTTCCAGAATCCAAATAAAATAAAACTCCAGGTTTATTCCATTTCCGAAAATTTTGTTTATTGAATACACTGCATGGTAATGTCGAAGCAAAACTAACTTGGAGGTTCCCAGGCATCAGTTCACAGAATTAAACAATAATTTCCCCAGCCAAACCCACAACCTCTCACGTACCCATGTAAGTTTGTTATGGGAACCATCTGCTTCAACTTCACACCTGCTACAGTATCCTTGAAAAGGTTTCAGGTTCTCTCTCAGTCTCCAGAGGAATCGTGGAGGTTTCAATTCTCCATCCAACCCATTCTAAAGCAATCTCTTCCGCTCTTATTCTACTGGCAAGTTGAAACGAAGAGGCACGTAGCTGCCAAAGTTTCATACTTGACACGGAGCTTGTCAGCTGAGAGCCCAGGTTTGAGACCCAAACGCCACAGGATGGAGTGAGCTCCCATTACTTGCCCCAGCTCCTGTCCACCAAGCAGTTCAAGAGTATGCAATTTCAAGTAGATAAAGTAGTTCAAGAAGGTATTGCTTCGGTGGGAAGGTAATGGCGTTCTGTGAGCCTTTGGGGTATAGTCATGTTGGCCACATGACCATGGAAACGGTCTTCAGACAACACTGAGCTTGTCAACTGAGAGCCCAGGTTCGAGACCCAAGCGCCACACAATGGGGTGAGCTCCCATTACTTGCCCCAGCTCCTGCCCACCAAGCAATTTAAGGGCATGCAATTGCAAGTCGATTAAGTTAAAGAAGGTATCGCTTCTGTGGGAAGGTAGCTGTCAGGGCTCCAACAAATCCACCCTCATTCAAATCAAAAGTCTCTAGCCACATCTCAGAAAAAGTAAATTGGTTTATTAGAAATTGCCATGTTGGCGCGTCACGTCATACATTTCCCCCTTGACCCTGATTTTTCCCCCACCCCTTGGGTGTGACTTCTCCAATGGGACACATCTGTCTCCAAGAGTCATCCATCATGCTCTCCAATAACCTCCTTATATGCTCTGACAACTTTGGGCTGCTGAGGTGATTATCTAGGCATTTCAAGAATGTCTTGTTTTTCCCTGCCACTCCCTTTTTCTGGCAGCTAAAAAGACCAAAGGAGTATCTTTTTAGTTGACAGTAACAGCGTTCTGTGTGCCTTTGGGGTACAGTCATATTGGCCACATGACCATGGAAATGGTCTTCAGACCACACTGGCTCCCTTGGCCAAGAAACGGAAGTGATCACTGCCCCCTGACATGAATGGACAGGGGAAAATCTTTTACCTTACCCTCCTTATGAAAGATTCTGAAAACGAACCACAATCTTGTGTTTTCCTTCAGTTACAATCCGTTTGATGGGCCAAATGAAAACCCTGAGGCAGAACTTCCTCTCACTGCGGGAAAGTATCTCTACGTATATGGAGATATGGATGAAGATGGCTTTTTTGAAGGTGTGTTGGAGATGGGGGCGTGGCCTAGCAGAACCCTTGGTTTAAATATCTTTATTGAAATAGTTCCACCCTTCAGATAAGAAGAAACTTCCTGGCCATTCTCTTAAACACATGACTTAGTTTATGCAATGAACGGTTGAGTCTCTTCTCAAGTCTAAAAAGAGGAGGACTACGGTAGACATCATAGCAGTCTTTCAGTACTGGAGGGGTTCTTCAGAGAAGAGGGGGTTCACTTATTCTCTAGGACACCAGAAGGCAGGAGAAGAGGTTAGAGGTGGAAGATCATTAAACAGAGGCCCAACCTAGAACTAAGAAGAAACTTCCTGACAGTAAGAACAGTTCATCAGTGGAATAGCTTGCCTCCTGGAGTCATGGGTCACTCCATCGCTGGAGGTTTTCAAAAATAGACAGGACAACCATTTGACTGGGAAGGTATAAGGCTCCTGTCTTGAGCAGGGATTGGATTTAGAACAGGGGTCTCCAACCTTGGCAACTTTAAGACTTGTGGACTTCAACTCCCAGAATTCTCCAGTCAGCTGGCTGGAGAATTCTGGGAGCTGAAATATTGCACTCTAACCATAGTGCCACTGTGGCTCACAATATTACCCTTATCAAGGAAGAATCAGAGGACTACCTAACATTGGACATATTGTATAATTGGATGAGTAATAGAAGAAGAGAATAGTACTATGACTTGATTGCTTATTGTACCCTATGACTACCATTAAGTGTTGTACCTTACGATTCTTGATGAATGTATCTTTTCTTTTATGTACACTGAGAGTATTTGCACCAAGACAAATTCCTTGTGTGTCCAATCACACTTGGCCAATCAAGAATTCCATCTATCTACTAAAGGAGGAAAGAAGATTAACAAAATAGATATATACAGTGATAAGAATAAACCATGTGAGAAACTGCATTATTGTATTATGAAATTGTACAAGAATATAGCATGCATAGAGTGAGAATTGTAATGGCGTAATACGGTAGAAATAAGCAAATAATAATGACCAATTGGATATATAACATGATGGAGAGAGTATATTGTATGACGGTCTTAATTAGAATGTATAACATGATGGAAGGTGGGGGGGAAGAGACAATGTAACCAGTACACCATGAGGTTGTATAATTGGAATGGCTATGTATATCAAGGAAAAAAGTACAGTAAAACTTAAATTTTTAAAAAAGCCTTATCAAACAATTAGTAGATAACTCTTAACTGGGATGGACAGGATCTTCATGTTCTGGCAACACGGCTAGTATGTGTCTTCCTTGTCTCATATCTCTTTCTCCCCAAGGCGAACTTCTAGATGGACAGAGAGGTCTGGTTCCATCCAACTTTGTGGATTTTGTGCAGGATGAGTCTCATTTATCCAGCGGGTTGAGCGGTGAGCCAGAGCAGAAAGTCCTCAACCACAGTAGTCACCTGGCAGAAGGAGAAGGCCTCCAGGATATCAGCTTACCGGTCCAGTTGGACTCCGGCGTCCTCAATAACGGTGCAGGAACTCTGGATGTGAACATTGACGAAATTGGAGAAAACGTTGTGCCTTACCCTAGGAAAATTACCCTTATCAAACAATTAGCCAAAAGTGTCATTGTGGGCTGGGAACCTCCAGTCGTGCCACCTGGTTGGGGAACCATCCATAGCTACAACGTTCTAGTAGACAAGGAAGTACGTACGAACGTCCCTTTGGGGAGCAAAACTAAAGCTCTCCTAGAAAAATTGAACCTCGCTACTTGCACTTATCGGGTCTCCGTTCAAAGCATCACCAGCCGGGGCAATTCCGACGAACTGCAGTGCACCTTGTTGGTTGGGAAAGATGTCATTGTGGCACCTTCGCACCTTAAGGTCGACAACGTCAGCCAGATTTCGGCGGAGATCACCTGGCTCCCCACAAACAGCAACTACAGCCACGTCATCTTCCTCAACGAAGAGGAGTTCGACATTGTCCGGGCCGCCACCTACAAGTATCAGTTTTTCAACTTGAAACCCAACATGGCCTACAAGGTCAAAGTTTTGGCCAAGCCCCATCAGATGCCCTGGCAGCTGCCTTTAGAGCAACGTGAGAGAAAGGAAGCTTTCGTAGAATTTTCGACCTTGCCAGCAGGTAGGCTCACAAGGACCCCAAAGTCCTCCTCCTCTTTCTCCTTCTCCTTCTCCTTCTCCGTCTTCCCCCTCCTCCTCCTGCCTTCTTACACTGATGATATTACCTAGTTGGGTAATGAAATGTCTGCAAGAAAACAATCCCAGAGAGCACCAAGGACCTCACAATCCTCCTCTTCCTCCCCCCCTCCTACTCCCTCCTCTTCCCCTCCTCCTCCTGCCTTCTTACACTGATGATATTACCTAGTTGGGTAATGAAACGTCTGCAAGAAATGAACCAATCTCAAAGTGCACCACCAAACACCTTGCTTTGAGTCTCACAAAGTCAGTTGGGGTCAGTTGCTCAGCAGCCCCCAACCATTCCAGCTTGGCGGCCCAGCGAGAGGCGGGGGGGCAGTCTAGTGTGGGGCAGGTGCATGCGCACGCACACTGCTCCATTTTGAGTGAGCATTTGTCCATTTCTCCCACTGCCAAGTTCTGACCAGGCCGCAACCTGGTAGTGTGGCCCACAGCCTGTTGGATAAGGACCCATGTAGTAGGGGACTGGAGGCTAAAACACAGGAAGAATGGTTGTAGGAATTGCGTATGTCTAGAAGAAGGGGACGATAGAGAAGGAGGTGGCTGGATGGGGTCACTGAAGCAGTTGGCGTGAACTTAAATGGACTCCGGAGGATGGTAGAGGACAGGAAGCAGAGGTGGTATCCAGCAGGTTCTGACCAGTTGTGGAGAACCGATAGCGGAAATTTTGAGTAGTTCAGAGAACCAGCCAATCCCGCCTCTGACTGGCCCCGCCAACCCCATCTCTTCTCTGCCTCCCATTGAGTCCCAACTGATCGGCTGGGTCTCCTTTGGTTGCCCTGCATAGGAGAACGGAGCCGGAAAGCAGGTCAGTGGGGTGGGGAGGGAAGGGGGATTTTGCAGTAACTTTCCCCTGCCAGGCCCACAGAAGCGGTAGTAAAAAAAAATGGAATCCCACCACTGACAGGAAGGCCTGGAGGAACGTTGTTCATGGAGTCCGGTAGGTCAGACACAACTTCGCAACTAACAACAAGAGAAGTTTGATGAAAAGAAGGACTAGGGGTGACATGATAGCAGTGTTCCGAAATCTCAGGGGCTGCCCCAAAGAAGAGGGAGTCAAGCTATTCTCCAAAGCACCTGAAGGGAGAACTAGAAGCAATGGATGGAAACTAATCAAGGAGAGAACCAACTTAGAACCAAGGAGAAATTTCCTGACAGTTAGAACAATTAACCAGTGGAACTCCTTGCCTCCAGAAGTTGTAAATCTCCAACACTGGAAGTTTTTAAGAAGAGACTGGACAACCATTTGTCTGAAATGGTAGAGTTTCATTTCAACCATCAAGCCGCTTTGTTGGCTGACTGCGTCTCCCATCAGGAGTTCGGTTGTCTAGCATCACAAGTTGTGGAGAAGTTGTCCGCGGCTCCATCTGTGTCTCTGAAGCAAGTTGCTGAGTCAGCTGGGACGTTCTTCTCTATGAAAGTTCTCGCCGCTTGCTCAGTTCAGCCACGAGGTTGCCAAACCTTGAGAGAACTCATGAAATATACATCGCCTTCGTAGTTGCATCGTTATTTTTAGGCGACTCTTCCATCTAGCACACTTCTTCTATTTCCAGACGGTGAATTTATTTAAAGAGCAAGGCTGCGCTCACAATGCAAGCTTTTTTTAAAAATTTTCCAAAGGACTAGGATTCTCCACAGTAGAGTAGGATGGAATAACAAGAGTTGGAAGGGACCTCGGAGGTCTTCTAGTCCAACCCCTGTTTAGGCAGAGGAAACCCTACACCACTTCAGACAAATGAAGTTATCCAATCTCTTCTTAAAAACTTTCAGTATTGGAGCATCCACAATTTCTGGAGGCAATTTGTTCCACTGATTAATTGTTTTAACTGTCCGGGAATTTCTTCTTATTTCTAGATTATTTCTCCTGCCTTCAGATGCTTGGGAGAATAATTTGACCCCTTCTTCTTTGTGGCAGCCTCTGAGAAATCAGAATATTGCTATCATGTCATTCCTAGTAGATCAAGCCTGTCTTGGCTTTGGGGATGGATAATATATTTGTGAATGCAGGGGGCTCCCTTGGGAAGGCCACCCCACAATTATTTAACTGAAAACGGAGCTTGGTCTCTTCAGTGGATGGGTAGGAAATTTTTTGGCTGACTTCCTGCAAAGCCAAAGGAGAAACTACCAGATGCATTCTCATCACGCACCAGGCTTGGTTAGAGGTTTTGTGGTTTTAGTGGTTTGTGAGAAGGCTGTTAGCTGATTAGTCCAAGATATTATAGGATCAGCGTGGTGTAGTTTTTACAATGGTGTATTAGAGTTGGTTGAATGCAGCAGGGAAGAACCCGAGGGTTTGGGAGAAGAAGCAGTGAGGTCAAGGTAAAAGATCTAATGGATGCATTTGTACCACCAAGTGTTTGGTTTGCTGGGAAGAGGAGGAGGAGGAGGAGGAGGAGGAGGAGGAGGAGGAGGAGGAGGAGGAGGAGGAGGGGAACAGGAGGAGAAAGGGATAAGCAGGAGAGGAGCAAGAGTAGGAGGAGGGGAGTAGGAGAGGAGGAGGAGAAGGAGGAAGAGGAGGAGGAGGGTAGAAGGAGGAGGAGGAGGAGGAGGAGGAGAAGAACAGGAGATGAGGAGGAGGAGGAGAAGATATTAGAGGATTTCTATGAATCCAGGAGATTAGGAGAGGAAACGATACACTGTAAGGTCAAGGTAAAGACCTAGCAGATATAGAGTACCACCAAGAATTTGGTTTGTTAGCAAGAAGAAAAAGCTATAAGATAATTCATGATTTTTCTTATCCCGCGGATGTAGGAGAGGAAGTGAGATATTAGATTTAAAAGGAAAACCTAATTTGTTCCCCCAAGAATTTTGATTCATTAGCAAGAGGAAGAGAAACAAGAAGCTGTAAGATATTTCTTGTGTTCCATTCCAGGTCCTCCAGCTCCCCCTCAAGACATCCGAATTCAAGTTGGTCCAACACCAGGAACTATCCTGGTTTCTTGGAAGCCACCAGTCCTCACCGCTGCAGGGACCTCCAACGGAGCCCATGTGACTGGCTATGGTATTTATGCAAAAGGTCAAAGGGTAGGTCTCTACTTAGAGAAACCTTACATTGTTGGGGTTTTTAAAAATAATAATAATAATAATCCAAGGACGACAGCCAAATTTGCTAAAGGGGCAGAGGTTTAGGATCATCATAAAAAGAGATGAAGGGATCTTGGTCTATATACCAAACAAATGACCCATTGGGATCCCCATGTGATCACCCAGGCATGGCACAGAGGAAACACAGGCAGCTGGCCCTTCAAACTGCCCCTTTATTGCTCCAAATTTTCCCAAATGCTCCCACATTTCCCGCACGTATCAGAGCAAAGGGGCTGTCAGGATTCCGGCAGTTGCCCGAATTAAACCATGAGCCTCGAGCCAAGCTTCAAAAACTTCGAAGAATTTAATAGAAGCGAACATGTTGGCATGACCTGTGTGAAGGCAATTCTGAGACACATAATTCACTGTCACCCTTGACCCTGGTTTCCCCTCCCCCATCCGGGTATATCATAATTCATATTCTCCAACGAAACACGTCCATAGCCAAGAGTCATCAATCACATTCTCCAATTAGAGATTTGTGGGGCAGAAATTGTGGTAGTTTAGTTATAATCTTTGCAAGATAAGAACGGAATGCACTTTCAGTTCCAAACTGCTGGACCGCTCTTTCAAATTTCTCACCTCCCCCTTCTGTTCATGGCAACTCTAAAACAAGCATAGAAATGTTTTATGAGTTGACAGTGATCTCTCTCTCTCTCTTACACACACACACACAGACACACACACACACACACCTCTAGCAGCCTCTGGCTGCAAGTCGTCCAGCACAACGCTGTGAGCACAACGGCTGCAACGAAATCCAGCAGGGCAAATCAAGGAGTCCAGGAAGCAAAGGAGAAAGGCAATTCATCCGGAAAGCCAGAAAGAATTCAAGGAATCCAGGAAAGTTCAGCTGTCGGCAACGACGCTCAACGCTCCATGAATTCAGCCTTTATTCCCGAGAAATGCCCCTCCCCACAGCATCTCCTTAAGTCTCAGTCCCCAGGTGTACCTTGTGAAGAGGGGTGGGGTGCTCTCCTCCTGAGTAGTCAGGTCAGTCAGTCTGTGCTGTTCTCGCCTTCTCTCCACTCTCCATGCTCAGGGATCAGGAGGGGGCGGTCCTTGCTCATCACCTGAGCTCTGTCTCACATGTTCACTGCTTAACCTCAGCTGGTCATCCTGCCCCCCCCCATTCCTCCCTGCCTACAAGCTGTCCCAATCCTGAAAGGCCCTGGCCTGACTGGGCCTGATCCTCCCCATTCTGTTCCAAAGGCAGTGAAGCCACCCGCTCGATCGCCATCAGCTCCGGTTCCAGCTCGTCTTCCCCTGCAGGTTCAGACTCTGAAAGGGGCATGACATCCCATATCAAAACAACTTACCTTGTGTGCAGCCAGAATCTGAAAATAACATTTAACATCCTCCTCCTCCTCCTCCCTTCTAGCATTGATGATATTACCTTGTTGGGTAATGAAACATCTGTAAGAAAACAACCGACCTCAGAGAGCACCAAGGACCCCACAGCCCTCCTCCTTCTCTTTGCAAACCCCACTCCCTTCTAGCACTGACAATGTTATCTCTTTGGGTGGCTAAACGCCTGCAAGAAAAACCCCAAACTCAGAGAGTACTAAGGACCCCTTCATTTCCACCCCTGAGCTACGAATATTCTCTTTTACCGTTCCTAAAGTATTTGCATCTGTCCCTGCATTTTCAGGTGGCCGAAGTGATGTTTCCAACCGCTGAGAACAGCACCGTGGCGCTAAACAAAATCCAGAGCCTGGATGCCAGAGAAGTCCTTGTCCGGACCCAGTCCGCCCAAGGGGAGTCCATGGACTCGTTGAGTGCTCCCATCCCACCTGACTTACTGGTGCCTCCTCACCCTCAGCCAGCTCCCAAATCTAAGCCATTATCAAGTGCCAGTATCCCAGATACCAAAGAGGAACACTTGTGTCCCCACGGGAAAAGGGACGACGCCTGGGAACAGACCCGCATGGCCTCCCCCATCCACGGACACACCCTGGAGCCTCCCAACTTCCACAGCCCGCTTCACGGGCGGCGGTCGCCCTCGCCCAACCGGATCCTTCCGCAACCACAGGGCACCCCTGTCCCGAACACCGTCGCCAAGGCCATGGCACGAGAGGCCGCTCAGAGGGTGGCAGCCGAAAGCAACCGGGTGAGCAGAGTTGCGGCTTCTGGCCACCACGAGGCAACTTTTCCCAAGTCTAGTTTGGGCTGCATGCCGGGTTTCGTTCACGGGAATAGGTTCGAGAGTCAGTTTACCTCAGAGTTGGTATTCAGCCGGTTCTGACCGGTTGTAGAGAACCGGTAGCAGAAATTTTGAGTAGTTCGGAAAACCGGCAAATATCGCCTCTGACTGGCCCTGCTCCCATTTCTTCTCTGCCTCCCATTGAGTCCCAGCTGATCGGCTGGGTCTCCTTTGAATGCCCTGCGCAGGAGAACAGAGCAGGAAAGCAGGTTAGTGGGGCGGGGAGGGAATGGGGATTTTGCAGTAACCTTCCCCTGCCACACCCACCAAGCCACACCCACAGAACCAATAGTAAAAATAATTGGATCCCACCACTGCTTTACCTCCACTGACAGGCCAGGGTTTTTTTTGAGGGGGAGGGAAAAAAGTGGGGGTTGGAGGAACGGGAAGGGTTAGCAAAGAGGGGTGAATGCTAATTGGGGGAACCTTGAAGTCTTATTTTACTTTATTTATTTATTTGATTTGTCAATCGCTTACAAGATGATAGGTATAAGCTCTGCTGGCTGGAGAATTCTGGGAGTTGAAGTCCACAAGTCTTAAAAGTTGCCAAATTTGAAGACCTCTGCTTTAGGGGAACCCCCCACTTTCCACCCCAAGAGTGATCCTTAGGGCACCCCCAAGTCTGCTGTTGTTAATTGCACCTTTGTGCAGGGATGGTGCTCTAGAGTAGGATTTTCAAGTTTTAGCAACTTCAGATGCATGGACTTCACCTCCCAGAATTTTGTATGCTAGCTGGGGAATTCTGGGATATTGACGTCCACAAGTCTTTTTCTTTTAAATTAAGCTTTATTAATTCTTTTACATTTTGAAAAGAAAAAAAATAACCATAACATTAACAGTACTGTAACATTCATTTTATACATCTCTATCTCTTGTGTGTTATACCTTGATATACATTGTTGTGCGATTATATTCATTTATCTGTCATCCACTTATTTTAACTTTCATTGTTTTCTATTTGTCTAATTTCCAGCCAATCATACCACATACCCAAAATTTTATAATATTCCGAATCTTCTTTGGCCTTTAGTTCTAGGGTCAATTTGTCCATTTCGGCACATGACAACATTTTTTTGAATTAGCAGTTCGTCAGGGGGGGATGTTCTTAATGTTTCCAACATTGTGCATAAGGTAACCTAGCCACCGTTAATATGTGTAATACAAAGTACTTAATCTTTTTATCATGGTTCTTTTAAAACATTCCTAGCATAAATAATTCCGGTTCAAATTCTATTTGTTCTTTGACAATTTCTTCTATAAGTCCAAAAGTCTTAAAGTTGCCAAGTTTGGGGACCCCTGCCCTAGAGAGAGTCACGTTTCTCATTCTCTCTTCTCTTCTGGGGCCTCGCAGATGGAGAGGAGGCCTGCGTTTCCAGAGAGGAGCAACGCACTGCAGTACACCAACTCAGATGAGGAAGAAGACGGCTACGACTCGCCTAGGGTCAAGCGAAGAGGTGCTTCGGTAGACGAGTTTTTGAAGGGCTCCGAGCTTGGGAAGCAGGTAACGGGCATCTCTTTGGCAATGGGAACAGGAGAGGTAACGGTAATGGTTCCCCTGGCATATAATACGTGCTAGTCATTTCTGGCTCTAGGGGGCGGTGCTCATCTCCATTGCAAAGCCGAAGAGCCAGCGCTGTCCGAAGATGTCTCCGTGGTCATGTGACTGGCATGACTAAATGCCGAAGGCGCACTTTGCCTTCCCACCAAAGTGATCCCTATGTTTCTACTTGCTCTTTTACATGCTTTCGAACTGCTAGGTTGGCAGAAGCTGGGACGTGGAACAGGAGCTCACTCCGTTACGCGGCGCTAGGGATTCGAACCGCTGAACTGCTGACACTTTCTGATTGAAAAACTCAGCATCTTAGCCACTGAGTCCCTCTACAAAGCCATAATTCCTTAAGAAAGATGCTTTGGAGGTTCACCATCTCTTTCCTCTTCCATCTGTTTTCAAGAAAGAGGGAGAAGGTTTACCCAAAAGATCTTGACCAACTTGAACAAGGGGTCCCATCCAACAAAAATGAATTTCACTGACATTTAGGCAGGAAAAATCTAAAGGTATAAGTTCAGATTAGGTGAGACCTGGCTCAAAAACAGCGAGAATAACTTAATGGAACATCTCGGCCTTCAGAAGTTGGAGTGGAGTGGAGTGGAATTCTTTATTGGCCAAGTGTGATTGGACACACAAGGAATTTGTCTTTGGAGCAAATGCTCTCAGTGTACATAAAAGGAAAGATACATTTGTCAAGAGTCCCTCATCACCCTATGGTTCTGTGTTCCCTCTCTCCCTCCCCTCTCTCACAGCCCCACTATTGCCACGGGGAGGAATATCACACAGAAAGCAGCCGAGGTTCTGATTTGTCCGACATTATGGAAGAAGATGAAGAAGACTTATACTCGGAGATGCAGCTGGAAGATGGCGGGAGGAGACGAGTGAGCGTAACCTCACATAACACCCTGAAGGTATAAAGACACGATGACCCAAAGGCGCTTTTTTTTTTTCAAGAGGCCACTGGACCTGTTTTGTTTTCCCTTGAAGACATCTCACTTCTCATCCAAGAAGCTTCTTCAGTTGCCTCTTGAAAAAAAGCACCTTTAGGACAACCATGACATGGATGGCTGAGAATCTCCAGACAGGGTGAACCCAGTTTGAAATGACTGTGGTCCACAAGCCATGATTTATAGACTAGTTATCGATTTGTGGTTGGTGTCTGCCCTGAGGCATGATTGGCAAACCCTAGCGGTTTAAGTGTTGAGTTGGTTGCGTTAACCAGTCCTTATTGTACACAAAGAGATGTTCCAAATCTAGTTTGAGATGTACTACGGTTTTCCTCCGGTGCAGTTCTGGTGCAAGAGAGAAAGAAAGGAACGGTTGTGTGAATGGAGTATAAATTGGGGGTATCAAAAGATCTAGATAAGATGAGAGTCTAGGTAAGCAACGCATGGCCCTCTGGAAATTTTTGGAGACTTCAAGAGAGGAAAAATTCCCACCGTGTCTCTTAAGCTTGGATTTTGCCATTGGGACCTAGACTATGGACATCTTCTTCAAACATCTGTGAACTTTCCCATGGGGTCTAGGTGGCTTTTTTCTGGCTTTTAGTAGACAAAATACAGCGTGCTGTCTTTGAAAACCGAGGTGGCCAAAGTTGCAATTCAAATGTTGAAATCTTGAATCCTTCCACCAAATGGAAAGGCTTAAGGTTAGGAACAAGGGATTTTCTGAAAAGCAAAGTGGGGGAGGGGCATAGCTTTAGAAAAAGAGCTTCCCTTCAGCCTTGGAGTTCTCTGCGGCATCACATTTCCTGCTGTTTTTCTTCTAAAATGGGTCCTCTCCCATCCAGCAGCAGGTATCATGGTTTTCTTTCTTTTTTCTTTTTCTTTTCCTCCTTTCAAAAGTAGGTGTCATTGTTTTGATCTCTTTAGGAAAATCTAGGATTATTTTTAGGAACTTGTTACGGTCTAAACAGTTAAAAAAACAAAAACAAACCACTATTAATAGGATTGGAGCATTTCTGGTGGATCTGGGGCGGCTTCCCCACCATTGGAGGAGAAGGACGATCTTCAGAGAGTCACACCCGCTAAAGGAAAAACAAAAACTAGTTCTTTTAATCAATAGCGAAGAGATTTTGTACTGAATAGAGACAGGATACTAACACCGAGCGAGAGAAGGGTTAAGTTCCAGTGGTAGCCGATTCAGAGATGAGATTTTCTATGTAGGGTCAACTACTCATATTCTGTATGCCTTGTCAGGTTCTTCTTTTGACATGCCTGCTAAAGTTGACATCTCGCCCGATAGACCACGCTAGGACAGCTGTTCTAATCATCTGTTTTATTTTCACAGATTCCCATTCAAAGCATGACATAGTTCTTCACTTGAATAAGAGCCGCATGCTTTCAGCTCACCATTGCTGTACAACTAATTCTGTCTTTATTTTTTCCCTTCCTTTCCTTTCCTTCCTCTCCTTTCCTTCCATTCCCTTCCTTATCCCCATCCTCCTTTCCTTTTTTCCTTTCCTTTCCCCCTTTCCTTCCTCCCCTTCCCTTCCTTATCCCCATCCCCATCCTCCTTTCCTTTCCCTTCCCTTCTCTTCTGTTCTCTATTCATCCCTTCCCTTTCTTTTCCTTCCCAATTCATTCATCTCCTCTCCTCTCCTCCCCTCCCCTTCCCTCCTCTCCCTCTTTTTAAAAATTGCACACTTTGTTCTCCTTGCCTTTCTTCCTTCTTTCTTTCTTTCTTTCTTTCTTTCTTTCTTTCTTTCTTTCTTTCTTTCTTTCTTTCTTTCTTTCTTTTCTTTTCTTTTCTTTTCTTTCTTTCTCGGTGGTGACTCTTAAAGGAATGCTATCATCCTAAAGCCACGGAAACAGCTTCCCAGGAGCCTCCCAATTTTGCCCGCCACCGTAAGACACTGTTCAGTATCCCTGAAGTGGCGGAAGAGGAGGGCGATCACCCCGAACGTTTCCACAAGCAGGGATTATGGAGAACCCGCCAGGCCCCAAACGCCCTAGCTAGAGAGAGTAGATCGACCAAGGCTTCCAGCCAAGACCATCCCATCTCCTGGCACCCCACCACCAAGTCGCGGAGTTTGGAGGACACCGAAGAACGAGGTTGTGGTCGATCCAGCAGGTCTTCCACCCGAAGCCCAGATAGTGGTTTGGACTGTGGCAGCGAAGAAGAAGAATCACGTTTTAATTTCCCCCCGGTGCATGAGACCCTCGCTGCTCGTATGTCCTCCGCCTGTGGTCAAGAGGAGGACAGCTCTTCTTCGTCTTTACGGCCGCTCCTGGCCCGCCGGAAGACCTTAGTCCGGCAGAGTAGCGTTGAAGAAGATTTTGGAGACCCCATCCAGCTCTTTGTGGATTCTCCAAACCAGGAAGACCTTTCAGCTTGTTACAAGAGGAAGCCAGAACATCAGAAAAGTTCTGGAGCAGAACGTTCCAGCCATGAAGATGCTGGGGGAGGTTGGAGTAGCCCCTTGATAGAGAATGAAACGAGACTAACTTCTCTTCCGCTTTCAAAGCAACCCTACCGAATGTCCGAAGCCCCACCGGTGTGTTGCAATCCAAGCTTCCTTCTTCTAACATCTGCCTGCCAAATCACTTCCTTTATTTTCAAACAAAAAAAAATCTCTTTTATTTCTCTCTTTCCGTTTTGAGTTCTTCTCTTCCCATATTGCACGTGACACTTTCTTTCTTTCTTCCTTCCTTTCTTTTTCCCATTTTTGTTTCCTTCTCCGCCTCCCAATCATTCGTTTGCCATCTTAATTTGCATTGCTTCATCGGCCTCCGAACGCTATCCCTTCGGTTTCGTTTTTCCTTCTTTCTTTTAATTTTGTGCCTTGCTTTAAAATAAAATAAAATAAAATAAAATAAAATGAGATTAAATTGCTTGTCGGTCCATTATGATTTCATTGTTCCCCCCACAAGGCCACGAATAAATATATAAATAAATAAATAAAATTTTTTTAAAACACCTGCCTCTTTTTCCCCCTTCTCTTTTCTTTAAAAGGACAACTGAAACGATGTTTTAATTAAGGGTTAGCTGAACTGCCATTGTCCTGACATTTGGGGTCGCTCTTTGATTTTATTTCTCGTGTTTTCCCTTCTTTATATCTGTGCTCTCGATTTTGAGCTCGCTCGGTAGAATAGAACCATGTATAATTTGATGCACACCTTCAGCAACAACAACGAAATACACACAACCAAACAATGAATGCATTTCCATCCCCTCCTCCCTTCTTCCGTTCAATGTCTGCTTTCAATAGTTTTTATCTTTTATTTTATTTTTAGTTTCGTTCATTTTTAACCTCATTCCAGATTTTCAAGGATGAAACATTCTCGCCAATCCTTGGGGAGCTCCAGCGTCTTTAATGGACCATATGCTTCTTTCTATTCCTACTTTATTTTTCCATTCCTGCTTGTTTCTTTTTTTTTTCTTTTGAACAAAATCAGAAATCACCTCTTCTTGCCTTTGAAGTTGCAAACTCCTAACTCTCTCATCCTGCAGGAAGACCCATCATCCACTCTCCTAGGTTTTAGCCTTTTTTTTTCAAGGCAACGGAAAGACTTGGAACCCTTTGAGACATAGATGGATGTTGTGTCTTACTTAAGGAATGTGATTCTCTCCCGTTGATCCGGATCATGGTTTGCTCCTGGTGTAGCAAACTAGAGATGCTCCAAACATTCCACTCTGCATGATAAGGAGATCCAACAGTCCATTATTCCGAATGCATGGAATGCTTTCTTCTTTTCCAAAATTGTCCATCGACCAAATTGATTTGTTTCTGTTTTCCGCACCGATGGTTGGTTATTTGCAAAGCCATTCTCCTGAAGGTCCTTGAGAGAATTTGAAAGCCTCTTTCACCATTTTTTTTTTTTAAAGTTGGGCAGGTGGCAGGAAAGTAACAGATAAGAGGAAAGAGGTTGTAGGTGTCTAGGCAAATATTCTGCACATATTCTGCAAAGGATGGCAAATATTCTGCAAATAGGACAGGCTAAACTCGCTGAAAAAGCCGATAAACCTACCAGCTCATCCAGATTTTCGTAGTTCCAAGGAACAGCCACATTCTCAACAAAGAGGAGGCCAAAAGACGCAACCACAAAGGCAAAAGAAAACGTTTAATTCTCCTTTTGTTTGTTTGTTTGTTTGAATGTGCGACTGTTGTCTGCCAAATATGTGCCATATCCGGATGGCAATTTTTCCGTCTCTCCGTCTGTCTGCCTCTCTTTCTCTCTTTCTCTCTCTCTCTCTCTCTCTCTCTGTGATTTTCTTTCTCAGGTTTAATGGCATCTGTTCTCTCCCCTCCCCCCTTTCTTTCTTCCTTTTCTTTTTCAGCTAACCTTTCAGTTAAAAAAGAAAAGTTTAGTTGCCTTTAGAACGTACGTTTTTTGGAGAACGATTCATTTGATTTTTCTTCCACGCAATTGTGTATTCTCCCTTGTTGCCTTTCACACCTTCTACGGGGCAGTTGGGTAGCTTTTAAACATCTTTTTCTCCCTCCCCCATTCTCTCTTCTTTTATTTTCTATTGGTGTGGACCTTCAGCTCTTAAGTAAACCCATGTCATCCAGGAGGCCGGATCGAGGGGAGCATCCAGATCGAAGATTATCTCACGGCACTTCTGGTCCTCAAAGATCACGTCCCATTCTGGTCCCTTCTATGGGTGAGTTGGCGATGATGCCTCCGTGTGCTTGGTTGGGGGGTTACTGAGTTTAGAGGAGGAGGTTGACTTTGAAGACCTGCTTTGATGCAATGGAAGGGAACAAGTGTTTTTCCAGTGAAACCGGTCTATCCGGGCGACCTGGTCTGCCCAAATACGGGATGAAGCATACTGTTCTGACCCAGCCTTAGCGAAACCAAGAAACAGACTCCTTGTCCCTAAATTCCCCTCTTTATTTAGTTACTGTGAATTCATGGCATTCAACACAGAAAAGTCCAGGCAATAATCCTCCCAAAGGTTAATTGCAAAGAACAGACCTTATCAGTCCTGGGATATTGCCAGGCCGAGAGCTTCCAGTCACAAAGCTGTAAATTAATTCTTAGCAAGGAGTGTTTGTGAGGCACGAACTCTGATAAGCAAATCTTTCAAAAGAAATATGAACTATGTGTATCGTGCAACCACCACTCCCCTTTTGCTTCTATTTATTACCCAGGGAGGGGCCATTCAGCATCCCCTTGTGCCTTTCTTCCTAAGTCGACCCCTGTTCCACAGTTGTTCTCCTCTCCCGACAGCTCTGTGCATACGCGCATTGGGAACAGGCTCCAGCTGTTCTTCTTCTTCGCTTATCTCTGACTCTGAAGGCAGATATCAGATGGCCCTGGCTCTATATCTGCTTCTGACGCAGAGCATCCATCAGAGCCTTCCCCTGACTCCAGGACTGGCCCAAGTTCCTCCCCAACTTCCTCATCATCCGAGTCTGGCGCCAGCTCCACTGGCAGCTGGCAGGCCACAACATATACTGCTTCCGCTTTCACCTTTCAGCCCCAATCCAAGAGCTTTTGCAGGCAGTCACTTTCGCAGCAAACTATTTTTTGTGTTGAATTTATAATTTACCGACAAAGATATATATATATATATATTTTAAAAATAGTTTATTTATTGAAGCCTATAAACAAGAATCTGGTCAACTAACATATTAAAGGTAACAATTGCAAAGAAGGAAGGCAAGCTGGGAAATTTTTTTTTTGCTGTGACCAATTTTTATAACTTCATTAACACGGGACTTGCAATAGTTACCGTACACAATTTGAGCAAGCACATCGACTTCGTTCACCCTTGCTTACCTCAAGGGTCAGCTGACACTTCTCCCTTGTGCAAAGTCTCATAATTAGAAATGACTTTAAATAGTTCAAACTTCACACAATTCACACCTTTTGTGTGTGTGCGTGTGATTTTAAATAGCCGCCTTATTTTTAACAGTTCCGTAGATGGAGAGTCCAGGAAGGAATATGGCTGGTGCGGACGAGTGACAATCGTATTCACTTCTTGTTAAACGAAAGAACCAAACAGGCCTGAACACAAGATGAACTGATGTGAGGTTTAAAGGAAAACAACCACAATTGGGACCAAGAAATTGGTCATTAAGCAGTGTGGAGGTTAAATAGGCACCATAGGACTTCCCCCTGGTTTTACGACCTCTTTGGCCACAGTCATTAAGTGAATCACCGTGGCTGCAACTTGCTACCTTTCCTGCAAGCTTTCCCATTAACTTTGATTGTTGGAAGCAGCTGGGAACGGTGGTGATATTCTACCAGTCCGGACCAGTTCAAGCAAATCAGTCATAAAAAAACAGCTACCAGTTCGGCCAAAGTGGTATTTCTTTTTTTTTTTCCTCCCGACAATCAGCTGTTCCGATGATCAGCTGTGCTGGGATCCCCCTCGTTGTGTCTTACTGCTCTGCCCAGGAGGCTTCCCTGAGTCCCAGGAGGCAAAAATAAAAAATAAAAATGGAGCGCTGGGGGTGGAATGCTGCGAAAAAAGAAGCCGTGCCCACTTAGCCATGCCCACAGAACCGGTAATAAAAATATTCGCATCGAAGTTCTCAAATGGCGATCCCGTAACTCCAGCAGGCTGCAACCATTGTAAATGTGAGCTGGTTCCCAAGTGCCTGGATTGTGATCATGTGACAGCGGGGAACGTTGTGACAGTCAAAGGTTGCTTTTTTCAGTGCCATCATAACTTCAAACAATCCCTCCCTGCCTTCGTTCTCACCTGCCTGCTCACCTGCCTGCTTACCTGCCTGCCTGCCTGCCTTCCTTCCTAGGAAAATGTGTATCTATGACTGGGGGCAGTGCTGGCCAGGACATCTGATCACTTGGAACTATGCCATTAGCAGGCTGGCTGATGTGGTTTTGTTTCAACTTCAAGCAAGGAACAAGTTAGGATCAAAATCCACATGCAGTTCTGCAGTGCCATCTAGTGGCCGACCGCGGCATTTATTGTATTGCAACGCTAGTTTGGAGGGAAGAAAGCACACCGGGTGCTGGGGGATTGTGGGATTTGAAGCCCACATATCTTTTAAGCCGCTGAGTTTGAGGAACATTGTTCTAAACGACTGGATATAAATGCACAATTGCCAAGCACCTAAATTATGATCACACGAACGTGCAGATGTTACGACAGTAGTAAGTGCGAGGACCTAACTTGAGTCACTAAACATACGGTTGTCAGGTTAACTTATAACAGTTCATTTAGTGACCATTCAACTTTACCATGGCACTGAAAAAAGGACTTACGACTGTTTTTCACAGTGACGACCTTTGCAGCATTCCCATGGCCACTGGTTCATTGTTACGACCGTTGCAGAGTCCCGGGGTCACTGGATCACCTTTTGTGACCTTCCAACGTGCAAAGCCAGATTCACTTAACAACTGGATTTCTAATTTATCAACTGCGGTGATTCGCTTAACAACCGAGGCAAGAAAAGTCATAAAACGGGGGGCAAAAAAACCCTCACTCAAGCAGTGTCTCACTTAACAACAGAAATTGGGGCCTCTGTGGCAGTCATAAGTCGAGGACTACCTGTACTCCCAATGGCTCTTACCTCCATATAACCAATTTGCTGGTCCAATCTTTCTGCTTTCCCAGATGGGTACAGTAGCCGCGACCGCCTGTCTCCAGAGATCTACGAAGAATCAGAAACTGACCCTGGAGCAGAAGAGATGACAACACGGATCTTTGTCGCCCTCTTTGATTATGACCCACTGACCATGTCTCCAAACCCTGATGCAACCGAAGAACTTCCCTTTAAAGAAGGGCAAATTATCAAGGTAGGGCTGATTTACAGATTAACGGACTTGGAAGGGACCTTGTAGGTCATCTAGTCCAACCCCCCACCCACCCAAGCAGGAGACCCTACCCCATTTCTGACAGATGGCAGTCCTGTCTCTTCTTGAAAGCCTCCAGTGATGAAGCTCCCACAACTTCTGAAGGCAACTTCTGTTCCATGGGTTGATTGTTCTCACTGTCAGAAAGTTTCTCCTTATTTCCAGGTTGAATCCTTCCTGGATCAGTTTCCATCTGTTATTCCTTTTCTGGCCTTTGGGTGCCTTGGAAAATAGCTTAACCCCCTTCCTCCTCTCTGTGGCAGCCCCTCAAATATTGGAAGACTACTATCCTGTCTCCCCTGGTCCTTCTCTTCAATAGACTAGCCATGCTTAGTTCTTGCAACCGTTCTTCGTATGTTTTAGTCTCCAGCCCTTTGATAATCTTAGATAGATTCAGTATAACAGAGTTGGAAGGAACTTTGAAGGTCATCTAGTCCAATCCCCTGCCCAAGCAGGAGACCCTGCACCATTTCTGACAGATGGCTCCAGTGACGAAGCTCCCACAACTTCCAAAGGCAACTTCTGTTCCACTGGTTGGTTGCCCTCACTGCCAGAAAATTCCTCCTTATTTCCAGGTTGAATCTCTCCCCATTCAGTTTCCATCCATTCTTCCTTGACTTTTCTGATTCACGTAACTGTGGCAAGAAAGGTCATAAGATGGGGCAAGACTCCCTTGACTGTCTTGCTTAGCAACGGAAATGTTGGGCTCGATGGTGGTCATAAGTTGAGGACTTACATGATAGATGATAGCTACATTTAATTTTTAATTTAATTTTATTTTTTTGTCGAGCATGTATTCGATAACAGATACAAGTGTAAACATGATTGTGAATACATAATTGGTTGCCTTCTCCCCTCTTTGGAAGAGCTTTAGAGCTCCCGCTGCCTTAAGAAAGTTCAAAACATTCTCAAAGATCCATCTCATCCTGGGAACCCTTTTTTTGAACTGTTACCATCAGGCAGATGGTACAGAATAATAAAAATAAGGACAAATAGGCTGAAAAATAGCTTCTATCCCAGGACAATAACTCTATTGAATTCTACTGCATAGTGCAATATTCATGCAATATCAGCGATTTTCAATACAATGTATAGAATGTGAAGGATGTGTGTTTGTGTTTATTTTCATAGTCATAATGTACACTGAAGATGGTATTTAATTTTGCTGTACGAGGTGCAGTGACAATAAAGTAGTAAACTAAACTAAACATGAAATGGATACGAATAAAAAGGGAGCATTAGGACAGGGACGATAGGCACATTGGTGCGCTTATGCACGCCCCCTACAGACCTCTTGGGAATGGGGTGAGGTCAACAGTAGACAGTCTAAGGTTAAAGGTTTTGGGGGTTTGGGGAAGAAACCACAGAGTCAGGTAGAGTATTCCAGGCATTGACCACTCTGTCGCTGAAGTCGTATTTCTTGCAGTTGAGTTTGGAGCGGTTTACCCCGAGTTTGTATCTATTGTGTGCTCGTGTATTGTTGAGGTTGAAGCTGAAGTAGTCATTGGCAAGTAGGACATCGTAGTAGATAATTTTCTGTACTACGCTTAGGTCGGACCGACGGCGGTGTAGTTCTAGGTTGTCCAAGCCTAAAATTTCAAGCCTGGTGGCATAAGGTATGCATCACGATGAACCTTTGCAAATTCTAACTGGTGGTTCTTTTGATTCTTGTCTGTGTCATGCCTCTTTTCTACGTCTAAGGTTTATGGGGACAAAGATGCCGACGGGTTTTATCGGGGGGAAACTTGTGCGAGGCTGGGCCTTATTCCTTGCAACATGGTTTCCGAAATCCAAGCAGACGACCAAGAAATGATGGACCACCTTCTGAAGCAAGGGTTCCTCCCTCTGAACACCCCAATTGAGAAACTTGGTAAGCATCGGCCTGTGGACATGCATGGAACTGGTGGCCTGACCACCAGTTGTCCTTTGGACAGTTATTTCCACGGTTGGGAAAGGTTCTCCACCTTTGAGATCAGGGCTCCTCTTAGTTGCATTCCCACAGCATCTTTAACTAGGACACTTCATTCTTTGGAAAGCACTAAGATCGTAGACAAGTGGCTTGCTCTGTAATACCACATCAACAATAAAGCAGTAAATAGCATCCATATTGAAGGGCTACAACACTCCCACCAACACTGATAGAGTGAGCTGCTTGTATATAAACGGAGAGCAAACCCTTCTCCTAGCACTGATGATGTTACCTAGTTGGGTCATGAAATGTCAAGGAAACAACCAAGCTCAGAGGACACTGAGGACTACACAGTCCTCTTCCTCCTTCTCCTCTTCCTAGTGATCCTACTACTACTACCGCTCCTCCTTCCCTCCTTCCTCCGTCCCTCCCTCCCTGCTCTCCTCCTCCCTTCTTTCTTCCTTCCCTCCTTCCTTCCTCCCTCCCTCCCTTCCTTCTTCCTCTTCTTCGTCCTCCTTCTCCATTCCACAAACTCCACTCATTTCTAACACTGATAATGTTGCCTAGTTGGGTCATGAAACATCTGCAAGGAAACAACCAAGCTCAGAGGATATCGAGGACCACATGGTCTTCTTCCTCCTCCTGCTCCTACTACTGCTCCTCTTTCCTTCCTCCTTTCCTCTCTCCCTCCGTTTCTTCTTCATTCCTCCTCCTCTTCTCCTCCTCCATTTCACCAACTCCACTCTCTTCTAACAGTGATAATGTTGCCTAGTTGGGTCTTGAAATGTCTGCAAGGAAACAACCAAGCTTAGAGAGCAAGGACACCACAGTCCTCCTCTTCCCCTTCCTCCTCTCCTCTCCTCTCCTCTCCTCTCCTCTCCTCTCCTCTCCTCTCCTCTCCTTCCTTCCTTCCTTCCTTCCTTCCTTCCTCTTCCTCTTTTTCTTCCTCTTCCTCCTCCATTCCACAAACCCCACTCCCTTCTAGCATTGATGACGTTCCCTATTTGGGTAATGAAACATCAGCAAGAAAACAACTAAGCCCACACCACCCAAGGATGCTACAAATTAATGGCCTGTTGTACACTTAAGGACAGTTGCAATCGCTTTCTCTCTTTGGGTTGGAACAGAAAGAAACCGAAGAAGCAGCCGCCTGCCTGGGTCAACCACAAGAAGAATGGTTGCGTTGTATGACTACGACCCAAGAGAAAGCTCTCCTAATGTTGATGTGGAGGTATTGTGGTCATGGACACAAACCCAGAACATTTTGTTTTGTAATTAAACAAAAAAACCCAATGGGAAATGGGGCTACAGCATCCAATTAGGGGACAAAACAGGTGGGTTGAAAATTATGGCGTGGGTTCCGGATCTGTCCAGAAACTTTTTCCTGGACCACTGGCTACTTAGAAGATAGAATCATGGGGCTGGCCTGGAAGGGATCTCGGAGGTCTTCTAGTCCACCTCCCCGCCAGAGGTGGTATTCAGCAGGTTCTGACCAGTTGTGGAGAACCGGTAGCGGAAATTTTGAGTAGTTCGGAGAACCGGCAAAAGCCACCTCTGACTGGCCCCGGCCCTGTCTAATCTCCACCTCCCATTGAGTCCCAGCTGATCGGCTGAGTCTCCTTTGGTTGCCCCGCACAGGAGAACAGAGCTGGAAAGCAGGTCAGTGGGGTGAGGAAGGGAATGGGGATTTTGCAGTATCCTTCCCCTGCCACGCCCACCGAGCCACGCCATTCCCACAGAACCGGTAGTAAAAAAAAATATTGAATCCCACCACTGCTCCCCGTTCAAGGTAGTAGACCTTACGCCATCCCAATCAAATGGTTGTCCGGTCTAATTTTTAAATGTGGGAGGGGGGTCCTCAGAGCAAAAGATTTGAGAAACGCTGGACTAAGAGGTGTGAAAGTAATGGCTTTATTTTTTTTATTAATCGTTTCTGCAGGCTGAGCTCACATTTTGTACCGGCGACATCATTACTGTCTTTGGAGAAATTGATGAAGATGGTTTTTATTATGTAAGTGCTTTATTCATGCTCTTCCCCTGGTTTGTATTAATGGTGGGGGAAAAGCCTTTTGGTTGACAAGCAAGGAACCTGAAGACAGGATGTCACCCAAGATGGATGGTGGGTCAAGAATGAGCTTTAGTGTTGTTAAAATACTAAAACTTAGTGTCCTTCAACTCTTAGCCATAGAGAGAAGAATCTGCTTTACCTTTCAAGGTCGACCTTCCCATAATTGAAACCAGTGCATTGGGGGAACTTCTAAAGCAGCATTTTCCAAGCTTGAGGACCTGAAGATAGGTGGACCTCAACTCCCAGAAGTCCCCAGCCAGCTGTGATTGAGATTGAAGAGCTCCAATAGCCTTGAGGACTTTAAAATAGGGGGACTTCCAGAATTCCCCAGCAGGTCATGATTCAGATTGAGAACCCCAGATTACAGTTTCTCGAGAACTTTAGGACAGGTGGACTTCAACTCCCAGAATTCTCCAGCCAGCCATGATCAAGAAGACCGAGAGTCCTAGATCGATGTGTTTCTCGAGCTTGAGAACTTTGAAAGTTAGGCGGGCAGAAATTGATGGAGTTAAAACCGACCACTTTGATTAAAGAAAAGAACATAAGTACTTTTGTTTCCATATGGAGACAGCTTTCTGAAGTTCGTGCTTGATGTGGAGAAGAATAAAACTTTGACTTTGAGATTTATTGATTTATAGATCTTTATGGAAATGGCTTGTTATTTTATTACAGAACAGCAAAAAGTTGTGATTTGATGTTCACGCCTTATTTTACTGTAACAGAAGCAGTTGGAGGTCAACGCTACTTTTTCTTTCTTTCTTATCTTCCCTCACTTCTCTCCTATTTACTTTTTGTATTTTATATTACTCTATAACTCAACAGAAATGTTAGCTTGGAGAACTTGAAAGTTAGGTGGTCTAAGTCTGCCAGAGCCCACCAGTAGTTGAATTCCACCATTCTGGAAATCTGCCTATCTTGAAGTCACCATGGTTGAGGAACGGTGCCCTAGAGCAGGGGTATCAAACTCGATTTCATTGAGGACCACATCAGGGGTGTGTTTGGCTGGTGGGGGCGGGGAGGGACATGGCCAGGGGTGTGTGGCCAACTCAACATCACTCACATTGTATTGGGGGCACCTGTGGGGGCCAAGTGCTAAGGCATCCCCTTCCTTCCTTCCTTCCTTCCTTCCTTCCTTCCTTCCTTCCTTCCTTCCTTCCATCCATCCATCCATCCATCCATCCATCCATCCATCCTATTTCCTTTCTACTTTCTCCCTCCTTTCAGCTCTCTTGCTTCTTTTCTTTTCTCTCTTTAACTTCCTTCCTTCTTCCTTCCTTTTCTTTTTCCTTCCCTTTTCCTTCTCCTTTCTTCTTCCTTCCCCCTTTTTCCTTATTTTTCCTTCCTTGCTCTCTTCCCATCTTTTTCTTCGTCTTTCCTCTTTCTCTTCCTCCTTCCCTGTCCCTTCTTGCCTGTTCAAAATGCAAACGGGGAAACATTTCTCCTTCGGTTTTGCTTTTTAGTTTGTTTTTTGTTTGTTTTGCTAGCCCTCTGCCAGCGAAAATGGAGCTGGCTCCGTTTTGCTGACAGAGGAACCACTGGTCAGTCCTTCACTGTTTCCAGGGCAGCCCTGCGGGCCAGATTCTAAGTGACCTTGAGTTTGACATCCCTATTCTAGAAGCTCAAGTGATGATGATGAAGCTCCCACAACTTCCAAAGGCAACTGTTCCATGGGTTGATTGCTCTCACTGTCAGAAAATTCCTCCTTATTTCTAGGTTGAACCTCTCCTTGTTCAGTTTCCATCCATTGTTCCTTGTCTGGCCTTCGGGTGGCTTGGAAAATAGCTTGACCCCTTCCCTCCTCTCTGTGGCAGCCCCTCAAATATTGCTATCCTGTCTCCCCTGGTCCTTCTCTTCGCTAGACTAGCCAGGTCCAGTTCCTGCAACTGTTCATCATATATTTTAGTCTCCAGGCCTTTGATCATCTTAGATAGATTCAGATTAACAGAGTTGGAAGGGACCTTGTCGGTCATCTAATCCAATCCCCCCCTCACCCAAGCAGGAGACCCTACACCATTTCTGACAAATTGGCAGTCCAGTCTCTCCTTGAAAGCTTCCAGGGATGACGCTCCCACAACTTCTGAAGGCAACTTCAGTTCCATGGGTTGATTGCTCTCACTGTCAGAAAATTCCTCCTTATTTCTAGGTTGATCAGTTTCATCCATTGTTCCTTGTCTGGCCTTTGGGTTCCTTGGAAAATAGCTTGACCCCTTCCTCCTCTCTGTAGCATCCTCTCAAATATTGGAAGGCTGCTCTCCTGTCTCCCCTGGTTCTTCTCTTCACTGGACTAGCCAGGCCCATTTCCTGTATCGTAAGTTTTAGCCCCCAGTCCCTCAATCATCCTGGTTGCTCTTCTCCGCACTCTTTCTACCATAGCTGTCTAGTCCGTTATCTCAGACAGAACAGAATAAGAATTGGAAGGGACCTTGAAGGTCATCTAATCCACCCCTCCCCCCGCCCACCCAGCAGACCCTATGCCATTTCTGACATATGGCAGTCCAGTCCCTTCTTGAAAGCTTCCAGGGATGAAGCTCCCACAACTTCCCAAGGCAACTTCATTCAGTTCCATCGGTTGATTGTTCTCGCTGTCAGAAAATTCCTCCTTATTTCCAGGGTTGAATCTCTCCTTCTTTGTTCGTTCATTTTTCTTTCCATTTCCATGTTTCAGGGTGAACTGAACAACCAGATGGGTCTCGTTCCTTCAAATTTTCTTGAAGAAGTGCCTGACGATGTAGAAGTCTATTTATCCGACGCGCCCTCGCAGTACCCTCAAGATGCGCCCATACGTACAAAAGCAAAAAGGGTAAGCAAGCATTGAGAGAGAAAAAAAAGAGAATTAAAATAAAAACAAAACGACGCTGTTGTTTTCTCGCTTTGTTCCCCTTGCCAACCATTTCAGATTCTGTTTGGCTTGAACGTGTTTGTGTACATATGTATATGTATATATATAGATAGATAGATAGATCTATTAAGAAATGCATTTTTTTTTTTGAAACCAAGTTTTTAGATCGCTCTGAAGCTGGGAGATTAAAACAAAAACCAAAAAAAACGAAACAGCTCCTCGCTCTAAACCAACTTATTCCTTCCATCAGTGATCGAGCTCATGCTAATTTAGGAGCCACTAATTTTCTATATATAGATATAGATATATTCGTTCCCCTCACCTTGAGCAGTTTATATCTGTAAATTATAGATCTGCTGTAGACCTTTACCTAAGACAGTAGACTTGGGGATGGATGGATGGATGGATGTAAAAGTTCAGGCACTTATTTTGGGCAGGGAGGGGGGAACGTCGCCCCCAAAACTTCAAAATTTCAAAGCGATGTTTTGAGCTGCTGAATGATGCTCCCTTCTGAAGGGTTTCATGTGTGTCGTCTTCTCTCATCCTTGCAGTTTTTTTTTCTCTTATTCTATTTTACGTGTATATATGTTTACTTTATTTCTTTGCTCATCCGCTTGGGAACCAGAAGAAGAGTGTTCATTTCACACCTTAAAAAACGGGCAACATTGCCTTCACGTAAGTGTGCAACTGAAGATACCAGTGGATAACCCCGATTCCTCTAAGTTGGCCTCCTGTAACGCGAGCCACCTTGGGCCCATGACGTGGGCAGAAAAAAAGAAATATGTTTCCAAATTCCTTAGCCCTGGTTCCAGAAAAGCAAGGATTTCCCAATCGGATGCCTTCCAACTATGGGGGACTACAAGTCCCATCCCCTCCAGGAGACCAGCCATTGGACTGCTAGTCTAGCGGCAATAGAAGGCACAAAGTTAGGAATGGAGAATTTCTGATTTATAAAAAAGAAATGCAGAAACGCGCCAGGGCTTAAGGTTCGTTTAACCCACCCAGGGTTTAAAACATTTCTGACTATTTGGAACATATTTCTTACCGGCCTTAATGCTTGTTTGCATAAAGAGTGCTCCCAGTGTTTTGATTCCAAAGAAAAGCTGCGTATTGCATTGTTAGCGAATTGGGGAGAAGGAAAAACAACCCAACATTGTTTGCTGAGCAAGCCAGTTGTGCTAAAACAACCTGGATGGCGGTGGGAAGAGAGGACTTGAGTTCCTTCTTTTAAAAGCACGCTAAATTTCAATAACCGGTGGCCAGTTTGCCTTCAAAGCAGTTCTCCTTGGGTGGTGGTTGCCCATCTGGTCATGGCCGAGTTGAAACTATGTCACTTATGGAAGTGTGCTCCTTTCTCCAACATCTCAGCAGCTCTTTGGTTGACCAATGCAATAAGCTGAAAGGAAAGCGTGCCGCTCAGTTCGGTGGGCAAACACATTAACGCTCCACAGATGGTATCTTCAGGTGTATGTTGGGATTGCGCTGAGAAAAAGGGTCCCTTTTGGCTTCTCCCCTCCCCCATTAGACAAGACCTTGATCGAAGATCAAAGCAAGCTTGGCACCTCCTTGGCTTAACGAACCCACTGAGATGTTCAAACAGACACAACACGAGGGAAGTTGGATGTTCTTAGGAGCTCCATTTTGGTATTTTTTCCCCACCATTTTTCCTCACGGCGTTCTCCTCTTCAATGCCATTGGGCGTGTGGAGAATGCCAGCCAACTCCGAAACGTTCAACCAGAGGTCTCAAAGAGCTTCCTTGGATTGTGATTAAGGTCTGTTTTTATTTGTGGTTTTGTTTGCTTTTCTTTGTTCCTTTCCACCAGTGTGCCATCTTCTCAAAGTATGTCCTGACAGAATGCTAAAAGTTGGCAAAGGCTGGGTGGGGATGGGGTGACGGATTAAGAAACATGGAGGAAAGCAAGAATTGAGCTAGTCTGAATTCTTCGTCACCCCGGATGATTCTTCCCGGAAGTGGGTTAGTCCACATAGACATATGCCACGTGTGAGTCCCCAGATCCCTCCTGAGAAGCGAAGGGATTCGGGCAAAATCCAGATTCCCTCTTTTAAAATAAGTCCTTTTGTGGAGGTTGGTCTTCTAAAATAGGCGGAAGACTTCAGCTGTCTATGCTGCGACTTTTAACATAACATCAAGCCCAATTCAATTTACACAAGTCTTTTGACATAACTCCGGGAAACAGACGGGGTCTGTCACATGGCATAAAAAAGAAAACTAATCCCGCCCCTAAAAGAGGTGTGTGTGTGTGTGTGTTTAATGCAGTGTTTGTCAACTCTGACCACTTTAAGATGGGCGGACTTCAACTCCCAGAA
Organism: Pseudonaja textilis; assembly: GCF_049901715.1. Lineage (NCBI taxonomy): Eukaryota > Metazoa > Chordata > Lepidosauria > Squamata > Elapidae > Pseudonaja > Pseudonaja textilis. The sequence continues at coordinate 9,378,177 of NC_142004.1, forward strand.
TTCTCCAACCCAGCCCTGGTCTAGAACGGTTGTGGGCTGGAGAATTCTGGGCGTGGCAAGCCCACCTGTCTTCAACAGGCCAAGATTGAGAAACCCTGGTTTAATGAATGAAAAAAAAAACAAAAGAAAAAAAAGCTTTCTTGTTGTCCGTGACTACAACCCTTCAGTAAACTTAACAAATATACCTATCAGGTTCCTCCTGAGAACACAGGTTCACCACCAAGGAGATCACCAAGCCCCACAGCCCATCTCCACTCGGGGTCACCTCTCCCAACTATGGGCTCTGGTAGCCCCAGGCGAGGCAGGGAGGTCTCTTCGAGAAAGACGAAGGGTCTCCTTTCCAAAGGGAAGAAACTTCTGAAAAGACTGGGTGCCGTGAAATGAAACTTACAATCATCTGGACATCCTCTTAAAAACCACCAGACTTTCTTTTCCTTTTAACAAAAACAAAAAAACACCCATATGCAGATCGATCTAGAAACGCTTAAAAACTAGGGATTTCAGGACCCACCGACCCCTTTTTATGATGACGATGATTGTCTCCAGAAACTTCTCTCTGGATTGGTCTCGCTCAGCGTGGCAATGATGCTAAAAAGAAAAGCATTTTGCTAGCATGCTTGTTTGTTTTCCTCCCCCAAACAAAAACATTTAGAGAGAAGATGGGATTGAGGAATTTAAACCTTGCAACCAACCCTAAGGGACTTTTGTTTCCTATTTCCACTTTTCCCCCCTCCTCTATTCCCAAGTTCCCTATTTCCACTTCGGTGAAACCCTTACCTGAAAGTGGAAAACAAAGAACCCTAAAAACTTTTTTTTAACAAAAAAGAACCCTGTTTTTTGAGCCCCATGTTTCTTCACCACGTGACACGTCCATGGTCTTGAAACTCCTAGTTTGCCAGAAGCCTTGATGTTTGCCTTATTAAATGCACAATTAGTACTGTCTGAACTCTACAAGCGTAAACTTTCTATGTACTCTGTGTTGAACTATTAACGGTTTCATTATTCACTGAGATGCCCGTCATTTAAAAGGCGATGGGAGTCCCGATTCGTGTCCGGTATTAATTCCTGGGAGTGTGAAAATGTCGTGCAAAGGTTCATTATTATAATTTTTTTTTCAACTGTCTGTGTAAGTGCTGCTGTTCAGCTTTTCATGTAAGCTTTTTTAAAAAAAAAGCAAAATTGATTACGGCAGAAACAAAAAATGCAGATTTAAGGTGGCCGTTGCTTGGGGTTTCCATTATTGTTGAGCTTCAAAGTGTGTTTGAGTCAAATATGTAGAAGGAAATACGCAAAAATGTTGTGTATTATTCCTGGGCCACTGCCAGCAAGAAGTCTTTCAAATTAGAAAAGTTGAATTTTGTCACCCCTTCTTGTGACTGGAGATGAAAGATGGAGTCGCACAACCATTGTGTACGTGGAATTGAAAAAAAAAAGATTTGGCTGTTTAAGACTTTTGTAACCATTTGTATATTCTTTTTACTGTTTATACATACTTTTCAGACTGCCTTTGTTTTATAATTGATGGAAGGTTTGTAATATGGATGATCAAAGCTTTTTCCCCATTGTGTCTTCAAAGAAATATAATGTAAATTCTTGTAAAATAATAGTGTGCTGGATTTATGTAAAGGAAAAAAAAAATGGCCTAAACTTGTGGTTCAAAGTATTGTGTGGGCGTGTGCAACTGTGCATGTGTACAGTTGTTAATGTGTAAATTATTTTATATAAATAAATTTGATATTTTGTAGAAGGGTGTGGCTCCTGAATTAACCAATTAGCTATGTGTAAGCTAATTCAGACATGTTGGCTAAACATAGTTTAATCAAATGGTTTGCCGTGGCCAAAATCTCCCTTTAGTCTATGAAACTAGGTTTAATTTTAGCCTACTTCTTACATGCAAATAATTACAGCGAGGATTTTAAAGTACATAGTAAACTTGTTTTGTGTGTCTTTGAATCTTTTTTGGGGGGTACAATTTAGCTAAAAGGAACAAGACTTTGCACACAGTGACTAGAGTCCTCAATTTACGACTCCCAAATTTATGTTGCCAAGTGAGAAATTTGTTGAATGACTCTTGCCCTATTATACAACTTTTCTGGCCACAGGAAAAAAAAACACAGCAAGGGTGACAAGGCAGGTTGTCTACTTCACGGTCCCCTTATTCTCCGAGCAAAACACCTTACGGTACCACACTTTGAAAAACAGATTCCGACACAAGCTTTGCTGACATTAACTTTATTCGTAACACCCAGCCTCTGCTGACGAAACCACTATTTTGGCAACAAAACAGTAACATGCTCCAGTAAAAATTGATCTGGATGAAAAACTTAACCAAGTCATATACAGGCACAAATGATGATGATGATAATAATATAATAAAAAAAGATAATCTTGACATATTTATCACTGATGTGTGTAATACAACAGCACCAAATATCTACTCAATCGAGTTTTAAGGTACTTCTTTGGGGGGATTTTTTTTCTAACAAAAGAACTCTCTCTGGTCCAAATTCCCTTTCCATTCCATTATACCACCTCCTCTTGTAGACTCACAGATAATAAAGTTTCTCCGCAAGGGTTAAATTTGGCTCTCTGTGGATACTTTGCCCTACGAGGAAAGCCAGTTTATGGGCATACTGGCAAGGAGCTGGCACCCGAATGACTCCCTGCAGAGAAAGGAAGAGACACAAAACCTCATTTTTAAGGTAACAGCCATATTCTGGGACACAACAAACACTCAGCCTTGATGCTTTTGGACCAAGGAAGGAATTCCGTTTTTAGGATACACTTTCAAGAGTGGTTGAACAGGCCTATGACTTTAGGAATGAATGAAATTTCACCTCCTTTGACGTTTTAAGCAGAAAAAAAAATGGAATAAAAATTCAACAGGGGCAGATCCAGCAAGAAGACACAATCTAGATACACTAAATGGACTTTTTAAAATATAGTCACTCCTACAGGCTTAGGAGATCATTTTAAGATTTCTCAAAGAGGCATCCCGTGATTCGTCTCATTCAAACCCAGAAAAACGGACGTGAGGCTACAGGTAATAAAGAAGACAACTGCAGATGGGTTGGGGACCGTCAAAAACTACTTCTGAAGTTGATGGGAGGCAGGCTCACCTACAGCAACGTTGGAAGTGTTGGTATGGACATTGCTGGGCTGCAGAGCGTAACAATATCTAAATGCAACCACTTCGTTGTTGGTCCAGTTACATTTTTGTAACTTTACTGACTTAGTCCAACTTGCAGACATTTAGGGAATTTTCTAAGGCTAAAACTACCACTGTATTTGTTTTTTTCTCGCCTTTCCTGTTCATTCAGGTTGATAGAATCCGTTCCCTATCCAGATTCAATACGCAGCTCTTGGGCAACAAAAGGAAGGACTGGAATAAGATATAGGTAGTTTCCTCCATTTAATATTGGGGTTAGTAAGAAGCCTACAGCTCAACTGGTGCCGGTCTAAAGTAACCATGGAAGGCCCACTAAAGGGCAAGTGACTACTTACCGGCCAATTGTAGTACATGTGACACAGCTTATATGTTAGCCTCTGCATGTAGTCAGGCTTCAGCGCGCTGCTGTCGTAGATTACGTTGTAATGGGTGGGTGCAACTGTGCCACTTTTCACAGACTGACTCACAATGAAGAAATCGTACCTAGGGTGAGAAACAGATCAAAGCAGCCTTGAGATACGTTCAAGCTTGGAGAACTTCATCCTCCTGGAGATCAGAAGATCCCATTCAGGGATGGTCTTGGACCAGCCTAATCTGCGCTCAGAGCATCTCTCTTCAATGGCTAATGGGAAGTCCTTGGGTAGATTTCAAGGTAAAAAACTTCCCATTATTTTAAATTGTTATGTCAACAGTTGTCACCTGGTGTCTACATTGCTTGTCCATCACTGGGTTTAACTTCTCTAAGGAACTGACCCTGTCCTAGGCTAGTGTTCTTTCTTTCTGCATCCTGGATCTCACAAGGAACTATGAGACAAAAACAAACAAACAACCCCACTATTTTCTTCTCCTTTTGCTTCGTCTTATCTCACACCAAAAATGTTATCTTCCATTGAAAACTGGTGTAGAGGAATACCATGAAGACGGTATTCAACAACTGTTGGAGAATATCAACCTAACTCCAGAAGGAAGGAGAAAGAAACTCAAGGCTGCCCCTATCTTGATGCCCTTTGGTATAAGTATGATGAGGAAGAATCAAGATGGTTTTGAAATAAGAATTCTAGTCAGGTTTGAAGAATGGAAAATAGTCAATTCCTTCCTCGGTGAATAACAGAGTTGGAAGGGACCTTGGCAATCGTCTGCTCCAACCCCCTTGCTCAAGCCTGAGACCCAACACCATTTCAGACAAATGGTTGTCTGGTCTCTTCTTAAAAGCCTCCAGTGGTGGAGCATTCACAACTTCTAAAGACAAGCTGTTCAACTGATTAGTTGTTCTCACTGTCAGAAAATTTCTCCTTAATTCCAGGTTGCTTCTCTCCCTGATTAGTTTCCATCCATGGTTTCTTGTCCTGCCTTCCGGTGCTTTGGAAAACAGCCTGACCCCCCCCCACCATCTTTGGAGGACCCTCTTAGATATTAGAAACCACTCCCCACCAAGAATAGAAATCTCTCAACTTCCTGTTTTTGAGCGTCTGTACATTTTCCCCTTGAACTCAGCAGTTGACTTACCACTCTGGTCTGGTAACTTCCAAGTCAATAACTGTGCCAGGTGGTGGATTCTGTAGCTTTCCTTCAATTTCAGCAAAGAATCTGCTGTTCACACGTTTCTTTACCACGATCACTGTCAGTTTGGGACTTCAGAAGATTGCATAGCAAGGGTTAGTTTGCTTAAAGTGCTCAACATTTCTCAAGAGACAGACAGAAATTAAATGTGACTTCCCTTCTTTTAACCCATCATCCTCTGCTAATTCTCGGAAAATTAAAATGTGCAACAAGGAAAGCTGTGCATAAAATTGCCCGTGCAAACAAGCCAAAAAAAGATATACAGAATCACAAATACGCTGATTTGGTATCAGCAACTATTGTAGCCAAGAAAGGTTTATATGCCGAAGTGTAATGTTTCTGTAATTTTAAAAAATTATTTCTATTTCTTTGGCTGTCCCTAATGTTGCTCAAAGTCATTTCCAGTGTGAGCAACTCAGAAAATTGAATCAAAATAAGCCTTGATATGGCTGTTTCATTCACAGTGCCTGCATTGTGCTGCCTTATATACCTGACAGTCCAGCCCTGCCGCCATATCACATTTATTCTAGAGATCCTTTTGCTTCAAGAAATTACAGCCATGCAAGTTTACAAAGGGCCTTATAAGGGTTGAAGTAAACTGCCCTTTGGAGTATGGTCTACCCAACCAAGCCCTTTTCCTCCCAGGAAACTTGGTCAGGCCCCCAACTTACCGATAGTCAGATCCAACTGTTTTCAAGCACTCCAAGAATTGTGGGATTTCATAGCTCACCAAGGTTTTTAACTGACCGTCACCGACACCATCGCGATACACGATGATACGGGTAGGCATGTGTTCGTTGTAGGAATACCAAGTCCTGAGTGCCGCTAAGGAAAGACGGGGGAAGCAATTTACAAAAATTAAACCGGATTCCCTACCCCAAACAAAGAGGTCAGCCTTACCCTCCCTAGAACACAAAGAAGCTAGCTTCTTTTATCAAGATTATATTTCAAATATAGGACTGTCATTTCTTGAGTAAAGCTCTAAAACAATGACACTTTGTTGAGGCTATTTTACCTTGTAGGCACACTTTGAGTCCATCCACAATTTCTTGCCCACGATCTTGAAGCACACAGCGTGAATACCAACTGCCAAGAGAAAGCAAAAAGGCTCAGACCCCCAGAGACTTCCTGACCCTGCTGCCAATGACAATACAGGAAGTCCCTGACTTACAGCCAAAATTGGGACCGGAATTTTAGCCATAAGGTGAAGCACAGACGTGACTGGATTTGATTTTACAGTGGTTATTGAGCAAATAATCTGGTTGTTAAGTCAGAATCAACTAGTCATAAGTCCGATATGCCATAGTCTCCTTGGCATGGAATGGGACAACTCACTAGCAGCCAAATCACCCTGGGACAATTTAACAATTCAATTTAATTATTTAAAATAATAAAATAAAATAAAATAAAAATGTTTTCATTTTTTTCATTCTGTCCCTCCTTTTGCATCCTTTCTTCAATAATTCTATTCTATTCCACCGTTTCTTTAATACTGTCCCACAGCGAGTTGGCTGTGGCGAATTGTCACAGACCCTCCTGGTGTTCTCCTGAAAATTGTCGCGAATCAGTTAATGCGACCAAAGGATGCTACAACCGGTCATAAATGTGAACCAGTGTCCAAATAGGGCCATGTGATAGCAGAGGAGGAGGGAGGACATTTTGCAACAGTTGGGGAGGGCTTTGTAGGTTGCCAAGCACCCTTTCTGGGGACACTTTTCATTCCAAATGGCCGTTAAATGATAAGTGGCAACTTGAAGATTGCCCGAAACAGCAAAGCAATCCCTGAATGGCAACATAGCCACATATGAGTTTTCCTAAAAGATGTGTAGCTCTTGAAAAGGTCTAATAATCCTACCGGGTCATTCCATGATTCAAGCTTGCAACAAATGCTGCCACTGATCGCCGTCCAGCCGAAATGTCATGGTAACAGTCGATGCCCACGATCATGAGCTGCTTCATCTGGAATATTGGAGAATTATTGTCATGAGAGAGCCAGTTTGGCCTAGTGGCTAAGGCACCAGGCTAGAAAATCCCGCCTCGGGCATGAAAGCCAGCTGGGTGACTTTGGGCCAATCACCAGGAGTCTGGGAGTTCCAGTCCCACCTTAGGTATGAAAGCCAGCTGGGTGACTTTGGGCCAATCACCAGGAGTCTGAGAGCTCCAGTCCCTCCTTGGGCATGAAAGCCAGCTGGGTGACTTTGGGCCAATAACCAGGAGTCTGGGAGCTCCAGTCCCTTCTTGGGCATGAAAGCCAGCTGGGTGACTTTGGGCCAATCACCAGGAGTCTGGGAGTTCCAGTCCCGCCTTAGGTACGAAAGCCAGCTGGGTGACTTTGGGCCAATCACCAGGAGTCTGGGAGCTCCAGTCCCTCCTTGGGCATGAAAGCCAGCTGGGTGACTTTGGGCCACTCTCTGTCTCTCTCAGCCCAACCCACCTCAGCATGGTTGTTGTGGGGAAAAGAGAAGAGAAGAGACGATCTGTTCGCCACCTCAAGTTACTTGCAAAAATAAAGATGAGATATTAATTGATTCTTGAGTCAAAGACAGATTGTCAGTGAACTGGAACAAAACACAAGACATCCCCCAAACAAGCTAAGTTATGTTTTAACTCTCACGTGGGTTTCTTACAGGGCTGCTAAGCTAAACGCTCCTGGAAAGAGAGAAAGAAAAATAAAATAAAATAAAATATAAAAGCTACTTACTGGGATTTCAACGCTCCAGAGTTCTCCCCCCATTTTACAGTTCATCTGTAAGGCGATTTTGGTGGCTATGGCCATGACTGTTTGCTGCTTGCTCAAGGTGCGAGCCAGAACACACTGGCTGGGTGTGGGACAATCAGTACACAAGTATTTCTTGATTGCGTCGTATTTGTCTTTACGGTTACTGGACAGGATACACACCACCTTGAAGAAGCAAAGACAGTCAGTGCATCCTGAAAACCTCAAGAGTTCTATAGCTTGTTGGGAATCGCATCGTAGGCTACATTAGCAGAGCTACCCTGGAACAGCCAGCATCGCCTTTTGCCTTTTACACAGTGGTAAATCTGGAGTGCTCTCGATGACCCTCGCAGTCCTATATTTCCATCTTTCCAAAGACACTCAAAGGCAATTTAGATGGTCCAGTTAGAGAACGTTAGCCTAAAAGCATTTAAGTAAAGAACAAAGTTTTGATTTCTGCAGGCTTCGTAAGACTGTTTATAAGCTTTCTAGAGGACTTGCCCCCTAGGCCATTTTCCAACCATCTTTGATGTATTTAATCCGGATCTTGGCATGAGATATCAACTGATAAAAATGGGATCTGGCAGGGTTGCTGCCCCATTAATTCCCAGAAGCAAAGCTCCAGAGGGTGTTTAATCACTTAATCCCAAAGGTTTAAACCAGAGCAAACCCGTGGTTCCCTGCATCCTGTATTTAATCAGACAAACCATGACATTGCAGTTCATGGGATCACACTGGACATACCATCTGAGTATCGGAGGTAATCTTCTGCTTTAAGATTCTCAGGTACGCCTCTGTTCTGTCATCAACTTCAACCCTACAAAGAAAGATGTCATCTCTTTTACCGCTAACTGCATAAATGGGTATTTCTCCACCTGGATAACTTGAAAATGTGAGGACTCAAATCCACCAAATCTTAAAAGTTGTCCAGGTTGAAAAATACTGTACAGTAGAAATACTGTACTTGGTGCCAACTGATGCCCTACAGGTAAATCCTCGACTTTTGACCTCAGCCGGGACTAGAACATCTTATCATTAAGTGAGGTGGTCGTTTAAGTGAGGAGACGTGCCCGATGTTACAACATGGTTTTGCTGCTAAATGAATCCGGCTTCCTTCCACTGGTGGAAACTGGCTGGAAAGGTTTCCAATGGTGCTCAGGTGACCCTGGGACACTGCAACCATAAATACTTGCCAGCTGCCAAGAACCCAAATTTTGATCCCGTGATTGTGTGGATGCTGCAACAGTTCTAAGTGCAAGGACTGGTTGCAGGATACTTTTTTTGAATAGAGCTATAATTTCAAATGGTCATTAAACGAATGGTTGCAGGTTGAGAACTGTCTATCTACTCTATCTCTTTTTCTGTCTCTCTCTCTCTCTCTGATATCCGCTAACCTGGCTGTTCTGGGCAATGTTACAAACCCCACCTTCAAAATACTGCATTCCTTTTCGAGTAGTAGCTTCACCTGGGAATTCCCAGCGGGGAAACTGAGTCGTGGTTTAAATTGGCAACTTTAAATTCAGAAGCCCCCTCCCTGTCCCTGCCAAGAACAAGGGTCTTGGCGGTACTTACATGATGGCTTTGTTCATTCTTATGCCCATTGCGGGTGTGACTTTGAAAAGGTTTTGGACCAGAATATTAGCGGCGTCGTAATTCCGGCGGGTGTAGATCAGCAGCCAGTTTTCCAGGGGTTTTACACTGGTGAGGGGAGCACCTCTTGTTTCCCTGGACCAGTCTGCAAGCTGCGGGTTGTAGTCAAACTGAAAGGAAGCACTCGGAGTTCAGCACTTAACGAATTGGCCATGTCTCTCTTTTCTCTTCTTTTTCTTTCATCTAATTTAGCCTGCTCAGATTTTATTTTGGGGTGGGGGGGTTGTTTTAACCCACTTGAGGAAGGAAAAGTTGCCTACCGCTTTCCCTCCCTGACGAATTTTTTCAGATTGGACCACTCGCCCCGAAAAGGAAAGCAGTTTAGATTCAAAGCTTAGCCCCCAATCGCGTAGCTCTTTCTGAACGTTGTCATCTCTGCAAAAATAAAAATAGAGCTCGTAGATCAGGGGTGCACAACATGGTCAGCCTGTGGACTTCAATTCCCAGAATTGAAGTTGCCCCCCCCTTTTGGGGGGGGGAGGGAATTCCAGCAACCTACTTATTAATGTAACTGATAAGCCGTCCAACTTCACGCATTCTTTGTTCGGGCGCAAGCCTTGTGTGAACAGACAGATCTTTCATTACGTTAAAATCACTTCGCATCTTATTAGTCAGGCCTACAAAGAGGAAAAAGGACCAAGTGGAGGGAGACACCATACAATAAAATCAATAAAAGCCAGCACTCACACCCAACTCATTTATTATCCCCCAAAACGAATTAATCTAAAAGTTAAAAACATCCCCCTTATAATTGTCACGGCAGCTGGAGGTATAACAATCGTTTTCGCTAGATAATTCTCAGTGTTACATTAGGTAAAAAAAAGAAACTGCCTCGTTTCCAAATCAGAAGGTGGATCGTAGAATCCTGAAGCTGGAAGGGACCTTAGAGATCTTCTAGCCCAACCCCCTGCTCACTTTAGGCCATCCTCGACACTGTTCAAGATCTCTTCTTGAAAAACCTCCAGCCGTGGAGCACCGCAACTCCAGCAGGCAAGCCATTCCGTTGATTAAATACCCACTACTGGAGAAGTAAGGCTATTTTCGAACAACCAGACCTGTAAGATAGCAGAGTTCAGGGATGAGTATTACTGGTCCTGCCAAGGTACCGGAAGGGCCTCTCGTCCTCTTTGGCTGGCTAATCAAAACGGGTTGGTTCAAGTCGGTGATTTCTTGGGTGTATTGCTGTTTTAAAGAGCAGAAACGTTGTTTGAATCCGACACACCGAACGCGGAAAGAGGCTTCCTTTTTGCAAGTCTTAAACTACGTAAGGCAGAATCAGCTTCGTGAGACGGGGAGGCAATTTTTGTAAATTGCAAAGGAAAATAGCTTTGGGAAAGTCGACTCTGTGTTTCGTCAATATGCAATTGATCAAGGTCCCTCTTTTAATTCTGGGACCCCTTTGTAATTAGATCACAATGCAAGATTATTGGGAGGGGAAGAGCAATTAGTTTTTAAAGCCCCCCTTTTTGTGTGTGTGGCTGGAGGCTTAGCCTTGCAATTAAATTTCAACAATTATACGAACAACGGGTAATGGAACAAAGAGGCTTGCAGAGCCATTGCACATACTAAATGTCCCAGAGGCCATTTTGAATTACACGTATCCACGTGCTGATCAATGTCTTTTACTGATCAAAATCTAGCCTTAGCATTGCATTATAGATCCGATTGACTTAAACGGAGGGGAGAACCTACAATCAACCAGGGTCCTTTTCATTCCCACCAAAACTCCGTACCATCTTGTAGTAATCCACAAAGCTGATCTCGGTTCCATCAGATTTTTTGAAGGAATCCTTAGGACTTGATTCCCAATCAATATCGTCTACCCGGTACGTTTTGTTGTTATACCTGGGCAAAGGTTGAAAGGCTTCGTTAATCTTAAAATCACCTTAAATCTTAATCTCAATCTTAATTTCTCTTAAGGACTCTGCTTGTAGCCTCCCAGGGTTTGGTGGGGGGGGGGGAATTGCCATTTGGGATCTCCTCAACCGGCTTCTGATGAGCCGAGTCAACAGGGGAAGCTGGATTTGCTTAAGGACCATGTGATCCACTTAACAACGGCAGTGCCTGCCTGAAACCTAATGACCACCTCTCGCATAGCAGTGGAACGGTTGATTCCACCCCCCACCCCACCCCGCACCGTGGTGGTAAGTCAGGGACTAGCTGGGAAAGCAAAAGGCTTTGATCTGCACCATTAAAATCAAAATAAGCCGAGTTTACCGGGTAAGGACAATCACACCGATGAGTTCCTTTGTGCATAATTCTCGGAATCGCTGTTCTCCAACTTGATCATACAAGGTGTACATAAAATCCAGGACGGTCTCGCTTCGGAGGACTTTGTGGCTCACATCTGTGCAAAGCATGATGCTGGTCTCGTACTGCAGAATGGATGTGGTGAAGCCAGGCCAAATCATCAGCCTATCAAAGACCAAAAAAAAAAAAAAATTCAGTAGTTCACTCTGGACAACCACTTGCTCTCTTTTAAACCGACAGGGAGCAACTCCTCTCCCGTCGCAAACAAGTTCTGCAAGGGATCTGCAGCTCCAATAGAGAAACCCGTTTTAGGTGGGTGGTCGGTTGGCTTTCAAAACCAAGGTCCATGGGTCAGGCTGATCCCCCCTTAAAATGGATTATTTCAAGTCGCGCTAAGGAAAACCAGCTTGCTTGGGTTTGTAATCCCAGATCTTTACATACAAAAACGCTACAGGCATCAAATAAACATCTAAGGCAGAACGAAACGCTCATCTTTTGTTAGGAGAGGCAGAATGTATCTAGAAGCTTCCAAAAGAAGTAAGCAATGGATTGATTCTGGTCCCAGTTGTGATCATAAAGGCATTTCCAGTTTTATTACCTGTGCTTAGGAATATTGATCGGGTCACCTGGGTTGTAGTAATTACGCCCAATCTGCTGCAAGTTCATGATTTTCAACAATCTGAGAAAGAACAGAAATGGGAAAGTAACGTTATACATAGGGATCTTAGAAGGAAAGAGTCCGATTTTGGGCAATGGACGTTTTATTTTTTTTCTCTTCTCCCACAAAACTTTTTTTTAGTCCAGTTGGAGAAGAAATCATCGTAATTATGATTTCTGGCTTCCTAAACAATAATTCCCCTGCTGGGTGAGAAATCACACTCAAATTTGAGCTAAGCCACTTGTTCCAGGTGATTGATCAACAAATTCCATGCCCATCACAAAGACCTTCCAATTAGCCAGGATGATGAATGAGAGCAGCAATAGCGAAAATGGGTCAAAACTAGAAAAGCTTGTCTGGACCAATTGCAATAACTCGAATTGAGCTCTTCCCTTCCCCGCAAAAAAAAAAAAAAAAAAAAAAAAAAAAGTGAAAACCAAAATCTTTGCAGACCCTTCCCCACATTAATGAATTCTACAAATTGTCTAGTAGAAATATAATTAATTTCTCATACTTTAAAAAAAAATATGTCCTGACTCTCTAATGCACAGATCCTAGTAATCCCAGCTCTCTCTCTCAAAAAAAAAAATTAAATAAAAATAAAATGTGTATGCAGCAAAGGCTAACCTTCTAAAAATAATGTTGTAGAATTGTAGGCATGTTGGCGAAGTCGATGGAAGTTCATTGGTTAATGTGATGGTGATCTTCACAGTCTCTCCCTGCCGTGTCTGGCTTAACACCTCTGTAACCTAAGAGAATCACCAATAATTATTTTTAGGATGGGATGATTTTAACCTCCAGAAGCCTTAAGAAAAACTGACTAGAATCAAGAAATGGACAAGACTTCGTGATTTCTAAATGCTTCTCATTCTATGTGCAATGCCCATCGCTGATGCCACAAGCACAGTGGCTAAAATGCAGTATTGCAGGCTAAAATTCTGCCCACTGCCAGCAATTCAATCCTGACCGGCTCCAGGTTGACTCAGCCTTCCATCCTTCCAAGGTGGGTAAAATGAGGACCCAGATCGTTGAGGGCAAGAGGCTGACTCTTTAAACCGCTTAAGAGAGGGCTGGAAACTACTGTGAAGTGGTACATAAGTCAAAGGGCTATTGCTCAACCTCAAGGACTCGATTTCCATAATTCTAAATTGCCACAGCCAACCGAGGCTGTATCTGAGCTATTCAGACTATGACTGAATATCGCCGGTACCTTGTTTTCCAACTTCTTGGGTAAGAACAAAATGGACCCATCGAAAGCATGCGTCTTGCCAATCAAGTTCTCGTGTTGGAACAGCAAGGCTGCCCGAAGACGACGGGCTTCCATCTGTGGGTTGTAGTCAATGTGGTACTGGTACAAAGCCCATTGCGGGCGAGACGACAGCCGGAAGTGGTTGGTGCTCAATCTGATTAAATTCCCCGATACACCTGTGGAAAGGTACCCATCTGTTAGCCATTTATTATCAGAACAGAATAGAACAGAATTGGAAGGGACCTTGGAGGTCCTCTAACCCCTGCTCAAGATAGGAAAGCCTATCCCACTTCAGACAAGTGGCTGTCCGTTCTCTTCTTAAAAGCCTCCAGTGATGGAGCACCCACAACTTCTGAAGGCAACTTCTGTTCCACAGGTTAATTGTTCTGACTGTCAGGAAATTTGTTCTAAATTCCAAGTTGGATCTCTGATCATCTTCTGTTACTCCTTGTCTTCCCCTCAGGTGCTTTGGAGAATAGATTGACCCTCTCTTTTTGGGGGGCAGCCCCTTAGATATGGGAAGACTGGTATCACGTCATCCCTAGTCCTTCTTTTCATGCCACTACACAGACCCAATTCCATCAACCGCTCTTTAACAAGCATTTATTAAACAAGCATTTTCAACAGCTCTGCCACTGACTGGCGTACGTTCCATCCATCAACAGTAAAAGCGCTAGCACCACATCAACTACCAAGTGCGGGACACCTGCGTTTCTTCACGGAGGATTAACATATTGTTGGATGTTGCTACAACTGGAAGGGGCTGGAAGGGTGACAGAAAAAGCGCTCAAGAGAAAAATGGGAACTTTTCCTAAGAATCCTGTATAGTACCTGTTTTGGATTCTCTGACATGTTCCATTAAGTGACGGGTGTTTACACCAAGATCATGGTAGTCTCTGCGGCGTCCACCTCGTTCTCCCAAACTCATTTCTTGAAAGCCTGCTGAAATCTTAAGTTCTATAAAGTAGAGGACAAAAAAAAAAAATATCAGTCATAATCTGCCTTTGTGGTTAATTCTGGACAACCTGCCTCCTGAACGCTATTGGGCAAGTGGGCTGCTGCTGCTAAAGATGACCTAAAATGACCCACTGGGGATGACATAGAAGTAAGAAACCCCGATCAACTGGATCACAAGACTTGCCTCTTAGCAACCCAGAGAGAAAGCACCATATCAATTTCATGGTTAGTTAGGTCAGCTCCTACAGCTGCTTCTTATAGGGAGGCATTAATAAAGAGATCAACAAATCATTTCTAAGATTACCATCACTGAAAGGAGGGGTATGTGACTCCTACCAGATCAGGGGTTTTCTAAAAAAAAAAAAATGTGTTAAGATTGATAGAATAGTTGTAGCTTGGGGTCGAACTGTGGGGTCCTTGGCGCTCTCTGAGCTTGGTAGTTTTCTTGCAGATACTTCATCACCCAACTTGGTAATGTCATCAGTGCTAGAAGGGAGCGGGCTTTGCAGAGGGGGAGAAGGAGGACGACTTGGGGTCCTTGGTGCTCTTTGAGTCTGGCTGTTTTCCCGTTTCGTTACCAAAGCAGGCAGTGCATAATGGCTAAGACTCCAGGATGAATATATACAGCGCTCCAGGAATTCAACCCACAGAAAGGCAGCAGGCCAAAATAACAGCTGCACCCCCACTTTATTTCTATTTCACCAATGTACGTTCAAACTTTGGTTCGACTCCAGGAACGCGGAGAGGATATCTGTCTTTGAGCGCCCAATCCTACCTTCCGATTTCGATTTCAAAACCGGGGGTCCCACTTGTGGGCCATATCCAGCCTTAGCTCCATTTCCTGCTTCAGCCTGCAGCACTGGAGGCTGCTGGGGAGTTACTGAGCTGTATCCAGGCGCAGAAACCTAGAGGAGGCAACGCTGGTTTAAAAGGAGGCTGCTCAATATCGAAAGACAAACCACATTATGGTAAATATCACGGACCAGAGGCCAAGGCTGACCCTGGAAAACCAGAATTATAATTCTTATCATTCCACTGAACAGGCTAGCTGGGGCTTCTAGGATATCGGTGATCAGAGGAGCACCCGTCCTTTTTAAAAAGGTTTTTAAAATGTCATTTTTTTAAACTTACAGGAGCTGGTCCCACTGTAGAGAGCGTTGTTTCTTGACCACGAGCTCGCCCCCTCGCCCGAGACCTCGCTCTTGCTCTCCCAGTCATTGTCTCACTGAATGAGCTGTAATGGCAGACAAACATGTCATTTTCATTCTTTTTCACATTTCCAGGGTTAAAAAAAAATACAGCCTGCTTTAAACTGAACCCATTTCCAGTGCATCTTTTCCGGCAATGAGTTTAATTAGTACATCAGAGGAACCTTCCCCGTGTTTTTTAAAAGATGTCCCCTTTAGCACAGAAGTATAAGCCAGGATTTGAAGCACATCCTGGCTTATGGTTCCCTTACTGATAACTGCAAGCCCCAACTAATCCACAGGATTTCAGAATGAACCCAGCAAGGTCCAAAGTAGATTTTGTGCAAGCTAAAATTCCAAGGTGGGTTTTTGAAGCTGCAAACCTCTAGGAGAGACTCCCATTGTTCAAGCTGGACTTTATCTATCTATCTATCTATCTATCTATCTATCTATCTATCTATCTATCTATCTACATATATATGCATATATATACATACACACACACACATATATATGAAATACCACCTCACGCATCATCACAAAATCTCCAGAAACATAAAGCCTGCAAACTTGAAATTTGGCACGTGGGTTCCTCTTGGCTTCCAGAGGCTCACTAAGAAAAGATTTTTCAAAATGACCACCAGAGCATTAGTATTTTCCATATTATTATTCTTAACATGCTCTGATGCTAAGGAACTCTACTCCCCCTCCCCACCTGAAAAGAAATCTGTTCTAAATGCAAAACACAAGGAGTTTTAGTTTCAGAGCACCAAGGAGCTTTAGTACAGAACAGTTGAGCTAAGCCATGCCCAGGCTCCTTGCTGTCTACCTGCTCACACAGGTTCCAAACAGCCCTCAACTCTCTCACACACTGACAGGACACTAGCCAGATGAATACCGATGGATGCTGGTAGGCAGAGGCAAAAAATTTTCTTCTTATTTTCCTCCCCCCCAATTAAGCCTGACCACATAGTTTCGTAGCAAAGCACAGGCATCCAACTAGTCTAGCATATATTTAAACTAGTATCAAATGTTTGATTTGATGTGGGCCAATCTGGGAACATCAACCCAGATACCCATTATGGGTAGCAAATAAATATGCAACAATCCCAGTTGAATGGGGTTATGGGCTTTTGCAATCCAGATACCACAATTCTCATGTGAATCAGAGACACACAAAAGCAAAATACTGGAGCACTCCAACCAACATTCTTCCTTTTGGACTAAAACTCCCGTCATCCCCAAACACCTAGGATACCTCATCTGTTTTTTAAACAATACTTTTCATTTGTATGATATACCCATTGGTTAAGTCTTATTATCTCAATAGGACCTATCCTTACAAAGACACTTTAAATTCTTCACTGCGCTGTAAGCCTGTTTTCAAAAATATACACAAAATGAGTAACAATGTCAACTTCCCCAAATTGTTAGTAAATAGGAACTACTACCACTAGTAGCTTATAGTATTCCTCCCAATTCATAATTTGTGTGTGTTGAGGTGGGGTGGGTTTCCCACTTTTCTCACCTTTTACAAAGATATATTTATAGATACCCAAATTTAAGATTATTCTGAATCAACCTAGTTTGATATATATATATATATAATAAACCTAGTTTGATTCATTTAAGCCACTCATTAATGACATAATGATAAAGACTATAGAAACACTTGAAAACACTAGGATAATTAAAATATTGAGTCATCAATGATCCACTGAATTAAATGAACTAATGAATTTTAGATTTTAGGCATCATTGTAAAACAATTTGCTCATTTATTATTTTTTTTAAAAATAAGGCTATTGTTAAGTCTTAAAACCACTAGAATTAAGATATTAATTCATTAATGAACCATTAACTAAATTGTTAAATAAGTAACAATGTTAACCTCCCTAATGAGAATAACAAGTGTTAGTAAGTTTGTTAGTAACTAACAAGGTGATTTCTATATTTTAGAATTATAAACTCTTTTGCTCCTTGACTAGTGGTTTTTTTTTTACTTTTTTCTGTTATGAGACTATTTTTAAAAAATAGAAACGTAAGTCTTGAAAGCAGTGGATTATTCTTCATTTGCAAATGTGTTCAATTTTTTTTCCTCCCCTCCATTTTTTACACACAAGTTGCAAACCCTCCATTTTTACTCCTTATTTTTTTTAAAATTGAGTTTAATTGAAGCTATTTTATTTTATAGCCGTCTTTTCATTGTACGAGAAACACACTAGAAAAAATATATATAATTCTCTACTAACGCCATGCAACTTCCTTCCTGGCATCCCCGTTTCACAGCACAAATCCTTAATTAAATTTATACTATTACGAATAAAATAAGTTGAAATTGGGAATTTTTTTTTTTAAAAGGAAACATCAAAAGGAATAACCAGAGCGATACCGTCGCAAGAAGTTTTCACAGAATTAAAATAAATGAAAACAAACACTAACCAAAGAAAGCTTCGAATAAAAAAAAAAACCGAAACAAAAACTAATAATAAGCACGATTTTCAAACGGCGCTGGCTTTTCCCTCCAACGGTGAAAAACCGCCTCGCCCGGAAGGATCACTCCGCGTCCTGTACCACGTGACACGGCTTGCTTTTTAAAGCGGAGGCGCCGGGGACTATTTTTCCCTCCACCCCACCCCCCGCCGCTCTCGGAGGAAGACGGTACACCATGCTCCCTTCGTACCATTAGTTCAAAGGCTGCGTTGGGCTCTCATTGGCGGAGCGGCGTCTCGCGCGTTCCCTCCTCCTCCTTTTTTTTTTTTTTAACATTCCCCCCCAACCCCGCGGACGGAGCCGAAAAAGGCCGAAGCTCCTGAGACTCGGAAGCTTCCGAAGAAGTCCGAGAACTCCCGAAGGCTTCTTTAAAAGCAGAAGATCGGGAAACTTTTTGGCTTGCTTACAAATTTGCCTTTGTTATTATTATCATTATTAAATAACTTTGGGATGCGAGGAGGAAGCTGCGTTGGATTCCAGTGAAAGAATATTGTAGATTTTTTTTTTGAACCAAAGGGTTAATTGTGCCTTTTTGCACCACAAACATACCACAATTTATATGAAGGTGTTGATAAGGATTAAGTGGAACATTATTTCAGGGATGTTAGTTTGTATTAGGTTCATGATATAGAATCCTCTCAACATTGAGGCCAACATTGTTCTTGCTCAGACATTGGTTAAGTGAGTTTTGCCCCATTTTACGACCATTCTTGCTGCAGTTCTTAAGCAAATCATTGCATTGTTAAGTGAGTCACAGGGTTCTTAAGCGAATCCGGCTTCCCCATTGACTTGGCTTGGTGGAAGATCTCAAAACAGGGAATCGCGTAACCCCGGGAGGCGGCAACCGTCATAAGTCCGTGCCAGTTGCCAAGTGTCTGGATTTTGTTCATGTGACCATGTCATAAATGTGAGAAACGGCCATAAGTCTCTTCTTCCAGGGCCCGTTGTGACTTGTTAAGTCCAGGGCTACCTGTATGAGTGTTTTAGGCCAGGGGTCTCCAACCTTAGCAACTTTAAGATTTGTGGACTTCAACTCCCAGAATTCCTGGGAGCTGGCTGAGGAATTCTGGGAGTTGAAGTCCAAAAGTCTTAAAGTTGTCCTGTTTTAGGCTATTTTACAAGTTGGTGTTATTTTGCCTTCAGTTCGTGGTGTTATTTTTGTATATTTAGAGAGGGGTATTGTTTAGAGCAAGGGTCTCCAACCTTAGCAACTTTTTGTGGACTTCAGCTCCCAGAATTCCCCAGCTGGCTGGAGAATTCTGGGAGTTGAAGTCCTCCAGACTTAAAGTTGCCAAGGTTGAAGACCCCTGTTGAGTGTTGTTACGTCTGTTACCAAAGTTTAGAGATCATTCTTGTTTGGTGTCATTTTTCTGTACTTGGATTGATTTAAGTTGTCTTTTCTTCGTCTGTATTTTAAGTCCCCTCTTGGATGGCACACTTTTCTGAATTTTGCATTCCCGAGTGTTCGGTTTATCACGTTTATAAACTTTGGCTTTTATTTATGGTCGTTCTACATCAGTGGAAAATCATCTGTAAAACCCATCTGTCTTTTCTTCTTTATTGACTTAAAGTAAATAAAGTCTGGATTACAATACATGACACTAGCTGGACAAATTGTACATTATAATAATCATTAGCTGGACAATTGATAAAGTATAATTAGTTGGATAGGTTAACATAAATCATGATAAATTGCGGATGCTCCATCACTGGAGGCTTTCAAGAAGAGCCTGGACAGCCATTTGTCTGAAACAGTACAGGGTCTCCAGCCTGAGCAGGGGGTTGGTTTAGATGACCTCCAAGGTCCCTTTCAATCCTCTTATTCTATGTTCTAAATGCCAATTCTGCTTGCTTTCTCATCACTGCAAACATGCCACAAACACACACAGCCTTCTCCCAGGAGCCTCAGGAAAGACCTGTGAAGACCTCTGAAGTCCCCTCCAACTCTGTCATTCTATGTGCTATAATTATCTGGATAATAATTTGCTGGATTTCCTGACCTTGTCAATGTAATTTTGGACATTTTGAATAGTTGAAGCATCTCAGTTCTGTTGTACTGTTTAACGATTGCAAATAAAGTCAAGCATAAAATTCAAGCATAACGGTTGCAGGAACTGGGTCTGTCTAGTTTAATGAAAAGAAGGACTAGGGGAGACATGATAGCAGGCTTCCAATATCTCAGGGGCTGCCCCAAAGAAGAGGGAGTCAAGCTATTCTCCAAAACAACCTGAGGGCAGGACGAGAAGCAATGGATGGAAACTAACCAAGGAGAGAAGCAATTTACAACTAAGGAAAAATGTCCTGACAATCAAAACAATTAATCAGTGGAACAACTTGCCTCCAGAAGTTGCCAATGCTCCAACACTGGAAGTTTTTAAAAAGTTGTTGGATAACCGTCTGTCTGAAATGGTGTAGGGTTTCCTGCCTAAGCAGGGGGTTGGACTAGAAGACCTCCAAGGTCCCTTCCAACTCTGTTATTCTATTCTAAAATCTCTTCTGTCCAGCCAGACAGGTCCATGGGTCTCCCAGCAGAGGGCAGAAGATCTCCAGAAATCTTTCTTGCAAGCTGGGAACCTTGAAAACTCCATACTGGTCTTCGCTGTTCCTGGATTTTGGGGAAAGCGGGTTCCCAAACCCGCTTTTCAGTTGTTGGTCAGCTGCTCCCTTCAGAACTGGCCAGATGCTTATTTGAAGGGCTTCTCTCCAGCTTGTCCCTTTGCCATTTCCCTTTCCAGTTTTAAAATTAAAAATTTAATGTTTAAGAAATGGCAGCCTGGCCCCTGCAAGGAAGGACCAATTTTTCTGCAACCCGTCACTTCAAATAAGGGTTGGGCTCTGTGCTTTTTTCCAAAATTCCTTGTAACAAACCTGTACAATTCCTTGTAACACATTTGGGGCAATGTTTAGGAGGCGGTGGGCAAAGAAATAGATATGAGAAGCATTCCTTCCAAAGCTCAAGATGTCTGTTTATTTATTTGCATCCTGCCTTTATTATTTTTAGAAATAACTTGAGACACAAATATATTCTATACTCTTTCCTCCTGCCATTTGACAGGGATGGTGTAAGATCTCCTGCTTGGGTGGGGAGGTTGGACTAGATGACCTACACGGTCCCTTCCAACTTTATTATTCTGTTATTTTCCCCGCAACGACAACCCTGCGAAGTGGGTCAGGCCGAGAGCTGGGAATTGCATGACGATCCCTCTCGGATGGCACAATTTTCTGATTTTTGCATTCCCGGGTGTCGGTTTATCCTGTTCATAAACTTTTTAAAGTTTGGCTTTATTGATTTTTCAGCATTTCCGGTTTCCTTAACATTCCCTTTGCTTTGTTTTCCTTTCCTTCTTCCCCTTCCTGAAGTTTAGTAGATTAACGTTAGCAGTTAGAGAGCAAGAAGAAAAAGAATACTATAAGATATGGGATTTATTTTACCAACGGTTAGATAGACAAATAGGAAATTGAAGTATAATACAAAAGCAATGATATGTTACAACTGATTATATTGGAATGAATTATAAGATGAATCAAAATTAGTAAGAACTGAGATTTGCTCTAAAGGATAATGTGGATTTGAAATTAAAGTCTAACGGTCTAATAATGATATAATATGATGTGGAAAGTTGATTAATGCAATATGAATGTAAATTGAAGGGGAAAAGACTATAGATATTGTGCACAATGAAAATGTACCAACCGACACACTGTATAATTGAAAGAAGGTTTTATCTGTTGTTTTATGTTTATGTTCGTTGTTAAAAATAAAAAAAAACTTTTTGAGGAAAAATGTTCCTTCCCCTCTTCAGCCTTCTCTGGATGAAAAGGTTGTAAAAACCACGTTTAAAAAATGAATCTCCAGGGAGAAGCTCCCGAGAAATCAGATTTGTAAACTGACTTCTGGTGATTTGCTCCCCGGAGGTTCATTTTTCAATCCTGGTTTTTCACAACCTTTTGATCAATGGCTCTTAAAAGCCATTTGAGTTTTTCCTCAATCCTGTTAAAACTGTTAGCTGCCAAAAGTTTTATTTATGTGTTTATTTATAAAATTTATATATGCTGTCCATCTCACTGTTTGATTCTTGGGTGGCTTGCAAAATGATAAGCAGTCTCCTGGAAGTGACATTTGGGGGTTGAGTGTGCAAAATATCAAAGCAAAAAAACAAACAAAAAACAGCTGGGTTTCCCCTCCCCCACACAAGGATACATGGGATAAATTTATCCATAAATGCTGGATTTCTGCCAAATCCTTCACTTTGGGGGCTGTGTTCCTGGATTAGCCCGGATCTAATCTCAGAATAAATTGCAATCATTTTATTACTATGATTAATTTTTATAGAGGGTGCTTTGCCTGGTCTGGTTTCTATGCTCACTTTCCAGAATTTATAAACATTGATAAACACGGGTGAGATAATGGCTGTCGAAGGGCGTTTGTCAAAACAGTTGTGTAAAACACAGAACGGCTTTTGTTAAAACAACTTTTGAAAACAAAACCTTTTGTTTTGATAGCTTTATTTGCGGAGTCAAGGGCACAAATGTGGATCTGAACCGCAGCCCTTGCCAGATTTAAGAGAATTTTAAATCTGGTTTTAATCCAGATTTATAAACTGGATTCCCATGGTGTGTACCCTGGAGATTCATTTTTTACTTCTGGTTTTGTCACCTTTTTTTTTATCAATAGCTCTTAAAAACCATCTGCTTCCTCTTCAATACTCTTAACTGTTAGCTGCCAATTTTTTTATTTTATTTATCTATTTAATTGATATGCTGCATGTCTCATTCTTGCAGTGACTCTAGTTAGCTTATCAAACAATCAGAAAAAGACAATAAAACCGAACCATTGACATTAAAGACGAAAGAATTACGATTAAAATTAAAAAGGAAGATTTCAGGGTTTTGAGGGTTTTCTTGCCATATTTTTTTTTTAAAAAAACATTCTTTCGCAGATTTTGTACCCTCTGCTGATCTTTTACTGTCATTTCCCTTGGGCCGTAAATAAAGACGGAGCATGGTTTTTAACTGAGGGATGGGATGAAGTTTTCCTGGGGTCTTTCTGCATCTTTTTGCAGGGCAGGCAGGCTCTGGGGGGGTCACTCTACAAACCAGGACGATGCAAGATGCTAGGCTAAACTATGGTTGGCTGGTTTTGCTATCCAAAGCACCAAGATAAAGGCGGGACAGCCCCCCTTGTGAGGTGGGGGTGAGCTTTTAATTTGCACCTGAAAATCCAGGCCGCCTTCCTTCCCACCTCTGGTTCCCCCCCCCCCCCGTCTCCCTTCGGGATCTACCCCGAGACAAAGACAGAGCATCAAAGGAAGAGAGCTCAGCGGGACTGTCATAAGCCTGAAGTTATAACTTAGGCATGCAGCTTTAAAAGGGGGGGAGGGGGAAGGGGTTGAGGAGACATGTTGGTCTCCCTCTGTCTCTTTCTGCTGTGAGTCGCCTCTAGTAATTAAGAATTTGACGCCTGCTGCTTTATCATCTCATTAGCAAAAGAAGGAAAGGGGTGGTGGGGTGAATTTTATCCTGGCTTGCTAAGAATCCAGCCTACCCCAAGTTGATCAATTCATGAAAGGGAAAGTTAAATTTCTAAAGGAACCAAAGTGGCTTGGTTCAGGAGGCTTTGCCTTGTGTTCTTTTCCTTTTCCCTTCATCGCTTCCTTTCCTTTCCTTTCCTTCATCTCTTTTTCCTCCCCTTTCCTTTCTTCCCTTTCCCCTTCTTCATTCATTTATTCTCTTTCCCATCCATTTACTCCCTTCCCTTTCCCTCCCCTTCATCTCTTCTTCCTTTCCTTTCCTTTCCATTCTTTTCCTTTCCTTTCCTTTCCTTTCCTTTCCTTTCCTTTCCTTTCCTTTCCTTTCCTTTCCTTTCCTTTCCTGTCCTTTCTGTTCCTTTCCCCTTTCCTTTCCTTCCTTTCCTTTCCTTTCCTTTCCTTTCCATTCCATCCCTTCCCTTTCCTTTCTTTTCCTTTCCTTTCCTTTCCTTTCCTTTCCTTTCCTTTCCTTTCCTTTCCTTTCCTTTCCTTTCCTTTCCTTTCCTTCCCTTCCCTTCCCTTCCCTTCCCTTCCCTTCCCTTTCTTTTCCTTTCTCCTTTTCTTTTCTTTTCTTTCCTTTCCTTTCCTTTCCTTTCCTTTCCATCCCACCCCACCCCTTCCCTTCCCTTCCCTTCCCTTCCCTTTCCTTTCCTTCCCTTTCCTATCCTTTCTCTTCTTTCCTTCCTTTCCTTTCCCCTCCTTTCCCCTTTCCTTCCTCCTTCCCCTTCCTCCTTCATTTTGATCCCGTTCCCACGGGGATGCTCTCCAAAGGTGACCGTGTGACCCTGGGAACTGCAACCGTCATAAATATGAGTCAGGAGCCAAGCACCCAAGTTTTGATCCCATCACATGACTCTGTGGATGCTACGACAGACGTAAGGGTAAGAAACGGTCCAAAGGCATGTTTTTTTTTCCATTGCCGTCGTAACTTTTGAATGGTCACTCAACAAATGGCTGTAAGTCAAGGACTACCTGTAAATAACCAAATCAAAGAAACCCTGTTGGGCTTTGAATTCCAACACGGAGGAGGCTCTCCAAACATCCAGGTTTCTCTGGCAGCCTCCAACCACCCCAATCAAACCTTCCTCGTGGACCACGCGGTTCCTCCTCTCTTGTCATCTCGCCCGTCCCAATTCCATTCTGCCTCTTCCCCCCACTCCCAGTTTTTTCTCCTTCCTTCTCTCTCTCTCTCTCTCTCTCTCTCTCTAAGTCCCCAGAGATTGCTTTGTTCAAGAGGACAAGAAATTGAGAAAAGGAGGAGGAGGAATAGTAGGTGAAGAAACCCCTTATGTAAACTGCAATCTGGGTTCCGCGCCAACATATTAACTAATTTCTTGGCCAGCCTTTGAAGTTGGCAGGGGGTTCCCTGCTTATGGAGCAGAGAAAGAAATGGGGTTTTAAGTGATTCTTTTTCATCCTCTTAGCTTAATGAAAGATTAATAACCTTGTTATTTTCCTGGGTCTGCTTTTATTTTCTTTTCAAGAGCGGGAGGCTCTTTCAGCACTTGCTCAAACCATCCTCTCCCTTATCTGGATGATTGGCACGGACTAATTTTACCATCACAGTTTGCTGGCCTGTTATTCTTCATCAACTCCCCGTTTTAGCCTCGCTGGATTGGAGAGTTAAGCGAAAGGTGGCTAATTCTTGGCTTCTTTGTCTCAGGAAAATATTGACCTAGGCTTAAGCGCCTAGGGAGAATTCTCAGCCATCCAGGTCACAGTTGTCCCAGAGGTGCTTTTTCAAGGGGCAACTGGGCTTTCTGGTTTTGCTTTTGAAGACATTTCACTTCTCATCCAAGAAGCTTCTCCAGTTCACTTCTCATCCAAGAAATGGCACGGTATATGCAGTATAATGCAGTTGTGAACTCAAAATATTTCTCTTTTTAGAATTGCCAACAGAAAGAGAGGGGGGAGCAGTGCAGCAGCTTGCAAAACCGAAACTGCATTCCACAAATGTTTTCAAAGATAGTAACTAGGTGACCAAAGTTTCTGCCTGAGAGCGTGATTGATGACTCTTGGCTATGGAGGTGTCCCATTGGAGAATATGAATTACGATATACCCAGGGCGTGGAGGGAAAACCAGGGTCAAGGGTGACAACGAATGATGTGTCTCAGAGTCAGCTCCACCCAGGCAATGCCAGATATGTTCACTCCCCATAAATCCTTTTTATGTTTTGGAAGTTTAGCTCAAGACTGATGATTTAAAATGGGGTAACTGCCAGAATCCCGACAGCAGTGAGTTTAGTTTAGTTTATTGTCATTGCACCTCGTACAACGAAATCAAACACCATCTTCAGTGCACATCATGACTATGAAAAATAAATACAAACACACATCCTTCACAGTCCACACATTGTAGTGAAACCCCGACACCGCACCAACACTGCACTATACAGTAAAATTCAAAAGAGCTACCGCCCTGGGATAGAAGCAGATCTGTACAGTAGGGAAGCAAAACACTTCATAAACACATGGCACACCGTAGAAGAAACTCAACAGGGCTAGAGATTCAGCCGTACATCTGCCTTTAAAAGACAAAGGCTGCTCTTTTGAAGTCCACATTTTGGACAGAAAGGACTATTGGTTTGAAAGAGGGGACAAAGAGGCCATCTACATCAAAATTGAACAGCCCTCTCTCAACAGATCATCATCTATCTCCAGTCTACAACACAGTCCTTTCAACCGTTTCTAGAAGGCTCCACATCCACTTGCACCACTCAGGTGACCCTGAGGACACTGATAAGCCTCAAAGTGGCCTCAATGACCCCCTAAAAGGATGCATATGACCAGCTGTCTGCAAGGAGTATCAATCCTTCCCTTCCACATCATCCAGTCAGAGCTGAAGAAGCTTCTTGGAGGAGAAGCGAAACGTCTTTAAAGAGAAAACCAAGTCCAGTTGCCTCCTGGGAAAAGCACCCTTGGGACGATCTAGGCTTAGGTGCCTACAGATGGATGGATGATAGAACCTGCTGTGGTTTTCACTTGCAAAGATGGTTGGATGTTGGCTTGGAGCTCACTGCAGGTGGTCCCTGACTTCGGACCACGAAATTTCTGTTCTCCAGTGCGACAGTTGCTAAGCGAGTTTTGCCCCATTTTATGAGCTTTCTTGGCACCGTTGTTAAGCGAACCGCTGCAGTTGTTGTTAGTAACCCCAGTTGTTAAGTGAATCTGGCCCTTCCCCCATTGACTTTGCTTGTCAGAAGACCGCAAAAGGGGATTACGTGACCCCCGGGATCCTGCAACCGTCGTAAATGTGGGCCGAGCGTCTGCATTTTGATCACGTGACCATGGGGATGTTGCGACAGTCATAAGTGAGAAACAACCAAGTTCCTAATGAAGCAACTGCATTGGTTCACTTAACAACGGCAGCAAGAAAAGTCACAAAATGACGAAAAACTCATCCAGCAACCGTTTCACTTAGCAATGGAAATTTTGGTCGTAAGTTGGGGACCCACCTGTAATTAACTTTGGAATTGGCGGTGGGGGGGGGGGCGAAGACTGCCCACCATTGTACAAAAGAGAATGCTGGCTTAAACCTGGGTCTCTATTGGCACTTATATAAAATACAGTGGGAATTAAAACAGGATTATTTTTTTTCCTTGCCATTATCCCGAACAGCCTACTTAATAAGTTGGGTAATGAAAAAGAATAATTTATGACGGACTCGTGAGTTTTGACAGTTCTTAAAAAGATATCCTTAGAGTTTCCTCCCAAAGGAAATAGAGATGAAGTGGGTTGCCAGAGTTTGGTTTAATTTTTCTGTCTGTAGAATTTTGTTCAGGGGAAATGTTTCCATGTCTTTCCAGACCTTCGGCCCTGCAATGTAACCCGTTTTAGACCGGGATGCTCAGAATAAATGTTCTTTTCCAAAGGTTTCATTGCCTTCCCATGAAGGTAGACCTCGACGTACGGCGACAATCAAACCCAACATTTCTGTTGCTAAACAAGTTAGTTATTCAGTGTATTCATACCTAATTGTACAGTCTTCTTCGTCTTCAACTTTGTCTTCTTCTTCTTCTTCTTCTTCTTCAACTACTTCCTCCTCCTCCTCCTCCTCCTCCTCCTCCTCCTCCTCCTCCTCCTCCTCCTCCTCCTCCTCTTCCTTCCTTCCTTCCTTCCTTCCTTTCCTCCTCCTCCTCCTCCTCCTCCTCTTCCTTCCTTCCTTCCTTCCTTCCTTCCTTCCTTCCTTCCTTCCTTCCTTCCTTTCCTCCTCCTCCTCCTCCTCCTCCTCCTCCCTCCTCCTCCTCCTCCTCCCCTCCTCCTCCTCCTCCTCCTCCTCCTCCTCCTCCTCCTCCTCCTCCTCCTCTTCTTCTTCTTCTTCTTCTTCTTCTTCTTCTTCTTCTTCTTCTTCTTCTTCTTCTTCTTCTTCTTCTTCTTCTTCTTCTTCTTCTTCTTCTTCTTCTTCTTCTTCTTCTTCCACAGTTGTTAAGCAAATCACTGTGGTTGTTATATGAACCATATGATCATTAAGCAAATCCAGCAAATCCATCGACTTAGCTTGTCGGAAGCCGGCTGGGAAGGTTATGGATAGTGATCACGTGACCCCAGGACACTGCAACCATCGTAAATACGAGTCAGTTGCCAAGTGCCTGAATTTTGATCATGTGGCCATGGGAATGCTGCAACTGGTCATAAGTGTGAAACCAGTTGTACGTCATTTATTTCAGTACTGTTGTAATTTTGGTCACTAAACAAATCAAGGGATAGATAGATAGATGGATAGATAGATAGATAGATAGATAGATAGATAGATAGATAGATAGATTCCTAGATAGATGATAGACAGAGACAGAGACAGATGATTGATAGATAGATAAATACCATAGACTGATATTGATAGATAGATGATAGATAGAAATAGATAGATACTGTAGATTGATAGATGATTGATAGATAGATATAAACTGATAGAGATAGATTATAGCTAGCTAGCTAGAGATAGCTAGAGATAGATACTATAGATTGATAGATTAATAGATGATAGATAGATATAAACTGATAGATAGATGATAGATAGATAGAGATAGAGATACTGTAGATTGATAGATTGATAGATGATGGATAGATAGATATAAACTGATAGAGACAAATGATAAATAGATTGATAGATGCTGTAGATTGCTAGATAGATAATAGATATAGACAGAGGCAGATGATTGATAGATAGATACTGTAGATTGATAGATTGATAGATGATGGATAGATAGATAGATAGATAGATAGATAGATAGATACTGTAGATTGCTAGATAGATAAGATAGCTAGGTAGATATAAGATTAGATAGATAGATAGATAGATAGATAGATAGATAGATAGATACTGTAGATTGATATTGATAAATAGATAGATGATAGTTAGAGATAGACAGAGATAGATACTGTAGATAGATAGATAGATAGATAGATAGATAGATAGATTTTTGCCCCATTTTATGACCATTCTTGCCACAGTTGTTAAGTGAATCACAGTTGTTAAATTAGTAACATGGTTGTTAAATGAATCTGGTTCTTCCATGAACTTCGTTCATCAGAAGGCTGCAAAAGGGGACTCACGTAACCTTGGGACGCTGCAACCGTCATAAATATGAGCCAGTTGCTGAAAGTCTACATTTTGATCACATGAGCATGGGGATGCTGCAACAGTCATAAGTGTGAAAAACAGTCATAAGTCACTTTTTTCAGTGCCATTGTAACTTTGGCCACTAAGCAAATTGTTGTAAGTCGAGGACGAGCTACTATGTTTTCCCCTGGATCTGATTTTTTGGGAAGGCCTCAATTATAGGGAAAAAACATTTCAGTCCAGACGTCCAGAGAAAAGAGAGAGAGAAAGAGAGAAAGAGAAAGAGAGAGAAAAAAATAGATGCCAGATGGGAGGCAATGAATCCTAACATCTGGAGGTGGATTTCCAAGCGATACACACAGAGAAAAGGTGTCCCTGCTGTTCGGCTTCCCTTTAAGTTATAAATGTTCTGTTTTTCACTTTGAAAGCAGCTTTTTTTCCCCACCCCTTCAAACAACACAATCAAAGCGGCAGCGACTTTAAAAAGCACGCTGGAGCATCTCATGCACTTTTCTTGGAAGCAGGCCTGCTCCACATGGCCCCAGGAATTGTGCGCTGTGCTTGCCTCATCCTCCTGGGATAGGAAGGCTGCAGCAGATACCCCCCCGCCCCCCAAAAAAGGGGACAGGTGAGTTTTGTGCGCAGATCGACAAAAAAGGAGACGAGTCGCCTTTGATATTGGGAAAGGAAGCGATTGAAAGCCTGTATGTCACTCTAGGCTCTCGTTGGCTTTGATTCAAAAAGAAGCAAGTTTTTAAGACCTGACGGTTGCTGAAGACCAACTTGGGAACACCTGACTGGCACTCGATAGAATGGGTGAAAAGCTGGGGTTAAAGGCCGTCGTCTCTGCGTTGAGCCAACGAGATCATGAATGGAATATGGAGGATAGGATAGGATAGGATAGGATAGGATAGGATAGGATAAAATGAATAAGATGGAATGGAATGAATAAGAATGGAGTAGAATGAATAAGAGAGTACAATAGAATAAAGAGAATAAACTAGAATGAATAAGGAAGAACAGAACAGAATAGAATGAATAAGAAAGAGTAGAATAGAATGAATAAAAGAGTAGAACAGAGTAGGATGAATAAAAAAGAATAGAATAGAATGAATAAGAAAGTAGAATAGAATAGGATGAATAAGAGTAGAATAGAATAGAATGAATAAGAAAGTAGAACAGAATAGAATGAATAAGAAAGTAGAATAGAATAGGATGAATAAGAAAAAATAGAATGAATAAGAAAGTAGAATAGAATAGGATGAATACAAAAGAACAGAACAGAATAGAATGAATAAGAGTAGAATAGAATAAATAAGAAAGAATAGAACAGAATGAATAAGAAATAGTAGAATAGAATGAATAAGAAAGAACAGAATAGAATAGAATAAAATGTTATTGTCACTTTAAATGTACACTAATCAGGATACGTTAAAATGAATTTTTGTTGCATTCAGCTCTCAAAAGATAACCATTATCCATGTACCACACACACACACACACACACACACACACACACACACGACACTGAGAAACATCCCAGTCTAGTTCGGGTGTATACATATACATGGAGAAAAAAAACGAATTTTGTGATTTTACCAGACGGATGGCATAAGGAAGAAAGCTGTTACAGAATCTAGTAGTCCTGCTCTAGATACTTCAATAACATCTTCAGATTTTGGAGATTTGTGGTGGCATCTACCTGGGCTTGGGCGACCTTGAAAATGTTCAGAAAAATCGAATCCTGGGTCCAAGATAACTTGGAGATATAGCTGTGGAGGTCACCAGACGTTGGGTTGAACTTCAGGACAGCTTGGATGGGAACAGCTGAGCAACAGAAGAAGACCATAGGACATCTTGGACCCCAAACTAGATTAGGAAGTTGAAGAAACATCTGAGAAGAAGGCTGGGGCCAAACCTTTTCAAAACACTCCCCAAAACACCAAGGATGTGATGGGTCCATGAATCCCTCAGGAACTGACCGGGACTGAAGGACACCCTTATCTTAGGGTGCAATGTGAACCCAAAGGTGCTTTTTCAAGAGGCAACTGGACTGCTTTTCCTTGAAGGCATCTCACTTCTCATCCAAGAAGCTCCTTCAGTTTCAACTATGTTCAAGGAAAAATAAAAAGTCCAGTTGCTTCTCAAAAAAAGCACCTTTGGAACAACCATGACCTGGATGGCTGAGTATCTCCACAGACAGGGTGAACCCAGTTTGAAATGGCTGTGGTTCACAAGCCATGATTTATAGACCAGTTATCCATCCGTGGTTGGTGTCTGCCCTGAGGCCTGACTGGCAAACCACCACGGTTTAAGCATTGAGTTGGTTGCGTTAACTACTCCTTATTTATACATAAAAAAAAGATGTTCCAAATCTGCAGTAGTTTGAGATGTACTACGGTTTCCCTACGCTGCAATTCTCTTTATTGTACATCTGCAAGAATTTTACTACTTCCACATCCTCTGCTTTTTACCCCCTTCTGGCTATTATTATGTAAAGCCAACCTGAACATGTGAATTTGTTTATCGCCTATTTTAAGCATCCTGGGAAAGGGTAACACAATTGCTCTTGTTCCTCTTTCCACCTGAGAGCTTTTTACCAGAAGCAAACCTGTTTGGTGAGATACTTCCTATCATTTTTTTTTGGGGGGGGGGCACAGGTTAAAAAAATGCATCCCTCTCTTTTTGTCATCAGCAGGTTCCCCCTCACCCCGCCCACCTCCCTTTCCAGTTCTCCCACTTGATCTGTGAGAGAATAGCCAGAAACTATTGAAAGGGGTTACTCTCTGTGGCCTGAGAAAAACGGAAGGAAGGAAGTAAAGAAGAAAGGGGGAGATTTTTTTTTTTTTTTTTAGTTAAGCAAGGAAGTGACAATGCAACAGCTTGGACTGTGATCTCTTGGGATGTGAGCTACCCGTGAGGAATGAGCAACAATCAATCTTTCTGGATTATGCTGGCTCGGTAGGATTTTATGGATTTGGGTGCCCAGTTGGTCCTGATCAGATGAAGATCTCCTGGATCGAAGAGGAAGGAAGTGACGTGATAGCAGTCTTCCGATATCCAAGAGGCTACCACAAAAAAAAAGAAGGTGTCAAAGCACCTGAAGGCAGAGAAGAAGCAACGGATGGAAACTAATCAAGAAGAGAAGCAATCTAGAACTAAGGAGGAATTTCCTGACAGTGAGAAAGTGATAGTGAGAAAGGCCTGGAGACGAATAGCATTGCATTGCATTGTATCGCGTCGCATCGCATTGCATAGCATAGCATAGAATATATGGAAAGGAAAGGTAATAGAATAGAACAGAACAGAACAGAATAGAATAGACTTCTTTATTGGCCATGTGTGATAAGATACACAAGGAATTTGTCTTGGTGCAAATGCTTTCAGTATACATAAAAGAAAAGATACATTCATCAAGAGTCAAGAATCATCAGATACAACACTTAATAATAGTCATAGGGTACAATTAGAATTAGAATTAGAATTAGAATTAGAATTAGAATTAGAATAGAATAGAATAGAATAGAATAGAATAGAATAGAATAGAATAGAATAGAATAGAATAGAATAGAATAGACTTCTTTATTGGCCAAGTGTGATAGGACACACAAGGAATTTGTCTTGGTGCAAATGCTCTCAATGTACATAAAAGAAAAGATACATTCATCAAGAGTCAGATATGAAAAGATATGAAGAACGATTACGTGAGGTGGGTGTGGCTGGTCTAAAGAAAAGAAGGACTTGCAGTGACAAGATAGCGGTACTCCAGGATTTGGAGGAGCTGCCACAGAGAAGAGTTGGGGGTCAACTTATTTTCCAAAGCACCAGAAGGCAAGACAAGAAACAACTAATGGAAACTAATCAAGGTGAGAAACAACCTAGGAGAAATTTCCTGAGAGTTAGAACAATCAACCAGTCGCGGGTGCTCCATCACGGGAGGTTTTTCAAGAAGAGATTGGACAGGCGTTTGTCTGAAATGAAATAGGGTTTTCTGCCTGGGCATTGGGTTGGACTAGAAGACCTCCAAGGCCCCTTCTAACTCTGCTGTTCTGTTCTATTCTGCACCTCCCTATCGTTGCCTTGGTGATCAGATTTCATTCTTAATTTCCTGGGTTGGTTGTGTGTGTGTGTGTTTTCCCATTGTCATCCTCTAGGGTCGTACAGGTAGTCCTTGACTTATGACCACAAATTGGGACCAGAATTTCTGTTGCTTAGCAAGACAGTTGTTAAGTGAGTTTTTGCTCCATTTTACGGGCTTTCTCGCCACCGTTGTCAGGAAGATGCTAAACCAGAGTGTTTAACTTAAACCCAAAGCCGTGTGGATTACAGGATGCTAAAATCGGTTCCTCGAGGAAAGATCATTTGGGTTCCAAAATTATTGCACCCATGCATTTGGGGGGTGTATGGGGAGGGACTAGGGACCCCTCCCCAGCCAAACATCACTACCCCGAGTCTGCATTCAGTCCACTTCAGTGCCAGTCTCCGTTCCTCCCTTATCTTCCTTGTAGTATTGTTCATACTTACTCACTGTAGCCCAGAGACAATGGAGCAGTGACTTGTTCGTAGCTAGTGGAGCCTGGCCGATTTTTTTTTTTAAAAAAAACCCTCCAAATCCAGTTGCAGGATTAGGATGGAGGAGGGGTTGGCGGGAGGGGGGGGAAGAGAGGCTTAGCAAATGGGGGTGGGAGAAGGAAGCTTAGCTGGGTTAGACGCACCCACCACCCCGCCTCTTGCAAAGTTGGGGCCATTTCCTTTTTTTCTGCTTTGAGACGGATCTTCAAAGCGTTTCCTGCAGTCTGGTGCCTGCAAATTCATTTCAAGTCAAAAGCTTCTGGTCTTAGGCCTCCTCCTGAAAAGGGGTTGGGGGTGGGGAGGGGGAGGGGGAGGGGGAAGAAGAGGAGAGGGAGAAGGAAAAGAAAAAGAAGAGGGGAGGAGGAGGAGAAAGAAGAGGAGAGGAAGAAGGAGAAGAAAAAGAAGAGGAAGAATAGGAAAAAAAAGGAGAAAGAGAAAGAGGAGGATGAGTAGAGGGAGAAGAAGAGAAAATAGAGGGGAGAGGGAAGGGGGGGAGGGGGGAGGAAGAAGAAGGGGAAGGAAGAGTAGGAAGAAAAAGAGGAGAAAGAAGAAAGGGAAGGAAGAGTAGGAAGAAAAAGAAGAAAGAAAAGGGGAGGAAGAGTACAGGGAGAAGAAGAAAAAGAAGAGGAAGAGGAAGAGAAAGAGGAGGAAGAGTAGGAAAAAGAGGAGAAAGAAAAGGAGAGGGGGAAAGGAGGAAGAGGAGGAGGAGAAAGAGGAAAGGAAGAAGAGGGAGAAGGAGAAGAAAAAGAGGAAGAGTAGGAAGAAAAAGAAGAAAGAAAAGGGAAGGAGGAGGAGAGGGAGAAGAAAAAGGAGAAAGAAGAGGAGAGGAAGAGTAGGAAAAAGGAGGAGAAAGAAGAGAGGGGGAAAGGAGGAAGAGAAGGAGGAGAGGAAGAAGAAGGAGGAGAAGAAAAAGAGGAAGAGTAGGAAAAAGAAAGAAAAGGGGAGGGGGAGTAGAGAGAGAAAAAGAAAAAGGAAGAGAAAGAAAAGGAGGAGAGGAAGAGTAGGAAGGAAAAGAGGAGAAAGAAAAGGGGAAAGAGGAGGGAAGAGAAGAAGAAGGGGAGGAAGGGGAGGAGAAAGAGGAGGAGAAGAGGGAGAAGGAGAGGAAAAAGAGGAAAAAGGGAGAAGAGGAGGAGAAGAATAAGAAGAGGAGGAAGAAGAAAGATTTTTTTGCACCTGCTTATCTGAATACTTGGCCTTTCAATTAGCCCACCTTGGCTTTTTTCAGCAAGCTAACCAGGGTCAGAGTTGGTCAGTTGTTGGATGGGGAACCACTTGGAGATCTCCAAGCCATCGGCTGGTTGGGAGAGTAGAAAAACCAAAACCGAAGGAAAAGAAAACTTACGTTGACATCTGAGTTTCTGGGAGGCTCCTTCCAAGCTTTCCCCAGCCTTGCCGACTCATTTGGGAGGTGCGCTTCTGTTTTAAGCCAGCTAAGAAGCCACCTGGAACTTCATGAGGTCATGCACCTTGCGACATCCGCTTGGCTAGGAGATGGGCCAGGAGCCAGAGAGTCTCTGCAAGGTCTCGGCTGCATCACCGATGATCCCTAGCTTGTCCTAAAAACATCTCCAGCCCAAAATATCTGATGCTGTCAGTTTCAAGGCAGGTACGGCCACGTTTCAGAGAGTATATTTAGGCGTAGAAAGGAGATAATGGGAAGTGGAGGCAGATAAGTGAATCAACATCTCTCTCTCTTGCACCTTCACTTGGGCTGGTGGCCAAGGACAAGCATCCTTTTGCTTTGGAAACACATCTTCACCTAACAGAAACAGAATAACAGAGTTGGAAGGGACCTTGGAGGTCCTCTAGTCTGACCCCCTGCACAAGCAGAAGATCCTAATCCATTCCAGAGAAAAGGCTGTCCGGTCTCTTTTTAAAAACCTCCATTGTTGGAGCACCCACAGCTTTCGACTGATTAATTGTTCACAGTATCTCCTTAGTTCTAAGTCACTTCTCTCCTTGATAAGTTTCCATCCATTTCTTCCTGTCCTGCCTTCTGGTGCTTTGGAGAATAATTTGACCCCCTCTTCTTTGGGGCAGCCCCTGAGATATTGGAACACTGCAACCATTTCAGCCCTAGTCATTCTTTTCATTGAAGACAAACATACCCAATTCCTGCAACCATTTTTCCAAGGTTTTAGCCTCCAGTTCCCTAATCGTCTTTGTTGCTCTGCTCTGCATTTCTTTCCAGAGTCAGCTACAGATTAACCAATGGACCTTGTGGGTCATCTAGTCCAACCTTCCACCCTAGCAGGAGACCCTACACCATTTCTGACAGAAGCCAGTCCAGTCTCTTCTTGAAAGCCTCCAGGGATGAAGCTCCCACAACTTCCGAAGGCAACTTCTGTTCCTTTGGTTGATTGTTCTCACTGTCAGAAATTTTATCCTTATTTCCAGGTTGAATCTCTCCTTGGTCAGTTTCCATCCATTGTTCCTTGTCTGGCCTTTGTGTGCTTTGGAAAATAGCTTGACCCCTTCCTCCTCTCTGTGGCAGCCCCTCAAATATTGGAAAGCTGCTATCCTGTCTCCCCTGGTACTTCTCTTCACTTAGACTAGCCAGGCCCAGTTTGTGTAACCGTTCATTGTATGTTTTAGCCTCCAGGCCTTTGATCATCTTAGATAGATTCAGATTAACAAGATTTGGAAGAGACATGTAGGTCATCTAGTCCAACCCCCTGCCCAAGCAGGAGACTGTTAAGTTTGAGCAATGAGAGGCTGAACCAGAGCATGAGTGCAACAGTACTTTATTTACAAATAAAGGGCTGACCGTGCTTGCCAAGCCTGGAAACTGGCTCGCAGCAATCAGCAGCCAGTTGGACCCCGCAGCCTGCTTTTATAGCTGGCTGCTGGGGAGAACTGACCAATGGGAATGGGGGAATAACGCCCACACAAGTGAGTGGACCTGAGTGAGAACTCCTTGAGTCCTCAGGACATAACACCCCTTCCCCCCAGATGCGAACACGCATAGTCCTTGAGGTAGATGGGGGTTTGTGTTGATGCTCGGAGCGGCGCAACTCGGGAACATTGTCTGACTGTTCGGTATCAGTCTGTGACGGTTGAGCTGGCATAGTGTCGCCAACACTCTCTCTGGACTGGGCATCCTCGGAAACCACCGGGTTGGTTTCTGGAGTCAAACTCTCGTGGGTTGGATCCGGTTGATCAACTCTCTGGGCGCTGTTGTCCGGGTTTGGGCTGACCGGAACGACGCTGGCGCAGACTGGTCACTGGGTGCGATGTGGCTGGGTGGCGGATGGGACGGTTCCCCTTCGACTGGAGACTCTGGATTCTTGTTTGCGAGGTTGCTGAGGCGCCTTCTGAGTTGGTCTATGTGTCTCCTCCAGACGCGACCATCCTCCAGCCTGACTCTATATGATCTCGGCCCGGTGACGGCGATGACCTCGCCCGGAATCCAAAGTGGGTCCCCAGCGAAATTCCTTGCGAATATCGGCTCCTGTAACATAAAATGTCTAACCCCCAAGTGGAAGCGAGGGAGAGTCAGGGCAGTATTGTGGGTGCAGCCTATCTAATACAGTCCTCAGGCGCCGCCCATCAGAAGTTCCGCTGGGGACTTATTGGTGACTGCACAGGGGTTGAGTGCTGGCTCATCAGGAACCGTGAGAGTTTGTGGTGCCAGTCATCTCTGCCAAACCTAGCGAGGGCCTCTTTGTGGTCCTGACGGCCCTTTCAGCCAACCCATTACTCGCAGGGTGAAATGGGGCTGTTAAAATGTGGCGAATGCCTAGGTTGGCTGCAAAACGGCTGAATTCTACTGATGCGAACTGTGGGCCATTATCGGAGACCAAGGAGTCGGGTAGTCCATGGGTAACTAACAGGCGCGCTAACACGTTGGTGATTGCTAGTGTGGTGGTCGTGGATAGCTGCGCCATGTCTATCCACTTGGAATAAGCGTCCACGACCACTAGGAACATCTTTCCATGCACGGGCCGGCCAGATCGATATGGATTCTAGACCAAGGCGCTGGCGCTCTCCCATCTGGTAGGGGTGGCGATGGGGGAGCAGGACGGGATTCCTGGCAAATGCTGCAGGAACTTACCCAATTGACAATGTCCTCGTCTAGACCCGCCACCACATCGTAGCTGCGTACAACGCCTTCATTCTCACAATGCCGGGTGTCCTCGTGCAACGCCTCCAGGACTCGGGTACGCAGCGAGGTCGGGATGATCACCGAGTGCCCCACAGTAGACAACCCTGCAAACTGGACAGCTCCTGCATGCGAGTCTTAAAGGGTGCGAATTTGTTATCAACATTGCCTCCCGGCCACACCCTCCTCACCCAGTCGAGCACCTGGGCGAGCGTTTGGTCTGCCTTGGTTTTGGCGGCGATGTCAAGGGCGGTGATGGGCAGGTCCAACTGGGTGATTTCAAAAATGGCATTGACAGGAGCTGGGTCTTCAGCCGGAGCGGTAAGGGGCAGCGACTGAGTGCGCCAGCGTGGATAGAGTTTTGCCCGGGCGGTGGATAAGTTTGTATGAGTAGGCCGCTAGGAAAAGCGTCCACCTTGTCATCCGAGGGGAGAGGACTTGAGGTGTCTGTTTGTCGCCGGCCAGTAGGCCCAGGAGGGGCTTATGGTCGGTGACCAGTTCAAGAAGTGGCCAAAAAGGAATTCGTGAAACTTTTTCACGGCTGCAACAGCTGCTAGGGCTTCCTTGTCTATTTGGCTGTAATTTCGCTCCGTGGCCGAGAGCGTCCTGGAGAAAAAGGCGATGGGGGCCTCGGCGCCATTGGCGAGTCGGTGACTAAGGACCGCCCCAATTCCAAAAGGGGATGCGTCTGCTGCCAGTACTAAAGGAAGGTTGGGGTCGAATTGGATGAGCACTGCCTCTGACGTAAGTAGTGATTTGACGGCGTTAAACGCCTGGTCTTCTTTGTGCCCCCAGTGCCACGGTGACTTTTGTCTAGTAATCTGTGTAGGGGTTCGGCTACTGAGGCTTATATGGGGCAAAAAGGATGCATAAAAGTTTAGGAGTCCCAAGAAAGCTTGTAGCTCCGTTTTGGAGGTCGGTGTGGGAGCTTCGTGGATCGCCCTGACCTTGGACTCCAGGGGGTGAATGCCAGAGGCGTCAATTTTATAACCCAGAAAGTCCACCTGTCTAGTGGCAATGGCGCATTTTTCTTTTTTTAACTTGAGGCCATGCTGTCTGAACCTCTCTAACACTGCTCGCACTCTCTGGAAGAGTTGGGGTCTGTCCCTGGCCGAGACCAAGATGTCGTCGAAGTAGGGTACTACACCAGGGAGGCCCTGTAAAATCCGCTCCATGAGGGATTGAAAAATACCCGGGCAACACTTACGCCAAATTGGAGACGCTTGCATCGGAAGGCACCCCTGTGAGTGACGATGGTCTGAAGTTCCGCTGTTTGGTTATCAACAGGGAACTGTTGATATGCTTGAGACATGTCCAATTTAGCAAAAATACTGCCCGGTTCGAATGTGTGCAATAAGTGCTGAATGACGGGCACGGGATAGGCGCTAACTTGTAAATATTTATTGATTGTTGTCTTGTAGTCCGAGCAAATTCTCAGGCTACCATCTTTTTGAGGGTGTGACAATGGGCGCTCCCACTTGGCGAAATCTGTTGGCTCAATGACCCCTTGTTTTAGTAGTTTATCCAATTCAGCGTCTAGTTTTGGTCGAATAGCAAATGGAACTCTACGTGGTTTTAATCTGATTGGGACTGCCTGGGGTCAACGGTGAACGAGATGGGGTTCCATTATAACACCCCAGCTCCTCGCTGAACACATCTGCGTAGTCAGCGAATAAGGAGTCAGTGTCTGAGGTTGAGACAGCATGGACTCCTGTTAACCCTAGGCCGAGGTGGGGAAACCAATCGAGCCCCAATAAGGTGGGTAGATTGCCGTTAACTACCACTAGAGGTAGGTGGCCTTTAAAAGCTCTAAAACTGACAAAGAACTTGCCTCTGCCGATCACGGGAATGGCCTTCCCCTGGTAGTCCTTCAGACCGAACTGGCATCTCTGAAGCCGGGTAGTAGATAGGCTGGGGTGGAGTCTCTTGAGGGTGTTCCACGAGATTATTGAGAGCGCTGACCCTGTGTCAACCTCCATGTGGCACGGTTTACCTTCTAGGGAAACAGAGAGAGAAATTTTACTAACAGAGTGGCAAGTACGCCTGGCAAGGCGGTGCGTGCGACAGTTTAATACTTGCCTCTGTGGTCCCGAGTGCGAGGACGGGGTCTTTGTGCAGCGCTTTGGGGGCTTGGCAGACTCTCGCAATGTGCCCCCTCTTATGGCAGTTGTTGCAAACGGCTCCTTTAAACTTGCAGGTGGCCCTTTGATGTGATCCCCCACAGGCTAGGCACAGGGTGATGTGCTTGGGTGGACCGGTGTATTCTTGTTTGGCCCCTACCTGCGACCGTCTGTCATTGGTGAGGCGATGGACATCGTTCTCATCGCTGTGGCCTTCCTCCGCTTCCACCTCTTCGGAATGGACTGGGAACGCTGCTAGCTTGGCGCTTGGGCCCTGAATTTCGGTGGCTGAGTTCATAGCTAGCTCGGCTGCTAGGGCCTCCTCTACCGCTTGCGCGAGGTTGAGGTCTTTTTTAGCTAGCAGTCGCCTCTGTAGGTTGAGATCCTTGACCCCACAAACCAATTGATCGAGGAGCATGTCCTCCAGGTATGTTCCAAACCCGCAGTGCAGGGCTGCTGTTCTGAGGGCGGCCATATATTGGTTGATGGTCTCCTTACTTGATTGCTTCCTCATTCGGAACGTGAACCTCCTGGCGATTTGTGAAGGCCTGGGAGCGTAGTGGTTTGTGAGGATCTCAAGCAACTCGGACCACGGAACGTTTTTAATTCTCTCGGCGCCACGAGTGCTGCAGCGGTATCGTAAACGGTGGCTCCGCAGTAGATTAGGAAATAGGATTTTTCCGATGCTCTCCCGCATCCGACAGGCCGACCGCATCGATGTAATGATTGAAACGGTTCTTATACGATTCCCACTTCTCTTCGTCTGGTTTAAACGCCGGGAATACTGGATTGGAACTCATGGTGCTGGAACGGCTGGGCTACCTGCGGGAGAAATCTCTCTGGGACTACGAACGCTCGTGAGTTACTAGTGATATCAGCTCTGGAGAGGTTTTTTTGCTACCCTCTCTTTCTCTCTCTCTGGGTTACCACGTTGGCTGCTAGCCGTTGGAGGTGTCTTGATTCGCGCCAAAAAAAGTGGGCGTTAGTGACTCTCTACAGCGCTGTGCTGTGATTCCTACTGGCTCGAAATTCAAATGACACCCGTTTGAATTTCGCGCCAAATGCAGAGCGGCTGCGGCTCGCAGCGCTTCACTTTCCCCGTAGCGAGGCTAACAAGCGGCTACAGACGCTTCTAACTATTTGACTCAGACCGCTTTCTCTGGCTGCGGATCTGCGTTTGCTCTTTTTGATCGCTCGTTTCGCTAGCTGACCGCTCTCTCTGGCTGCGGATCAGCGTTTCCCTTGTTGCCAGCCGATCGCTCTCTCTGGGCTGTAGATCGGTGGCTAGTGACTCAGCGGTTGCAAGGTGCTTCTGGTAGCCATCCCACCTTCGTCGCCAGTGTTAAGTTTGAGCAATGAGAGGCTGAACCAGAGCATGAGTGCAACAGTACTTTATTTACAAATAAAGGGCTGACCGTGCTTGCCAAGCCTGGAAACTGGCTCGCAGCAATCAGCAGCCAGTTGGACCCCGCAGCCTGCTTTTATAGCTGGCTGCTGGGGAGAACTGACCAATGGGAATGGGGGAATAACGCCCACACAAGTGAGTGGACCTGAGTGAGAACTCCTTGAGTCCTCAGGACATAACAGAGACCCTACACCATTTCTGACAGTCTCTTCTTGAAAGCCTTCAGTGATTAAGCTCCCACAACTTCCGTTCCATCAGTTGATGGAACTGCCATCTGTCTGGTTGTCCTTGTCAGAAAATGTCTCCTTATTTCTATGTTGAATCTCTCCTTGTTCAGTTTCCATCCATTGTTCCTTGTCTGGTCTACAGGTGCATTGGAAAATAGCTTGACCCCCTTCCTCCTCTCTGGGACAGCCCCTCAAATATTGGAAGGCTGCTCTCATGTCTCCCCTGGTCCTTCTCTTCCCTAGACTAGCCAGGCCCAGTTCCTGCAACCGTTCATCGTATGTTTTAGCCTCCAGTCCCTTAATCCTCCTGGTTGCTCTTCTCTGCAGTCTTTCTAGAGTCTCAACATCTTTCTTTTATAAGTGTGGCAATTTTGCTGCTGGCTTCTGTAACTTGATGAGCCCTGGAAACTGCAGGGGTTTCCCCAGAATCATTAGTGCCCAACTATTTTTTTCAGGCACCGTCTGATTCTAGGCAAGCTCTTTCTCCCAATTGGAGAAACTCTTGCCATTGATGCATCTTCCTTTTTTAAGCTCTTCGCTACCGTTTGCTCAGAATAAATTACATTTCCTAGGCCGTTGGACCTTCTTATGGTTTGAAGCAATCATGAATTTGTTTAACTATTTATTAGATTTATATGCAGCCCATCTTCAGAGGCAGGGACCTAACAAGGAGGTTGTCATGATGTACCTCTGCACGAGTTCCAGCCTTTTCTATCATGGCTATCTCTGCAATATTCTTAAATGTGGAAGGAGGAGGGAATAGCCATCCATCCATCCATCATCTATCTTTCTGTCTTTCATATCTAGCTAATGTATCTACCTATCCTATCTATCACTTCCACATTTACATATAATATCTATTCTATCTGTCTGTGTGTCTCTAATCTATTTATCTATTATCTGTTATCTGTCTATTATCTGCCTATTATCTATCTGTCTATTATGTATCTGTCTTTCTATTATCTATTATCTATCTATCTATCTATCTATCTATCTATCTATCTATCTATCTATCTGTCTATATTTGTCTATTATCTAGCTCTCTGTCTATTAACTATCTATCTATTGTTTATCTATCTATCATCTATCTATCTGTCTATTATCTGTCTATTATCTATCTATTATGTATCTGTCTTTCTACTATCTATTATCTATCTCTTTCTATCTATCTGTCTCTATTTGATTATTATCTCTCTATTAACTATCTGTCTATTGTCTATCTATCTATCACCTATCTATCTATCAATCTATCAATATCTATCATCTATCTGTATTATCTTCTATTATCTATCTGTCTATTGTATCTGTCTTTCTATTATCTATTATCTATCTATCTTTCTATCTATCTATCTGTGTATATTTGTCTATTATCTATCTCTGTCTATTAACTGTCTATTGTCTATCTATCTATCTATCTATCTATCTATCTATCTATCTATCTATCTATCTATCATCCATCTATCTTACTATCAATCTATCATCTGTCTATTATTTAACCTATTATTTATTATCTGTCTATTATCTATCTATCAATCATCTATTTATATTTATCATCTGTTATCTATGTCCAACTATTATCTGTCTATTATATATCTATCTATATCTATCTCTGTCTATCATCTATCCGTCTATTATCTGTCTCTGTCTCTCTCTCTCTCATATCTATCTCATCTACCATTCTATCAAAATTACAACGCAACTGAAAGAAATGACTTATGACCGTTTTTTACACTGGTGACGATTGCAGCATCTCCACGCTCATGTCAAGATTCAGATGCTTGGCAACTGACTCATACTGACGACGGTTGCAGTGTCCTGGGGTGTCATGTGATTCCCCTTTTGCGACCTTCTGGCATGCAAAGTCCATGGGAAAGCCAGATTCATTTAGGAACCACGTTACCAACTTAACAATTGCCATGATTCATTTAACAATGGTGG
This sequence comes from Pseudonaja textilis, assembly GCF_049901715.1. Lineage (NCBI taxonomy): Eukaryota > Metazoa > Chordata > Lepidosauria > Squamata > Elapidae > Pseudonaja > Pseudonaja textilis. Next base: position 9,421,518 of record NC_142004.1, read on the forward strand.
CGGAATAAGGTTGTAAAACAAGGCAACATTCACTTAACAAATGTCTCTCACTTAACAACAAAAATGTTGAGCTCAATAGTGGTTGTAAGTTGAAGACTACCTGTATTTTTCTAACTCTTGTCTTTCATCATCTTTTAACTCTATAACCCCCATAATCCCTTGCGGGGTGGAGTCTGGGCAACTGAATGGAGCTAGTTTTAATGGCTGGATGCCCTTCCTGTCACCAGTGCGGAATTTTGTTCAGCAGATATATTCTCATTGTGTCCAGAGAGAGAAATATCGGCTTCTACCTGGGATTGAACTCCCAGACTCCTGCCTCTAGGCCACCGCACCACTCCTCTAATGCTGACTTTCATGTCTAGCTATATCTACCCTATCTAGCTATCAAGCATCTTTCTCTCTCCCCCTCTCTCCCCATTTCTCTCTCTCTCTCTCCCTCTTTCTCTCCCCCTCCCCTTCTTCCTTCTTCCCTTTAATTTAGGAATGTCTTGTGGTTGCTATGATTTGATCAGAGAGAAAAAGAAAAGAAAAGAAAAAGATACTGGCATCAGCTGTCCAAAGTTTAAAAAGTTCTAAGGTAGACTCTTGAACACATGCTGAGAGCCATTATTGTCCCCATTTTCCCTCAGTCTGTGTGTGTATGGGGGGGTTGTGTTTGTGTGTGTGTGTGTTCCCTGCTCAGTTCCTCTTCTATTGACAACAGAGAGGATTGTGTACTTTCAAAAGCCCTGGCCTTGTTCTGAAATCTAAGGGCTTCTTTGTGATGCAAATAAAATTAACTCAGTCCTTGTTGGCTCCTTTTCTTTCTTTCTTTCTTTCTTTCTTTCTTTCTTTCTTTCTTTCTTTCTTTCTTTCTTTCTTTCTTTCTTTCTTTTCTTTCTCTCTCTCTCTCTCTCCCCCCCTCCCCCACCCCAATTTAGTGTGCAAGAGAGAGGGAATTGCAAACACAAACTACATGGAAGAACCTCAAGGCAGAGGGTGAGATTTTGTTCCAGAAGAGGAAATGAGATTCTCTTCTTAAGGACCGGTTTTATCCCTGGCAAAAAAAAGAAAAGAAAGGAAAGAAAGAAAGGATGGGAAATTGGGAAAGTGATGCAACCTCTTTCATCATCCCAATTAAACACCCACACCAAAAATAGTGGTTTTATAATTTAAGAAAAGGTCCCAAACACATTGGAGAAAACAGTTAGGAATCAGGAAAAGTACTTTTTCATATATACGGTAAATTATTTCATACTATTTAATATGTATATGTATATCTATCTTTCATAGACACACGTTCAGTGCATTTGTATGTGTGTATATATACACACAGACCCACTCTCTCTGTGTGTATGTGTGTGTGTGTGTGTGTGTGTGTGTGTGTGTGTGTATGGTATTCAGCTTTGTTCGGGTATTTTCCCATGTCATTAGAGTTGTGCTTTCAAAGTTGTAGCAACGTTTCGGCAACTTTAAAAGCACAACTATAATGACGTGGGAAAATACCCGAACAAACCTGAATACCATACATGTAAGTACCCGCGAAAACTTAAGAAAACACACACACACACACACACACACATATATATATATGAATAATATATGCACACATATACATACACACACACAAATATATTGTATGCGTCTGTCTATAATATACATGAACTACACCCACCCACCCACACACACACACACACACACTCCAGAGCTTCTGACCACAATTGAGCACTAAGATTTCTGTTGCTATAAGCAGGGCGGTTAAATGAATTTCCCCCCCATTTCACGACCTTCCATTGCCACCGTTGTTTAGCGAATCCCTGTAGTTGTTAAGTCGATAGCACGGATGTTAAGCATATCCGGCCTTCCCCCGCTGACTTTGCTGGTTGGAAGATCCCCAAAGGGGATCACATGACCCCCCCAGGAACCCTGCAACCATCATAAATACGAGACAGTTGCCAAGCATCTTTAATTTTCATCACGTGACGCTGGGGAAGGCTGCAAAGGTCGTTAAGTGTGAAAAACCAGCCATAAGTCCCCTTTTTTCCCAATGCCGTTGTAACTCTGGTCACTAAATGAACTATTGTAAGTCGAGGACTCCCTGTATATCAAATTTGGAGACCACCCATTTCACTCCCAGAACGATTCTTGGCGGTGTAGTAGAGCCAAGGGTCTTCAGACTTGGCAAGTTTAAGACTGGTGGACTTCAACTCCCAGAATTCCTGAGCTAACATGACTGGAGGAGGAATTCTGGGAGTTGAAGTCCAAAAGCCTGAAAGCTATCAAGTTGGAAGACCCCTGATCTATCTCATCTATATCTTCTATCATCTATCTATCTATCTATCTATCTATCTATCTATCTATCTATCTATCTATCGTCCATCTATCTCATCTATCTATCTATCTATCTATCTATCTATCTATCTATCTATCTATCAGTATCTATTGATATCTATCTATCTATCTATCTATCTATCTATCTATCGGTGACTATCTATCTATCTATCTATCTATCTATCTATCTATCTATCTATCTATCGCTATCTATCGCTATCTATCTATCTATCTATCTATCTATCTATCTATCTATCTATCTATCTATCTATCTATCTATCTATCTATGTAGCTATCTAGCTATCTATCTAGCTATCTATCTCAGATATCTTCTATCTATCATCCATCTATCTCAAGGGTCTTCAGACTTGGCAAGTTTAAGACTTGAGGACTTCATCTCCCAGAATTCCTAAGCTAACATGACTGGAGAAGGAATTCTGGGAGTTGAAGTCCACTGGTCTTAAAACTGTCAAGGGTGTAGAGTATGGACAATTTTAAAAGTTTCTTCCTGAGAATTTCCAATGACAGGGAAACGGGGAAGCGTTACTTCCACTTCGAACCTCCCTGCCCCCATTTCCACTTCCTGGCCAACTCCAGCATAGACTTCAAAAGTCCCTGCTTTAATCACTGCACCGGGCTGCTTTGTTGACTCCTTGAGTTGCCAGATGTACTGCCACTCAAGACCCACGTCCCCTCTGTCCTGCCATCTCTTTTTCATCCCTGCACGTAGAGCTGTTCTCTGCATTCAGGTGAATGCAGCTGTTCTACTACTGCTTTAGTAAGACCACACTCGGAATACTGCATCCAGTTTTAGACACCACAATATAGAAAAGGTGTTGAGATTCTGGCAGAGAGTGCAGAGAAGAGCGACAAAGATGATGGAGGCCAAAACACAGGAAGAAAAGTTGCAGGAATTGGGTATGTCTAAACCAGGGGTCTCCAACCTTAGCCACTTTAAGACTTGTGGACTTCAACTCCCAGAATTCCTCCTCCAGACATGTTCTGGGAGTTGAAGTCCACAAGTCTTAAAGTTGCCAAGTTTGAAGAGCCTTGGTCTAGACTCTAGCCTAACCAAAAGAAGGACTACAGGTGATATGATAGCAGGGTTCCAATATTTGAGGGGCTGCCCCAAAGAAGAGGGAGTCAAGCTCTCCTCCAAAGCACCTGAAGGCAGGAGAAGCAGCAATGAAGGGGAAAACTAAGAAAACTCCTAACAATGAGAACAATTAACCAACGGAACGACTCGCCTTCCGAAGTTGTGTGAATGCTCCAGCCATTTTCTCCCTTCCTTTAAAAGAGCTGTACAAGAACCCCAGCAACTTTACCCCTGCAGGATGCCCTAAAATGCCATCCAATGGGTGCCAAACTGTTCTGGCATTGCCCTGGTCACTTGAAACTCCCCCTAACCCACCCCACCCCGCGTCCCCCAAATGATAAAGACTGCCGAGAAGGACACGCTCATTATCAAACTAGAAGTCGTTTTATTTCTCGCTTGTCACGTTTTAATAAAATAGGGCATGAAAAATAAGCTGTATATTACAAATAGAGAAAGCTAGATATACAAGCCAGGCACACACTTCCATGTGCCCAAATTTCCCTTTGGGGATTTTTTGTTTTTCTTTTTTTTGTGGCGGGGGAGGGAAGAGAATGGAGGAAGATGGGAGTGTTTTCTTGATCTATTCATGGATTGAATCTATTTAACAATGGGAAAGAGTCAATAAGCCCCTTTGGATTCTTTTCATGGCCTGGCCCCTCCCTCCCTCCCTCTCTCCCTCCCCCCTCCTTTTAAAACGTGTAGGATTTCCATTAAAAAGCCACAAAGTGTAACTCCGAGAAGGGTTCCTAGGGACTAGAACCCCTCTGTTCTTTTGTTAAGAGTCCCTTCTGTCCCTTTTATGTCTGGCAACTTGTTTCGTATTTCAAGGCATGGGTGTGGGTTGTGTGTGTGTGTGGGGGGGAGGGAACAAGGGGAACAAAAATGCAGGAAGAAAAAAAACAACCACCCTGTATTGCACATTATTTTCCGTGGAGGAGGGAGCCTTTGGAGAGACCATTTTGCGTGATAAAAGGCATTTGAAAAGAAAAGAAAAGAAATGAAATTGAGAACAGTTCCTGCTTTTGCAAAGATTTCAGGGTGAATGCAAAAAACTTCTGTTTCTTCTCTGATCTGGTTGCTTCCCTAACATTCTCTTTCAAGTTTTTCTCTTTTCTTTAAAAAAAAAAAAAAAAGCTCTACCAATACAGTACTTATGTCTAAAGGGTTAGAAACCTAAGCAAACCAAATTCCAATATTTACAAGTCAGAAGGCCCAAGGGTTTCATCCCCAGAAGGCTTGGCCAAACAATCAACAGGGGAAGGAAGGAAGGAAGGAAGGAAGGAAGGAAGGAAGGAAGGAAGGAAGGAAGGAAGGAAGGAAGGAAGGAAGGAAGGGGGAAAGCAAGGAAGGAAGGAAAGAAAGAAAAAAGAAAGGAGGAATGGAAGTAAGTTTTAGTAAAGTTTTTCAAAGCATGTAAAAACTAGCAAACTAAGAGGAGAGGGAAGGAAGAGAGAAAGGTAAGAAGAGAGAAAGGAAAGGAGGAAAGAAAAAAAGAAAGAAAAGGGAGGAAGGAAGGAAGGAAGGAAGGAAGGAAGGAAGGAAGGAAGGAAGGAAGGAAGGAAGAGTGTGCTTATGTTTGTTTAACATTCGAGGCACTAATTTTTTTTCCCCTGTCACCTAACTTTTAATTTTAATATTTCAACTCTTTTTCTTAATTTGCTGTTTGGTAACACGACAGAAATTCTAAAAGCATTTCAAAAAAAAAACACCCTTTAGTCCTGACTGCTGACTACTTGGAGCACCTCTTTCGGTTGCTTTCCAAGTATGCTGACTTGTAATATTATTATGGTCTGGGGGTCCACTGGGGTCACAAGCAAGTTGGGGGTTGCAACGCCGGCTCATACTTTGCGTGGCGAACTTTGGGCAGAGGCAGCTGGCTCGTCTTTTTGCAAAGACTCCCGCCTGCCACCATGCTGGTGGATTTCCTCCGAGTCCTGTTCTTGATCCTCCGGCTGCAAACCCCTTGCCAGGACTGCAGAGTTTTGGAGGTCCAAATCCAAACCCCGCTGGTAATGCCCACCACCAGCAACATGAAGATCTTGACCATAAAGATCTCCACGGCCGGAATGGAGTCACTCATGGTGCAGTCCGGGTGCTTGGTGTGGTTGTTGACCTTGCATTTCTGCTGGGTGGCCAAAACCCTCCAGTAACCCATGTTCAGCCTTTCGTAAAAGTAACACGCGATGACGCACGTAGCTGGCACGGTATACAAGACGGAGAAGACCCCGATCCTCACCATGAGCTTCTCCAGCTTGTCGGTGTTCTCCCCGCCAGTTTTCATCACCCTCCTGATGTGGAAGAGAGCCACGAAGCCCGAAAGGATGAAGGACGTCCCCACGATGAGATAGCAAGCCAGAGGGACGAGCACGAAGCCAGTCAGCGCATTGACGTCCATGCTGCCAACGTAGCACAAGCCCGTCAACTCATCTCCAGCCACCCGGCGCATGACTAAGATCATAATAGTCTTCACCGCAGGGATGGCCCAAGCTGCCAAGTGAAAGTAGCTGCTGTTGGCTTCGATGGCCTCGTGACCCCACTTCTTCCCCGCGGCCAGGAACCACGTCAAAGTCAGGACCACCCACCACAAGGAGCTGGCCATGCCGAAGTAGTAGAGGATGAGGAAGACCAAGGTGCAGCCGGTGCTCTCCAAGCCTTCTTGAATGACGTAGAGTTGGCCGCTGTCCGGGTTGCAGGCGATGTTCTCCGCGCCGGAGAAGAGGCGGGCAATGTAGCCCACGGAGTAGACGCAGTAGCACATGGACAAGAAGATGATGGGCCTCTCGGGGTACTTGAAGCGCTGAGGGTCAACCAGGAAGGTCAGGACGGTGAAGGCGCTGGAGAAGAAGCAGAGGATGGACCACACCGCCATCCAGATGACCGCAAAGCGCTTGTCCTCCCAGCTCCAGTAAACGTCCACCCCGGCGGTACAGAGAGGTGCGCAAGATCCGCTCTTCTCCACGTGGTGGAACTTCCCGGGGTTCTCGCAGGAGAGCCGACCCAGCCCGTCCTTCTGCTGGGTCAGGTCGTGAGCAGCGCTGTGGGGCCTCTGGGGCCACAGCATTGGAGGGAGCATGCTGGACCCCCGGGGAGGCTCCTCGGAGCCGTTGCTGGGGGCTTCCATGCACAAGTAGTTGGGGTCATTCTTGTTGGGCAGTTTGCTGCAGTCCAGGGAGTCCGGCCACCTGAAGTTGAACTGCTCCATGATGGGCGAACACTTGAGCCGCGCCTGCTCACACATCACCCGGCAGGCTGGGATGGGCGTGGACACCTGCTCGGTGCACATGGGGGCGTAGAGGGAGCAGAGGAAGAATTTGAGGTGGCCGTGGCAGCCGTACTCCACCAGCGGGGCGAACTCGTGGAGTTGGATGGCCGCGTCCTGCTGGTCCTCGTGGCCCATCAAGTTGGGCATGCGGGTCATGTTGTAGCCGATGTCTTTGCACATGGGGATCTCGATGGGTTGGCACCGACCGTCGCCGGGCCGGTCGGTGTCGATGGAGCTGATGCCGAAACAGGAGCACACCAGATGCAACACCACGCCCAGCGTCGGCCTGGAGCTCCGCCGCCGTCGCCCGCAGCTCATGTTGGCTAACTCGGAAGCTGCCCCGCCGCTCCGCGGAGCCCCCAAGTTCTGATGGCGGGGGAAAGGAGGGAGGGAAGGACGGAGAAGTGGCCAACAGGGAGAAGCGGGGGTCAGATCAAGGGCACTCCGGCCAGCCGGTTCTCTCCCGAAGCCCTCTGGCGAAAGGACTCAAGCCGCATCCAGTCTGGCTTCATGGCAATCGCTGCGAAACCCAAAGCCTGAAATTCCCACGCTTGTCTGAGTCCGCAGCCCGGGTTGGGGTCTCAAGCTCGGTCGGCCAGAGGAAGAGGAAGAGGACGCGCGCCTCTCGCGGCGCTCCATGCGCGGGGTGACTTAGAGCGGCTCGGCATGCCGGGGAACCGTTTCCAAACCCTTCCACGCCGCTCTCGCTCGCCCGCAGCCGGGGAAGCTGGATGCAAAATTTGCCCGGCTCCTTCTCTCTGCAGATCCACCCCCGGGGAGGTCGCTGGAAGGGGAATCCGCTGCTTGCTCCCCCGTGCTGGCCAGCTCCTTCCTTTCCCGAGCCGGCTGCGGGAGCGCTCTCCGGCTGCTGCGGCTGCTGCGGCTGCTACTGCTGCTGAGCTTTCTGCCCCGAGAAATCGGGCGCTCCGCTTGACTTTGCGTCTCCGCCCCCTCGGTTGGAGAAGGAGGGCTCGGCCGGGCTAGGTGGGGAAAGTGAGAGGGGAGGGCAAGAGAAAGCGGCCAGCCGGAGGGAAGGGAGAGCCGGGGCCGCCGCCTGCGTCCGGATCGCGATGGAACGCTGGGTGGCCAAGGCGCGCGTAAAAGCGCAACGCCCTCTCCAAAACCGCTCGCTTTCTCCAAGAGCGCTCGCTCGCCCCCAAAAAAGTAAGTCCGGGGCTTTGCAGCTGCTGAAGTCGGGAGAAGGGGGGGGGGAAGGGGGGGGGTTAGGAGGCGGGAGCAGCAGCAACAGACCGTGATGCGGACCCCGCGCACGCGCACAGCTCCGGCCATAGCCCCCTCCTATTCCACCCCCCCTCTCCTTCCCCTGGGCTCCCCTCCGCCTCCTTTGCGCGCCTCTCTCGTTTTGCATGAGAAAAGAGGCGAAGCCGGCTGTCCCTTTTGCGCCGGCACCTACGGGGCGCTTTGGAGCTGAAGAAAGGAAGCCGGGGTTGGGGGTACGGGAGCGGAGGGGGTGGGGGTGGGGTGGGGTTGAAGAGAGAGAACAAAAAAGAGAGAGGAGCCCTTGATCGGCGCGCGTTCCCAAAGCTTCCCTCGTTTCTTCCTCCCCTTCTTCCGCCCTCTTTAAGTCTTTCTCAACTTTCTCTCCTGATATTGCAAGCAGGGGGAAAAAAGGGTTGTTGTAAGGAAGGAGGAAAAGAGGAGGAAGAACTTACAGCCCGTCTTTAGTGGTGTTTATTGATTTATGGTTTTCTTCCAGAATGTGGCCAGGGTTATCCCTAGGTGAGGGAGGTTTGGGGCTAAGAATCTGGTCCCTACCATTCCTTGAGCCTCCATCTGGATCTCCTTGATCTGCTCTGCCACACTAGCTGCCATCCTCCTCCTCCTCCTCCTCCTCATCATCATCATCCACCCCACCTTTGTTTCCAAGAAGCAGAAGTTACTCCGGGCTCCTTTCTTAGATCCATCCTCATTTCATCCTTAGAGGTTGCTAAACCTCCTGATCAGAAATGATGGACTTTGCAACGTTCTGAAGATTCTGGAACACAATTTTTGGAACCTTCTGGTGAACCTTCTCAACTTTGCAGGTGTGTGGACTTCCAACTCCCACAGTTCCCAAGACAGCATCGGAGATAAATTTGGTGAAGCGTGGCTGGCTGGGGAATTCTGGGAGTTGAGATCCGCCCTCTTGATACATTCAGTAGTGTTTTTTTTTTAATTGAAGATGGAGAACTACATTTGATTTTGAAACGATATGCCGGCAGAAGCGTCCTCTCCAAGCCCAACATCTCCTTTTAATTACACTTAATTAGGATTAAAGTGACATGGCATTACTCAACATCTGATAACCTCCAGCAGATGACACAATTTATTCTAGATCTAGATCCTTTCAAAATTACAAGTTGGTGTCAACTTCTGGAGGCTAGAAGTTGTAGCAACTTCTGAAGAATCGGATCTAAGAGGTTTTTTTTTGGTGGGGGGAGGTAGTTGGGTTTGTATGGGCAGCTTCACTTTGAAGAAAACACCTCCCTTCCCAGCTAAGTATCATCTCTGTCGCTGGCTGCCGCTTAATGCCATGAAAACAGGGCTGTAAAACTTACACGATTTAACCTGGCCGGCTGTTGTTTCTGCACGTGTAAAAGGAAAGTTTTCCTTGCAAATGTCTCGATTTCCAGAGAAGGGAAGGAAGGAAGAGAGAAAAAGAGAAAGAAAGAGAGAGAAAGAAAAAGAAAGAGAAAGAAAAAAGGAGAAAGAAAAAGAAAGAAAGAAAGAAAGAAAGAAAGAAAGAAAGAAAGAAAGAAAGAAAGAAAGAAAGAAAGAAAGAAAGAAAGAAAGAAAAGAAAAGAAAGAAAGGATTTGTTTAAAAGCAGTGGTGGAGGTTTTAAAGGGATTGTGTTTGAATGCTTTTTATTGCCTGAGTAATAAAGGTCTGGCTCAAAAGCTCATAAAAATTGAGTTGGCTCAGAGGTTTTGGTGGTCCCTCTGTTTATGGGATGGAAGCTTTGACGGCAAACGGAGAGGAGTTGATCCCAAACCTGAGCAACTAAATGTTATAGGCCTTTTTTCAGGGGAGAGGGGCACTAAAGGACTTAATATCACCCCCTTCCAAACAATAGGGTGATAAAGTGAAAATACCCTAAAGAATGAGACAGAGAAATATTGCATTTCTTCAGTCTAAAGGGGAGGGGGATGCATGTCGCATTTGGAAGGGGAAAAGCTACGGAGTCTTCAATGATTTGTCTGTAGAGATTCTTCAGAACTGAAGAAGCTTCTAGGATGGGAAACGAAATGCCTTCAGAGAAAAAACAAAGTCCAGTTGGCTCTTGAAAAAGCACCTTTGGGACAAGCAGGACCTAGAGGACTGAGAATCTCCATTGACATCTTTCCTTTCCTTTCCTTTCCTTTCCTTTCCTTTCCTTTCCCCTTTCTTTTCCTTTCCTTTCCTTTTCCTCTTTCCTTTATTTTCCTTTCCTTTCCCCTTTCCTTTCCTTTCCTTTCCTTTTCCTCTTTCCTTTATTTTCCTTTCCTTTCCCCTTTCCTTTCCTATCCTTTCCTTTCCTTTCCCTTTCCCTTTCCCTTTCTTTTCTTTTCCTTTCCTTTCCCCTTCCCTTCCCTTCTTTCCCCAAAGTGCTTTTTTCAAGGGGCAACTGGACTTTCTTGTCTTTCTTTGAAGATGTTTGTTTCGCTTTCTCATCCAACAAGTTTCTTCAGCTGAAGAGGCTGAATGAGCTGAAGAAGCTCCTTGGATGAGAAGCGAAACATCTTCAAAGAAAAAACAAGAAAGTCCAAAAATTGCCTCTTGAAAGAAAAAAAAGCACCTTTGGGACAACCATGACCTGGAGGGCTGACAATCTCCCTGGACATCTGTAGAAATGTTGACCTGGGTGACGAATAAAGGTGAATGTTTGTAGCTCGAGCCTGAAATGAGTTCTTTGATGCTGTCTGAGCATTGGATGTTTTCTTGCAGGTGTTTCGTTTCCCAAGGTAGGAAATATCCTCCGTGCTAAAAAGGAAGTGAGGTTTGTACAGTGAAGGAGGAGGAGGATTCACTTAACAACGGCGGCAAGAAAAGTCACAAAACAGGGCAAAGCTCACACCTGTTTCCCTTAGCAATGGAAATTTAGGTCGTACGTTGAGGGCCACCCGTAATTAGCTTTGGAATTTGGGAGGCAGGGGCGCAAAGGCTGCCCAACATTAAATAACTAATTAAATAATTAAATAATAAATAAATAACAAGTCGATTGCATGGTGTTTGTTTGTTTTTTTTGCTGGGACTTTAAGGGTGAAAAGTCTGGCCGTTAAGTCGCTTTTTTAATTTCCCGGGACTGTCGTAACCTTGAACGAAAGGAATGGTTGTGACCGCTTGTATTCACAAAGAAAATGCAACTAAGCAGATCGTAGTTTTGCAGAGTATATGAACTGGATTCTGAGTCCCTCTATGTGTGTTTTGTGTGTGTGTGTGTGTGTGTGTGTAGGTGTTATATGTATGTGTGATTTATGTCTTTATTTTGGAACATTTGGTTGCATTCCTGGGCCTTGGTAGAGGCCTTAGCTAGACACACGCGTACACACACACACACACACACACACACACACACACCTATTTATGCGCTCCAAAGAGTCCAGACCTCTTTCTCTGATTCAGCATAAAGCTGCCCCCTCTGAAAGTGGATTAATAAAGAATTTCTATTCTCTGTGAAACAAAGCTTGTTTTTCTTTGCCGTCCTGTGCACCGTAGACCTTTCTATGCGCCCCTCGGTTGGGGGTCACGGAAAAAAAAAAAAAGAGATTCATACGGAGGGAAGTTCAGAAAGATACACACCCCCCCCTTCTCTCTCTTTCTCTTTCTCTGAACAGGGTTCAGATGACTATAACACCTCCTGTGCCGTCTGTCCTGCTGCCGTCACCATCAGAAATAAAGTTTTTAAAGAAACTTTAATAAAAGTTGGAGTGAAACGTGAGGGTTTTCCTTCTTGTCCAAAATACGGCATGTCTGTCCTTAGTTCCTGTCTGTCTTCACTTTTGCTGGGAAAGGTGGGAAGAAGGGAAATATAAAACAGTCACGTGCAAACTCACAGATACCCCTGGTAGAAATCCTGTCTGTTAATGGATCTGACTTCTCCTGTCGGTGGAAGCGAAGGGATTTCATCCACTCTGGATAATTTGCTAGCCTCTGACTTATTTTCTTTCTTTCTTTCTTTCTTTCTTTCTTTCTTTCTTTCTTTCTTTCTTTCTTTCTTTCTTTCTTTCTTTCTTTCTTTCTTTCTTTCTTTCTTCCTTCCTTCCTTCCTTCCTTCCTTTCTTTCTTTCTTTCTTTCTCCCCCCCCCGCTGCCCCGTCTCTGTCTCTGTCTCTTTCTTTCTTGAAAAGATTTTTGGTGCTGGGAATTAAAACAGGCCACTTTCTTGAATTAGCTTTCATTTCAGTATTGCTGCTTTAAAGAAGAGGCTTGGAGAGAAAGGAAGGAAGGAAAGAGAGAGAAAGAAAGCATGAAAGAAAGCAAAGGAAGGGAGAGAAGGGAGGGGAAAAAAAGGAAAGTATATATAGAGGAAGCAAGAAGGACAAGCAAGCAAAGGAAGGATGGAAAGAAGGAAGAAAAAGGAGAAAGAAAAAAGGGAAGGAAGGATAGATAAAGCAAGGAAGAGACAAGGAAGCAAAGGGAGAATGGATAGAAAGAAGGAAAGGGAAGAAAAAGGACGGGAAAGGAGAAAGAAAAAGAAAGGGAAGGAAGGAGAGCTAAAGGAAGAAAGGAAGGACAGAAAGAAGGGAAGAGAGAAGGAAGGAAGGGAAGGGAGAAAGCAAGGAAAGGAAAGATCAGCAACCGGAAAAGCAATAATAAATAAAAAGGCCCTTGTGACAGCTGCTGCTGAAGAAAATATATATTTATATACGTATTTCTTTCTTTAAAAGCCTTTCCCACCCCTGCCAGTCAGTGTTATGTGGCACAGCGGGCACCCCCGCTGGGAGAGTTTTTCGGGCTTTGGCCACCCCTCACCCCACCCTCTGGGCAAATGTTATAGAGAGCCGAGAAAGAATTTTCTGCTTGTCTTTTTTTCCCCTGCCTTGTTTTATTTGCCTTTTGTCTTCTTTTGAAGAATGACTTTAGACATTTTATTTACATATTTAACCAGGGATGAAAGCGGAGGGGTGGGGGCTGGGGGCGGGGCGGGGGCGGGAGCCGAAAGCATGTATATCCCTGGTGGAAATGGCAAGATCTTGCAATAGATGGGAATTGGGGGACACAAGGTGGGTTTTTGGGGGTGGGGGTGGGGACATTGGAAGCCAAGAATTTGTTTTTAATGAAGTTTTGCAACTGAACGTGATTTCAGAGAACAGGGCAACTTTAGCCTTGGAGGGGGAGAGAGAGAGAGAGAGGGGGAGGGAGGGAGGGAGAGAGAGAGAGAGAGAGAGAGATATTTTATATATATATATTTTAGCCCATCGCCCTAACTCTGCCCTCTTCTGTAAATCCTCCCCAATTTCCCTTCCAAATGACATCATATAGAATCATAGAATCCCTCCAAACACTGATGATGTTGCCTAGTTGGGTAATGAAATGTCTGCAAGAAAATATCCAGGCTTGGAGACCACAGTCATCCTCCTCCTCCTCCCTCCTCTCCTCCTCTCCCTAGTTTGGGAGTGAAACGTCTGCAAGAAAACAACCAAGCTCAGAGACTCCATGGTTTTCCTCCTCCTCCTCCTCCTCCTCCTCCTCTCTGCAAACTCTACTCCCTTCTAGCACTGATGATGTTAACTAGTTTGGGAATGAAAAAAATGAAAGGAAGCAATCTCAGACAGCACCAAGGACCCCACAGTTTTCCTCCTCCTCCTCCTCCTCCTCCTCCTCCTCCTCCTCCTCCTCCTCCTCCTCCTCCTCCTCCTCCTCCTCCTCCTCCTCCTCCTCCTCCCCTTTGCAAACTCTATCTCTTAGCATTGATGACATTACCTAGTTGGATAATGAAGCATCTGCAGGAAAACAACCAAGCTCAGAGAGCACCAAGGTCCCCTCCTTTCAACCCCGAGTGACAAATATCCTCCTCTTATCGGAATCATAGAATCATAGGGCCGGAAGGGACCTTGGAGGGCATCTAGCCCAACCCCCTTCTCAAGGCAGGAGACTTCATGCACCTTAAAAGCCCTCTTCCTCAAGCCAGAAGCATCGTGCAACTCAGAGAGCAATGACATATTTTTGTTTGTTTGTTCGTTTGCAACTGGAACGTGGGTTGGTTGCGTTGTGTACACTCAGCCCTGGAAGGATCCTTACAGATTCCGTTGCATTGCAACGCAGAAGAGGATTCCTCTCTTTGATCCATGAACTATTCCACAGAGGCTGGAGGAAAGGAAGGGTTTGAAAAGCCTTTTTGGTTAATTGGGAGGCCAGAAACCAACCCTCTGCAGATGTGAGCCGGAAAAACAAGATAGGGGGGAAAGCAAAACTAATCTCCAAAAAATCTCGATCATGCCTCTGCGGCAAGACCTTGAACCGGCTGCCTTCAACTTCCCACGGCTTCAACAGTGACACGTTGTACTCTCCAAGCCACTAAATCCTCTCCCAAGGTTAAATTGGAGCCACGCAAGCAACACTGTTCCTTAACTTGCGACCAGAATTCAGACCCACATTTTGTGTTGTTTGCTAAGGGAGAGACCTTTATTTAAGGGAGTTTTGCCCCAGGTGACATCCTTTCTTGCCAACTGTCATTAAGAAGATCACTGCAGTTTGTCACAGGGAGTACAGGTTAACCTCAACCAACAAACGACAATTGAGCCCAAAATTTATGTTGCGTTAAGGGAGACAATTGTTTCCACCTCCCTCCATTTTACGACTTTTCTCGCCTCATTTATTAACACACACACACACATTCAAATTTTATTAATTTTTGTATTGTAGTGCCTAATAAACACCGTGTTTTCTTGGTATTTAATTTGATCAACAATACTTATTACATTCTTAAATCTCCCCCTTCCCTCCCCGCCAACCAGTGGTAAAACAGATTCCATGTCTGAGAATATTCTCTCTCTTCTTTCCGCTTTATTTTCAATGTCAAATCTATCCATTTCTGCACACAGTCCAGTATCTTCTGAATGATCTCTTCATTTCGTGGCATTTTTCTTCATTCCGCCCCCCCCGCCCCCCCAATATTGTGCAACGATAATCCTCAATGCTGTGTGACAACATGCAGTATGAAATACATACTTCTCTTATCTGATTTTTACTGATATTACATCGAATCAAAGCAGTTTGGGTTTAAAATCGTTAATATTAAGTTTAAAAGCGATATTAAGACATCTCCCCTTCCCTCTCTGGGGGGTTCTCTGCACCTCTATAACTGGCTGGTTTGGTTCTGCAACCCAACAGGACAGACACAGACTTTAGAGGATAATTAAGACTGCAGAGAAAACAATTACTACCAACCTGCCTTCAACCGAGGACCTGTATACTGCACGAGTCAAAAAGAGGGCTGTGAAAATATCTACAGACCCCTCACATCCCGGATATAAACTATTTCAACTCCTACCCTCAACACATCACTATAGGGCTCCGCACACCAGAACAACTAGACACAAAGGGAGTTTATCCCTGAACGTCATCACTCTGCTAAACAAATAATTCCCACAACACTGTCCAACTATTTACAAAGTCTGCACTACTATTACTATTAATCTTCTCACCACTCCTTATCACCCATCTCCTCCCATTTGTGACTGACTGTAACTTTGTCTGTATCCTTACGATTTATGTTGACTGTTTCCTAGTATGATTTGATTGCTTATCATACCCTATGACTATCATTAAGTGTTGTACCTGATGATTCTTGACTCTTGGTGAATGTATCTTTTCTTTTATGTACATGGAGAGCATTTGCACCAAGACAAATTCCTTGTGTGTCCAATCACACTTGGCCAATAAAGAATTCTATTCTATTCTATTCCATTCCATTCCATTCCATTCTATTCCTATTTATTCCATTCCATTCTCATTCCTCTATTCTATTCTATTCTATTCTATTCTATTC
This sequence comes from Pseudonaja textilis, assembly GCF_049901715.1. NCBI lineage: Eukaryota > Metazoa > Chordata > Lepidosauria > Squamata > Elapidae > Pseudonaja > Pseudonaja textilis. The sequence continues at coordinate 9,437,157 of NC_142004.1, forward strand.
TATTCTATTCTATTCTATTCTATTCTATTCTCCCTTCCCTTCCCTTCCCTTCCCTTCCCTTCCCTTCCCTTCCCTTCTCTTCTCTTCTCTTCTCTTCTAATTACATTCCATATATTCTATTCTATTCTATTCTATTCTATTCTATTCTATTCTATTCTATTCTATTCTATTCTATTCTATTCTATTTTCCCTTCCTTCCCTTCCTTCCCTTCCCTTCCCTTCCCTTCTCTTCTCTTCTCTTCTCTTCTAATTACATTCCATATATTCTATTCTATTCTATTCTATTCTATTCTATTCTATTCTATTCTATTCTATTCTATTCTATTCTATTCTATTCCATTCTATTCCATTCTAAATTGACCCACCCATACCCCTGATTTTTCAAGGCAACCCCGTTCCAAAAGACGGACTCCAGTGATATCCCTACCATCCAAACCTCGGGATCACCCCGCTTTTAAGCTGCGTTGCAAACCCACCATCTCCGCTCAGCTTGAATCTGACCCACAAAGAAAGTTGGTTTGGCTAAAAGAAACCTGAAAGGAAAGAACCCCCCTTCCCTCCCCGGGCCTATTTTTCTCCCCCCTCCCCCCTGTTTTTCCACCAACTTTGGGAGCCAAAAGGGTGGGCCTTTTGAGATGAAGACTTCCAAAAGTTTTAAAAGATTTTCCCCTCCTGACAATGGGGAACTTCAGACGCCCAAATGGCTCATCCGTTCTTTATTTCCACCAGTTTTTTTTTAAACCCACCCCAGCAAACAAAATGACACCCTCCCCCGCCTCTTTTCTCTCCCACCCCTCCTCCACGCAAACCCCTTCCTCTCTTTTAACGCAGTTTTGGCCGGCCTTTTGTATAGTGTTTTCCCCCCCTCTCTCTTTTTCCAAGGGGTCTTTCTCCTTCTCTGGAACGAAGTTTGAAATATTACTGCCTTTCCACAGGGTGCCAGTGTATGAAATGCACATCTGAGCGTCGCTTTTTAATCCCCTTTTCTTAGCCTCGCTTTGGATCAGGGACCGGCCGGAGGGACGCCCCGCTGTTTCTGGCTGCGGAGAGAGAATTTGCTCTTCCTGATCTTTCCATTCCCACAGTCTTGAAAACAACACCAGGGGTGAACCCCCTCCAACCAAATTAGATTAAGCTCCATCTCTTTCCCAGCCTTGATTGCCTTTTCACTGTCCAAATTTCCCTGGTTCGGCTTCCTGATAACTTAAAGACACAGGCAGCTTCTTCTTCTTCTCCTTCTCCTTCTCCTTCTTCTTCTTCTTCTTCTTCTTCTTCTTCTCCTTCTTCTCTTCCTCCTCCTACTCATTCTCCTCCTCCTCCTCCTCCTTCTTCTTCTTCTTCTCTTCCTCCTCCTACTCATTCTCCTCCTCCTCCCTCCTCCTCCTCCTCCTCCTCCTCCTCCTCCTTCTTCTTCTTCTTCTCCCCCCTCCCCCTCCTCCTTCCTGCTTCTTCCTCCTCCTCCTCCTCCTCCTCCTCCTCCTCCTCCTCCTCCTCCTTCTTCTTCTCCCCCCACTCTCCCTCTTCCTCCTGATAGTCCAGAACCTCCTACGGAAGAAAATCAGAAAAAAAAAAACAAATGCTGCCATTCTTTGAAAACTATAATGAAAAGGGATGGTGGCTAATTTTGAAGTTTCAACACCCTCCTGTTGTCCTGCAAGGAGAAAACGGCTCGAGTTTGCTAGGAGGGAAAGGAGAGATGGACAAGCTTGTAACAGAACAACAGAGTTGGAAGGGACCTTGGAGGTCTTCTAGTCCAACCCCCTGCTTAGGCAGGAAACCCTTTATCATTTCAGACAAATGGTTGTCCAGTCTCTTCTTAAAAACTTCCAGTGTTGGAACATTCACACTTCTGGAGACAAGCTTTTCCTCTGGGAGTATCTGTATTTTCCTGTTGAAGAAACACGGCTGTGTATGCACTGCCAAACTTCCCAACAACAACAACAAAAAAAACTCAAAACAAAATCCAAAAAGATTTGCGTTGTCCCAAATCAAAGACAGAAAGCAGAACCAGGTTTGCACCAAACTTGCATTTTTGCCCAGGGGTGCAAATGAGACAAAAAAATAAAAAATAAAAAATCAGTGTCATTCATCTAGAGATTAAAAACAAACATGTAATCAGAGGCAGAAGCTGTAGATTGTCTTGTTTGGCCTGTTGATGGTTAAAAGATTTGTACTCTTCTCTGATGCAGATCTTGGGCTGGGCTGTTTTCAAACGGAGAATTATCTCCACTCATGCTAAACCACCACTGACATTTGACGTATTTAATTTATTTGTCTAGGGCACGGCACGGAGTACACGGATAACCGTGGTTCAAAATATAGGAAGGAGCACATGGATAGCCTAGGGAAGAGAAAGACCAGGGGAGACAGGATAGCAGTCTTCCAAATTGGAGGGGCTGCCCCAGAGAGGAGGGAGTCAAGCTATTTTCCAAGACATCCAAAGGCCAGACAAGGAACAATGGATGGAAACTGATCCAGGAGAGATTCAACCTAGAAATAAGGAGGAATTTTCTGACAGTGAGAGCAATCAACCCATGGAACAGAAGTTGCCTTCAGAAGTTGTGGGAGTGTCATCCCTGGAGGCTTTCAAGAAGAGACTGGACTGCCATCTGTCAGAAATGGGGTAGGGTCTCCTGCTTGGGCAGGGGGTTGGACTGGATGATCTCCAAGTTTCCTTCCAACTCCGTTAATCTGAATCTATCTAAGATGATCAAAAGCCAGGAGACTAAAACATACAATGAATGGTTGCAGGAACTAGGCGTGGCTACTTGCAGTTTTATCTGCGTCCTCAGAGTCACCTGAGTAGTGCAAATGGCTCCTGTAGTCTTCAGTTTTCAGACACGGGACACAGATAAACCTCCAAGTGGCCTCAAGGACCCTCTAAAAGGATGCAAATGACCAGCTGTCTGCAAGGCGTGTAAATCCTTCCATTCTCCACTTATCCAGTCAGAGCTGAAGAAGCTTCTTGGATGAGAAGTGAAACGTCTTCAAAGGGAAAAAAAAAAAAACTCCAGGAAACGGTCATGCGGAGACTTAATTTCTCCTTTGGAGCTGCTCCAGCAGGAAGCTTCAAAAAGAAGCACCTGGCCCGGTGCAGGTACGGCTCACCTGTCTTAACACCCCTATCCTTCTCTTTCTTCTTAGGCAACTCCTCCCCCACCCCCCAAGGCAGTGGAGGGGCTGGCTTGGCCTTTAGCTTCCCTGGATGCACCCAAATGTTTTGGGCGGGGTTGTTTTTTTCCTTTTGCAATTTTTCAGAGTAGGAGGGAGAGGGAGGTCTTGAAAGCCTTTTATGGATCATGCCACACTGGGTGGGCTCCCGAGATCAATGTTCACAAGTGCCTGTGTACTGACTTTTGTGCACGGTGCCTAGTGTTGCTTTTCTCTCCCAAGGGGAAGAGCGTGATGGATCAATTTGTATTCTTAATTTATTCTTTCAGGATCTTGCTGTTGCAACCGAAGACTGTTTTTCTATAATTTACACTCTGGAATGATAGGCTTAATTCGATTGGGAAATGGAAGCCTCTGCGTGGTGAGCAGCTATCATGAATCACCCCGCTCTTTTCTTCCCCTTCCCCTGCTATTCCTCCTTTTCTTCCTCCTCCTTCTCCCTCTGCCTCCTCCTTCTCTTTCTCCTCTTACTCATTCTCCTTCTTCTTCCTTCTTCTTCCTTCTTCTTCTTCTCTTTCTCCTCTTACTCATTCTCCTTCTTCTTCTTCTTCTCTTTCTCCTCCTACTCATTCTCCTTCTTCCTTCTTCTTCTTCTCTTTCTCTTTCTCCTCCTACTCATTCTCCTTCTTCCTTCTTCTCCTCTTTCTCCTCCTACTCATTCTCCTTCTTCCTTCTCCTTCTTCTTCTCTTTCTCCTCCTACTCATTCTTCTCCCTTCTTCTTCTTCTCTTTCTCCTCCTTCTCCTTGTCCCTATTCCTTCTCCTCCATCTCCTTCCCCTCCCATCATCATTCTCCTTCCCCTCTTCCTTTCATCATTCCTTTCATTCTTCTCCTTCTCTTCTTCCTTCTTTCCTTCTCCTCTCCCTTTCATCCCTCCTCCTCCTCCTCCATTCCACAAACCCCACTCCTTTCTAGCACTGATGATGTTCCCTAATTGGGTAGTGAGATATCTGCAAGAAAACAACCAAGATCAGAGAGCATACATCCTCCTCCTCCTCCTCCTCCTCCTCCTCCTCCTCCCCCTCCTCCTCCTCCTCCTCCTCTCATTCCCTTTCCTTCTCCTTTCCCTCTTTTCCTTCTCCTTCCTTCTCTCCTTCTCCTCTCCCTTTCACCCCCTTTCTCATTCTCTTCCTTCCACCATTCCTTCTCCTCTCCCTTTCCTCCTTCCTTCTCCGCCTCCTTTTCCTACTTCCATCCTTCTCCTCCTCCTTCCTCTCTCTTGCTCCCCTTCCTCTTCCTCTTCCCCTTTGCTGTTCTCTCTGTTCAGGCTGCCTTAGAATGATGGTCCTTCAGCTTTCCAGAAGGCACTGGTGCCTCCGCCTTCCCTTAGTCTCCAACCTCACCCTGCCCATTTGTTGGGCCCAACAAACAGGGCATCCGTCTCCAGCTGCTCGGACATTCACAGCCGGGCATCTGTTGGCCTTTGAGGAGAAGTTCACTTAAAAGAGGTTTGTGCAAGATTAGTGGCAGCCACCACCTTGGACTCCCCTTTCTTGAAAAGGACGCTTCGAGTTGTCTTATTTCAACACTCTCCCATTTGTCCCTGAGGGCTAGAAGGGAAGTCCATAGCAGCAAGTATTTTAATAAGCAGACAGGACGGAGTACATCTTACTTGGAGTCGAGTTAGGCCAGGCTTTTGATCTCAGCAGGGACCCTGGTGGTCTTCCATTCTTTTGCAAAAATAAATAAATAAAAATTAAAAAAGGAGAGGAGAAGTATTTCGTTGACTTTGGAAGCCGGAGCAAATCATTCATAAATTAAGAGCTATAGTAATTTTGCACCTGTAAAATTTCAGCTCTCTAAACCAATTTAAACGGAGCCCTTCAAAAGCAGGGTTGATTCCAGGCAACTAAGTGGACATTTTCTTGCAGTTTCCTATAAAAAAGATGTTGAGAAAGAGTGCAGAGAAGAGCAACCAGGATGATGAGGAGACTGGAGGCTAAAACATATGATGAATGGTTGCAGGAACTGGGCCTGGCTAGTCTAGGGAAGAGAAGGACCAGGGGAGACAGGAGAGCATCTTCCAATATTTGAGGGGCTGCCCCAGAGAGGAGGAAGGGGTCAAGCTATTTTCCAAGGCACCTCAAGGCCAGACAAGGAACAATGGATGGAAACTGAACAAGAAGAGATTTAACCTGGAAATAAGGGAGACATTTTCTGACAGTGAGAACAATCAACCCATGGAACAGAAGTTGCCTTCGGAAGTTGTGGGGGCTTCATCACTGGAGGCTTTCAAGAAGAGACTGGACTGCCATTGGTCAGAAATGGGGTAGGGTCTCCCGCTTGGGCAGGGGATTGGACTAGATGACCTACAAGGTCCCTTCCAACTTTGATTATCTGTATCTGGAAAGAGGGTTTGTCCTTGCCTCCTTCTTAGGGCTGGGAGAGAAGGACTGGCCAGTTCCTAGTCTGGTGTCCCTATATAGTGACAAAGTTCAATTAGTGACCACTCAGAGTTACAACAGCACTGAAAAAAAGTGACTTATGAGCCGTTTTTCACATATAAGACCGTTCTGGCATCCTCGTGGTCAAGTGATCAAAATTCAGATACTCAGCAACCGGCTTATATTTATGATGGTTTGTAATGTCCCAGGGTCATGTTTGCCCAAAGTCACCCAGCTGGCTTTCATGCCTAAGGCAGGACTAGAACTCCCAGTCTCCTGGTGTTTAGCCCAAAGTCACCTAGCTAGATTTCATGGCTAATGTGGGACTAGAAGTCCCAGTTTCCTGTAATTGTCCCCAAATCACCCAGCCAGCTTTCATGCCTAAGGAGAGACTAGAACTCCCAGTCTCCTGGTGATTGTCCCAAAGTCACCTAGCTAGATTTCATGGCTAATGTGGGACTAGAAGTCCCAGTTTCCTGTGTTTGGCCCAAAATCACCCAGCCAGCTTTCATGCCTAAGGCAGGACTAGAACTCCCAGTCTCCCGGTGATTGTCCCAAAGTCACCTAGCTAGATTTCATGGCTAATGTGGGACTAGAAGTCCCAGTTTCCTGTGATTGTCCCAAAATCACCCAGCCAGCTTTCATGCCTAAGGAGAGACTAGAACTCACCGTCTCCTGGTGATTGGCCCAATGTTACCCAGCTGGCTTTCATTTCTAAGGTGATACTAGAACTCACCATCTCCTAGTTTTTGGGCCAGCACCATAATTGCTACACCATACTGGCTCTTTTCTGGACAATCTTTGAGATTATATATATATATATAATATATATGAATTAATTTGTCTTTTTGCTTGGTTCTCTCTCTTTCCTCCCCAGCTGTCTAAAATTTGGGGTTCCTGTCCCTCATTCAGTTGGGGTGGGGGGTTATTCCAACTTCCCCCCTCCCCAATATCTCCCCCCAACTCCTTGCAACCGTGGTGAGTAGAAGAATTATCTCCACGAAGGAGCTTTGAGCGCCTGGAAGCTGGCAATATTTTTAGGGCCTTTGACTCAAAGAGAAAGTAGGAAAGAAACCCAGGGATGCCACCCACAAGGGGAAAATTTCATTTGCATTACAGAAGCCTTCCCTCCCTGTTTTTTTTCTCCCCCTTCCTCTCCTCTCCAGATGAATTTATCACTTTTTCAGAACGCCAACTATCAGTGACAGAAGAAATTATGTTTCCTTTCATAGCCCAATTCTTCTGATAATTGCTCTTTTAACTGCCTCTTGCTTACAGATGTTATCTTGTTCTCTCGCACCACTGGCTAGCGTCTCATCCCTGGCCGAGAGGAGAGTCCTATTAATAATGGCTTGGCTTCCTTGCAGAAAATGTTTTTACCTCCTTATAGAGATGCCCCCCCAAACCCAAAACAAACATAGAGACAGACAGGCAGACAGAGACAGAGAAAAAGAGAGAGTCAGAGAGAAAGAGAGATAGACAGAGACAGAGAGAGAGAGACAGAGAGAGGGAGAGACAGAGAAAGAGAGAGTATGAGAAAGAGAGAGACAGACAGAGAGAAAGAGACAGAGAAAGAGAGAGGGAGACAGAGAGGGAGAGAAAGAGACAGAGAGAGGGAGAGACAGAGAAAGAAAGAGAATGAGAAAGACAGACAGACAGAGAGAAAGAGACAGAGAGAAAGAGAGAGGGAGACAGAGAGGGAGAGAAAGAGACAGAGAGAGGGAGGGAGAGGGAGAGACAGAGAGAAAGAGAGAGGGAGAGACAGAGAGAGACAGAGAGAGACAGAGAGAGACAGAGACAGAAGGAGAGAAAGAGAGAGAGACAGACAGAGAGACAGACAGAGAGAGAAAGAGACAGGGAGAGGGAGAGAGAGGGAGAGAGAGAAAGAGAGAGAGAGACAGACAGAGAGAAAGAGAGAGAGAAAGAGAGAGAGATTCTTCCCATTCTTCCCTTCCTTTCTCCATTCTTCCCTTCCTTTCCCCATTCTTCCCTCCCTTCCCTCTCCTCCTCCCACCCCTCCCTTCCCTTCCTCTTCTCCTCCTCCTCCTTTCATTCTCGTTTCTCCTTCTATTTCTCCATCCTTCTCTGCTTCTTTCTATCCTCCTCCTTCCCCATCAATTTCTTCTCTTCCCCCTTTCTCCTTCCTATCCCCTTCTGGTTGCTTCTGAGTCCGAAGGTAATTGGCAATGGGGGTGTGGGAGGACTCACAAAAAGGGGCATGTGTGGAAAACAGGCGCTGTGTAGCTCTCTGAATTGCCGGAGCTCGGGATCTGTTATCGGAGTACAGTTCGAGGGGGGCGGCCACACAGATGTCAGAAAGTTTGGGGTGGCAACGGATGTGAGCAAAATCTCCTCATCCCGCAGCCTTTGATCTCTCCCGTCGGAGAATAATATCTTCCCTCCCCTCCTGTCTGGAAATCTCTTTGCATTTCAAATTTTTGAGGATTAGAAAGAAGAAGAAGAAGAAAAAAAAGAAATTAAAAAGAAGGAAAAAGGCTGAAAAGAAAGAAGGGAACAACCCAGCCTAGAATGAAAATAAGTTCTTGATTAAGGGCCAATTTGATCCACTGGAAAGGTTATAGATTTAACAGAGTTGGAAGGGATCTTGTAGGTCATCTAGTCCAACCCCCCGCCCAAGCAGGAGACCTTACACTATTTCCGACAGATGGCAGCTCAGTCTCTTCTTGAAAGCCTCCAATAATGGAGCTCCCACAACTTCTGAAGGCTTCAACTTCTCTTCCATTGAATATAGAATACCAGAGTTGGAAGGGACTTTGTAGGTCATCTAGTCCAACCCCCTGCCCAAGCAGGAAACCCTACACCATTTCTGACCAATGGCAGTCCAGTCTCTTCTTTAAAAAAACCATTAAAAGGTTTCGCTGTTCCCTCTGCTCCATGTTTGTTTCCTTGAAACAAGGTTTGGGTCAGAACACAACCAAACATAGCTCAGACAACCTGTAGAGCCAGCTATGACCCCTACCTGAACCCATGGGAATCTGACAACAGCCAATAGAATACATGTCCTTGCACAGGAACAGGAAGCTCAAGTGCAACCCCACCACTCTCAACTCCATGCGGCCAGCTGCACCAGAATCACACGTAAAGTTTGGCGGTTCCGCTTCATCAGGCCCTCTTTCCAAATGTTGGGCTCCATTGTGGCCATAAAGCGAGGACTACCCATTCTTGGTTCGGTATTAACGGTCCTTGAAAAGCAAAACCCTGGTTTGTATTTCCAGAGAAGAAGACGGGCAGGACACAACTTGGAACGGCACACTCCGGGCAAATGCCTGGTTTCTATCTTTCCCACCCCTCTGGGTTTTTTCTCTCCTTTAGAAAAAAAAAAAGAAAATTAATTGGTTAACGTGTGCCGTCACGAAGAGCCTTCAGTCACTTTGAAGGTTGTTCTGTAGTTTCAAGTCAGCAAGAGGCCTCCGAGGCTGAGGTGTTGCACCTGGTGAAAACTCTTTTTAAATGCCACAACGATCCATTTCTCCAAGGTTGACAGAACTTTCTTGCCAGGGGTGTCACACCTGACTCGCGGGAATCTGAGGTCTACACAGGAGAGAAACATTTGCACCACCGGCTTTCATCCTGGCTGGGGATGATAAGAAAATAACAGGCTTGGAAAAGGGACCTCGGAGGTCTTCTAGTCCAGCCCGCTGTCAAGCGGGGGGGCCCTATATCATTTCAGACAAATGGCTGCCCTATCCCTTCTTGAAAAACCTCCAGGGATGGAGCACCCACAATTTCTGGAAGTGCCACTGATGAATTAACAGAGTAACCAAGAGTTGGAAGGAACCCTGGAGGTCATCTAGCCCAACCCCCTGCTCGAGCAGGAGACTTTATAGGCTTCACCAACATTCACAGGTCTTTCCCGAGGCTATGTATGTATATATGTATATATGATCTATGTGTGTACAGTAATGTAAATAGATAAGTATCGCACTGTAACAGTAGTATAAGTAAGGAACTAGTAAATTAGCTAGAGTAAATTTACCTATGGTAAATGAACTTAATTGGTATTAAAGGACATGTACACTTGTACGATATCGCTGTAAGATGTGAGAACTTGTTTCCCTTTTTTAAAATTTTTGAAACTTTGAATAAATAATTTATTTATTTTTTAAAAAAGAAGGATCTGTCTTGGATCTATTTTCTGGTTGGAAAAAAGATTCTCCTTTTCCAGCCACCCCAAGACAAACTTTAGTTCCAAAGGACACTATTTCCTCCAGACTGACTCTCCTTTGTGCAGCTCCGCGTCTTTTCATCTGGCATCACTCAGGCATCAAATGCCACTTAACAACTCCCTGGGTGAAGCTGATAAGTTTCACTATTCTTAGGATGCTGATAGAGAAAAGCCTCTTCGTTGTGTTGGGTACAAGTAGTTGGCCCGGGTAGTTGTAACTCGATCGAGGTGGAAATACTCGGAGGTCAAGTGGGAACTCGATAGGCCAATTCAACAGACAGGGTTTCTGGAAGCTGTTGATGCGTCCTTGCCTGCAGCCTAGTTTTAAGTTTTCGCCTCCCTTTTCAATATTATGGGTGTGCTGTCTGGACGATTTGCTGGAAAAAAATATCTTTTTTTCCAGCTTTTTCAGCCTTAGAATTTTCTCTAGAGCTGGGTTTTCATATTAGGTGCACAGATACATGGATCTAGCCTAAAGTCAGAGATTCTCTTCGAATGGAAGGCAATTCCTGGCGGTAATTTGCTTAATGGCTGTCACCAAAAAAAAAAAAGAGTCAAAAAAAATGGAGCAAAATTCATTTAACAACTGTCTTAGATGTAAGAACTGAAAGGGGCACTGGAGGTCTTCTAGCCCAACCCTTTCATTGATGCAGCCTAGGACTGTGTTGGCTTTTTAGGCAGCTGCACAGCACACTGGTGGTTTAGCATGTTTTTCAATCGGAATAGAGCTGGAAGGGACCTTGTAGGTGATCTAGTCCAACCCACTGCTCACAGAGGAGACCCTATACCATTTCAGACAAGTGTCTGTCTAGTGGCAGTCCAGATGGCAGTCCAGTCCCTTCTTGAAAGCTTCCAGCGATGAAACAACCACAACTTCTGGTGGCAAGCTGTTCCACTGGTTCTTTGTCCTCACTGTTAGAAGTTTCTCCTTAATTTCAGGTTGCTTCTCTCCTTGGTTAGTTTCCATCCATTGTTTCTTGTCCTGCCTTCAGGCACTTTGGAAAATAAGTTGACCCTCTCTTCTTTGGGGCAGCCCCTAGAGGAGGGGGTCAAGCTATTTTCCAAGGCACCCGAAGGCCAGACAAGGAATAATGGATGGAAACTGACCAAGGAGAGGGTTAACCTGGAAATAAGGAGGAATTTCCTGACAGTGAGAACAACCAACCAGTGGAACAGAGGTGGACTTTGGAAGTCGTGGGAGCTTCATCACTGGAGGCTTTCAAGAAGGGACTGGACTGCCATCTGTCAGAAATGGGGTAGGGTTTCCTGCTTGGGTGGTGGTGTTGGACTAGATGACCTACAAGGTCCCTTCCGACTGTGTTAATCTGACTTTAATCTGATTTTAATGAACAAAAGGACCAGGGGAGACAGGATAGTGGTCTTCCAATATTTGAGGGGCTGCCACAGAGAGGAGGAAGGGGGTCAAGCTATTCTTCAAAGCACCTGAAGGCCAGACAAGGAATAATAATGGATGGAAACTGAACCAGGAGAGGTTCAACCTGGAAATAAGGAGAATTTTTCTGACAGGGAGAACAATCAACCCATGGAACAGAAGTTGCCTTCGGACGTTGGGGGAGCTTCATCACTGGAGGCTTTCAAGAAGAGATTCGACTACCATCTGTCAGAAATGGTTCAAAGTCTCCTGCTTGGCTGGGATTGGGGTTGGACTAGGTGACCTCCAAGGTCCCTTCCAACTCTGTTATTCTAAAAAAAAATAATAATACTGGAATGCTGCTATCATGTCTCCCCTCTCCTTTTCTCTAGACTGGCCATATCCAATTCCTGCAACCTTTCTTCGCATGTTTTTGTCTCCAGGCTCTTTAAAGCAGACTAAAAGTCTTGCTTAGCAATGGAAATGTTGAACTCGATTGTGGTTGTAAGTCAAGGACTACCCATATAGTCCAGCTCTGGTGCAGGGAAAACTTTTGTTCTAAGATATCATCCCTGCCAAATGAACATTTGTTGCTCCTTCGTGGGCTGCACAACACGAAGCCGATCAAAGAGGAGGCAACAGGAAGCGCAAGAGGAGGTGAGAAAATGAACAAAGACCTTCTGTGTAAACACAACGGGGTTAAATGCAGAGTTTGGGCTGAAACGGGGGTGAAACAGCTGTCCAAACCATAGGGGGGGGGGTGCAACAGGTGAGAGGTGTCTGGAGTGGAGTCAGTTGGGGCATCTCAAGGACAAGATATGGCTGAGAAACAGAGTCCAAATTGGTCTCTTGTGATCTCCAAACTCCTTTGAACTTTGTTGGGTATCTAGTAGATTCTTGCTTAAGGAGAAATTCAACCTAGAAGTAAGAAGACATTTCCTGACAGTGAGAACAATTAATCAGTGGAACAACTTATCTCCAGAAGTTGTGGGTTGCTCCATCCCTGGAGGTTTTCAAAAGGAGACTGGACAGCCATTTGTCTGGAATGGTATAGGGTCTCCTGATTGAGCAGGGGGGTGGACTAGAAGACCTCCAAGGTCTCTTCCAACCCCATTATTCTATCTTCTATCATAATCTGGGTAAATTAACATACATTGTGATAAATTGGAGTGGGCGTTCCATCCCTTGGGGGTTTTCAAGAGGAGACTGGACAGACATTTGACCAGGGTGATTAAGATCACTTCACCAGGGGGTTGGACTTGATGACCTCCACGGTCCTTTCCAACCTTATTATATGTTCCATAACAAATCTGGGTCAACTGAACAACTGGAGAGATTCACTTAACAAACGTGTGTAAGAAAAGCCGTACAACGGGACGCGACTCGCTTAACAAACGTCTCCGTTGGCTGTAGAAATTTTGGGATCCATTGGGGACTGAGGAGGCCCAACACTTCTGTCGCTAAGCGAGGCCCTCGTTAAGTGAGTCAGGGCACTCAGCTGGGCTAACACCCTGCCAGCCTTTCACCATCGTCCCAAACCCATCTTAGACGGACAATCCAAAGTGCTGCAACACTGGTCAGTTGGGGGAAAAAAGTGCCACCAGACTCGAAAGGAGAATCCAGGGATTGCTTCAGGGCTGGAATTCTACCGGTTTGGACCGGTTCTATAGAGCCGGTTGTTATGATTCTGTGCAGTTTGGAGAACCAGCAAATTGTACCCCGGGCTGGCCCCGCCCCTCTCCGCCAGCCCCTCCTCCTCTCCTTGCCCAGTCAGCCCTTATTTTGTGCATGCCCCACCCATGCACCGTTTATTTTTCCTTCCTGAGCCCCAGGGAAGCCTTTTGCGAGCAAAAATGCCCCCCCTGGAGGGCCCCCCCAAAAGGGGGGGTGTTTGCTGCCCCCACAAAAAGAGAGAAGAATAAGAAGAAACCACGCCCACCCAGTCACGTGGCCATGCCCACCTAGCCATGCCCACAGAACCGGATATTACAAAATTTCAATCCCCCCTCCACCCCCCCGGACTGCTTCAATCCAGCCTTGACCCACAAGGGGGCAGGGAGAACGAGTTGCGGACAGTCCAATAATAAACCGACATTCCCCAGGATCTTCGGAAAGGGCAGGTTTATCAAAGGCATTTTAACAAGGCAATAAAAATAGCCACATCCTAAATCCCGAGAAAGCCGACTTCGGATTCCTTTCCAGAGATTAAATTTTAGCTCCTGGGGTCGAGTTGCATCGCTCCTGGGGTTGGTAGGAAGACACCCACCCCACACTCTCTGCAAACTGGGATGGAATAAGCCCTCAAAGGCCTGGGAATCAGAGCTGTTTTGCCTACAGGATGACCGATCTGGGATTATCCTGGCTTCTTTGCACCAAACAGTTTTGCTCGCCCACCCCAAAAATAGATGCCTTCACCGAATGCTTGCTTACTTATTCAGGGGATCCTTTAACCAGAAAGAGTGAATCAGAAACTAACCAGATGGGGTGAGCCAACGGCAGTCTCCTCTACAAAGGAATTGATTTGACAAGAGATGGAGGTGAAAGCCAACCATTTTTGTCTCTAACTGACCTGGTTAAGTGTGGCATTGCAAACAGAGCCCACCCGAGGAACCAAGGGCAAGATTCGCACCTGCGGAAGAAGCTTGGAGTAGCACTCCACAAAGACGGGGCAGGATGAAGCCGGAGAGACCAGAAGGGAAAAAGAGGTTTTATTTCACTTTAGGGGCATTCAAATCAAATCATGTTTTACCATTTTATTTGCTCTAATTAATTAATTCTGACCTTCCTGTTTTGCCTGGTGCATCACTTTCATAATTCAGCAGCACATCCTGAGGGGGGACACCTCCTCCTCCTCTCTCTTCCTCCTCCTCCTCTCTTCCTCCTTCCTTCCTTCCTTCCTTCCTTCCTTCCTTCCTTCCTTCCTTCCTTCCTTCCTTCCTTCCTTCCTTCCTTCCTTCCTTCCTCCCTTCCTCCCCCTCCTCCTCTTCCTGCTTCTCCTCCTCCCTCTTCTTCCTTCCCCTTTTCCTCCTCCCCCTCCCTCCATCCCTCCCTCCTCTCCTTCTCCTGTTCCTCCTCCCTCTTCCTGCCTCCCTTCTCTTCTACTCCTGCCTCTCCCTTCCCACTTTCCTTTCTTCATCCCTCCTCCTCTTCCTGCTTCTCCTCCTCCCTCCTTCCCCTCTTCCCCTCTTCCTCCTCCTCCCTCCCTCTCTCTTTCCCTCCTTTCCTCCTCCTCCTCCTGCTCCTCCTCCCTCTCCCCCCCCCTCTTCTCCCGCTCCTCCCACTCCCTTCCCACTTTCCTTTCTTCTTCCCTCCCTCCCTCCTCCTTTTCCTGCTTCTCCTCCTCCCTTCTTCCCCTTCTCCCTCTCCCCTCCCTCCCTCCCTCTCTTTCCTCCTCCTTGCCTCCTCCTCCTGCTCCTCCTCCCTCTCCCTCCCCTCTTCTCCCGCTCCTCCCACTCCCTTCCCACTTTCCTTTCTTCTTCCCTCCCTCCCTCCTCCTCTTCCTGCTTCTCCTCCTCCCTCCTTCCCCTTCTCCTCTCCCCTCTCCCTTCCTCCCTCCCTCTCTCTTTCCCTCCTTGCCTCCTCCTGCTCCTCCTCCTCCTGCTCTTCCTCCCTCTTCCCTCCCTCCCTCCTCCTTTTCCTGCTTCTCCTCCTCCCTCCTTCCCCTCCTCTCCTCCCTCTCCCTCTCCCTCTCCCTCTCTCCCTCCCTCTCTCTTTCCCTCCTTTCCTCCTCCTCCTGCTCTTCCTCCCTCTTCCTTCCTTCCCTCCCTCCCTCCTCCTTTTCCTGCTTCTCCTCCTCCCTCCTTCCCCTTCTCCTCCCTCTCCCTTCCTCCCTCCCTCCCTCTCTCTTTCCCTCCTTTCCTCCTCCTCCTGCTCCTCCTCCTCCTGCCTCCCTCTTCCTCCCTTCCCTCCCTCCCTTTGCCTCCCAGCCAGGTTCAAACCTCAGGTGGCTGGGGGTGGGGGGGCACCCCTCCTCCTCCTAATTTTTGTGTAAACTCCACTGTAACATTTGAAAAAAAATAATAAATAAAAGGTGTGATGGAACTCGGGCAGTAGGAGGGCAGCTGGGAACTTGTCAAGCCTCCAACAAGTGAAGGCTTGCCTGAGCCGCTTGAAAAACACCTGGAACTTCCAGCTTCTTATCTCTGGTTACAACACCCCCTCGAAACGCTTGGCAAGGAAAGCCGGATAAAAGCCGGAGACCAAATTGGGTCACGGCGGAGACCGGGGAGGGGGCGTATCTGAAGGCAGGAGGTCAGGCAGGTGTACTGGGGGATGAAAGTCAGCGCCTGGGTGCTTGGCCTCTTTCTCCAACCCAGGCAGCCCCCCCCCCACACCCCCTCACCCCAAATTGTGAAGTTCTGTCTCAAGAGATCTGGTTTCACTTGCCGGAAGGTTGAACCTTGCTGGTTGCATGCTGGTGCATGGATCAGCCAGATCTGGTAGTTAAGGCACCTAGCTAGAAAGGGGGAAGACCGTGAGTTCTAGTGCTGCCTTAGCTATGAAAGCCAATTGGGCAGCTTTGGGCCAATCACCAGGAGACTGGGAGCTCTAGTGCTGTTTTAGGTATGAAAACTGCCTAATGTGACTTTGGGACAATCACCAGGAGACTGGGAGTTCTAGTCCTGCCTTAGGCATGAACGCCAGCTGGGAGACTTTGGGACAATCACCAGGAGACTGGGAGTTCTAGTCCCGCCTTAGGTATGAAAGCTAGCTGGGAGACTTTGGGACAATAACCAGGAGACTGGGAGTTCTAGTCCTGCCTTAGGCATGAAAGCCAGCTGGGAGACTTTGGGACAATAACCAGGAGACTGGGAGTTCTAGTCCCGCCTTAGTCATGAAAACAGGCTGGGAGACTTTGGGACAATCACCAGGAGACTGGGAGTTCTAGTCCTGCCTTAGGCATGAAAGCCAGCTGGGAGACTTTGGGACAATCACCAGGAGACTGGGAGTTCTAGTCCCGCCTTAGGTATGAAAGCTAGCTGGGAGACTTTGGGACAATAACCAGGAGACTGGGAGTTCTAGTCCTGCCTTAGGCATGAAAGCCAGCTGGGAGACTTTGGGACAATCACCAGGAGACTGGGAGTTCTAGTCCCACCTTAGGTATGAAAGCTAGCTGGGAGACTTTGGGACAATAACCAGGAGACTGGGAGTTCTAGTCCCGCCTTAGTCATGAAAACAGGCTGGGAGACTTTGGGACAATCACCGGGAGACTGGGAGTTCTAGTCCTGTCTTAGGTATGAAAACTGGCTAAAGTGACTTTGGGCCAGTCTCCATGTGTCTGTGAATCCTTGTCCCACTTTAGCCATGCTAGCCAGTTGGGTGATTTTGGTCCAATCACCTGGAGACAATGAGTTCTAGTCTCACCTTAACCATGAAAGCCAGCTGGGTGACTCTGGGCCAGTCCTTCTCTCTCATCCCAACTCACCTCGCAGGGTTGTTCTTGTGGAAAAAATAGGAGAAGGAAGTTGTGTTGGATATATTTGCTCCTCGAGTTATTTGTAAAAAAATAATAAAGGCGAGATACAAATAAAATAATAAAATCTTGGCAGGCCTTAAGCTCCGACTGGTTTTTGTTTTGTTTTGTTTTTAACATTTTAGCACTTTTAAAAACAATGACATCACAAGAAGTAGACACCCGAGTTGATTCTAACTTACATCTGTTTTAATTTTGGCATGTGGGAAAGGAGCAGTGGAATAGCCTTGGCCAGGGGATGGTGCCAAGAAGCTGTAATACCCGCTTCCGGCTATTATGAAAGGCCCGATGGGAATCCTGACTTCCTTTAATAATAAATACCAACTTTTTGCAGGACAGTTGAATGTTTTCAAATTAATTTATCACACTGTTTGCACTGCCCTCTTGCGGCTGAATGAAAGAAAACTTTTTCTTAAACAGCTGAGAAGAGATAACAGCTCAAATCCCGTACAGGTTCAGATTCAGATTAACAGAGTTGGAAGGGGCCTTGTAGGTCATCTAGTCCAACCCCCTGCCCAAGCAGGAGACCCTACACCATTTCTGACAAATGACAGTCCAGTCTTTTCTTGAAAGCCTCTAGGGATGAAGCTCCCACAACTTCCGAAGGCAACTTCTGTTCCATCAGTTGATTGCTCTCACTGGGGGAGTGTTGCCAAAAAGAAGAAGAAGAAGCCACGCCCACCCAGCCACATGGCCACGCCCATCTAGCCACCCCCACAGAACCGGTTGTTACCAAGTTTGAAACCCACCCCTGCTTTGGAAGTTTTGGAAGTTTGGCTCGAGACTCATGATTTAATTGGGGTAACTGCCGGAATCCTGACACTGGGCAGGTCACAAATGGAGATCACATGACACCCCCCTCCCAGGGCTGTGCGATACGTGTCATCAATACACATAAGTTGCCAAGGGTCCAAATTTTGATTGCATGACCCCCCGCAAGGATGCCACCACAAAGGTATGAAAGACGGTTGCCAATCGCTTTTTGTCAATGCTGTTGTAACTTCAGCCACAGAGCATTGTTAGTCAAGGGCTGCCTGCCTTTTGCAATGCTGGTTCTGGAAACCGTGGCTTGTTGGCCCAACGCCTGACCCTTGTCTGTTTGCCGATTGGAAGGCAGGAAAGAGAAGAAATGAGAAAGACCGGCCACTAAGGGGCAGCAAATGACTGTGTCTTTGCAAAACGAAGGCCGGCCTGCTGTTGCCAAAGCAGAAAACATGCCATTTAACTAAGGATCCGGCAATGTAGTTTCCACAGAGCTCGTACACTAGCTTTACTCATGAATTAGTGAGTAATTGAGAGTGAGATTGTTCATGAGTGAGAACAATCCACCCGTGGAACAGAAGTTGCCTTTGGAAGTTGTGGGAGCTTCATCCCTGGGGGCTTTCAAGAAGAAGAATTGGACTGCATTGTTTTATTTATATCTAGGTCTTATGCTCCTAGTTGCAGATTTAACAGATAATCAGAGTTGGAAGGGACCTTGTAGGTCATCTAGTCCAACCCCTTGTCCAAGCAGGAGACTCTAACCAAACCATTTCTGACAAATGGCAGTCCATTTTCTTCTTGAAAGCCTCCAGTGATGAAGCCCCAACAACTTCTGAAGGCAACTTCTGTTCCATGGGTTGATTGCTCTCAATGTCAGAAAACTCCTCCTTATTTCCAGGTTGAATCTCTTGTTGGTCAGTTCCCATCCATTATTCACTGTCTGGGTTTAGGGTGCCTTGGAAAACAGCTTGACTTCTTCCTCCTCTCTGTGGCAGCCCCTCAAATATTGGAAGACCACTATCAAGTCTCCCCTGGTCCTTCTCTTTACTAGACTAGCCAGGCCCAGTTCCTGCAACCGTTCACTGTGTATTTTAGTCTCCAGTCCCCTCATCATCCTGGTTGCTCTTCTCTGCACTCTTTCTAGAGTCTCGACGTCTTTTTTATAGTGGTGTGACCCAAACTGGATGCAGTACTCTAGGTGTGGTCTTACTAAGGCTTTATAGAGTGGTATTAGTACCTCCCTTGACCTTGACTGTATCCCTGTGTTAATGTAATTTAGGATTGCATTGGCTTTTTTGGCTGCTGCTGCACACTGCTGGCTCCTATTTAGCCGGTTGTCCACTAAGACTCCAAGATCCCTCTCACAGTTCCTGCTATTAAGCTTGGTTTCATTATTAAGCCTGGTATTAAGATTGCCATTTGTCAGAAATGGTATAGGGTCTCCTGCTTGGGCAGGGTGGGGGTTGGACTAGATGACCTATGTGGTCTCTTCCAACTCTGTTACTGTGTAATCTGAATTAACTGAAACGTGGAATTCTGCCTTTGGGAAAAGAGTTCAGAGGACAGTTTGTAGCTGAAACTCCGAAAACAACTTGCGGGCTTATCAAGGAAGGAGCCAAAAAAGCGAATACAATCCTTGGTTGTATAAACAGAGGCATGGAATCCAAATCCCGTGAAGTTTCAGTATTGCTTTCATACAGTAAGGCCACACCTGGAATCCTGCATCCAGTTTTGGTCACCCCATTACAAAAAAGATGTTGAGACTTTGGAAAAAGTGCAGAGATCAACTAAGACGTTTAAAAGACTGGAGACAAAAACAAACAAAGGCCGGTTGCAGGAGTAGTTTAGAGAAAAGAGGGACTAGGGGAGACATGATAGCAGGGTTCCAATATCTCAGGGGCTGCCCCAAAGAAGAGGAAGTCAAGCTATTCTCCAAAGCACCAGAAGGCAGGACAAGAAGCAATGGGTGGAAACTGATCAAGGGGAGAAGCAACCTGGAATTAAGGAGAAATTTCCTGAGAGTAAGAACAATTAACCAGTGGAACAACTTGCCTCCAGAAGTTGTAAATGCTCCAACACTAAAAACTGGACAACCCCTTGTCTCAGATTGTATAGGGATCTTCTGCTTGAGGAAGGGGTTGGGCTAGAAGACCTCACAGGACCCTTCCAGCTCTATTCTGATGGAAAAATGTGCTAAACCACCAGTGTTCTGCAGCTGCCTAAAAAGACCACACAGTCCTGGGCTGCATCAACGAAAGGATAGCATCCAGATCACGGGAAGTGATATTGCACCGGTGAGGCCCCACTTCAATCCGAATTGGTAAACGACTGGGAGTTAATAAATGGGGCGGCGGGGGGGGGAATAATAGATGGTTCATATATGATGGAAAGTCATTTGGGGGTCAATGAATAGACTCAACCCCATTATATAGAACAGATCCACATCATCATCGTCATCTTTTAAATGACCCCATAATCCCTTGCGGGGGTTGGAGTCTAGCAGAGTGCTTTGAGGGCCGGATGCCCTTCCTGTCACCAATGCGGAGTTTTGTTCAGCCGTTATATTCTTATGGTGCCCAGAGAGAGAAAGATCTGCCTCTACCCGGGATCGAACTCACAGCCCCCCAATTGTGCAGGCAAGAGCTCCACTTCGAGGCCACCGCACCGCTCCTATAGGACAGACCCGCATCCCTTTACTGATTTCCTTTCCGTTTGGGGGTCATTCCAGTTTATCCCCACTTCTCTTCCCTCCTTCCGATGGCTCTTTGCAACTTAGTCAATGGGATTCTTCCCTTCCAAAACTTCTTTTAAACAGCGAATGGCTTGGTTTGAAAAGCAAAATGAAGAGTTTGGCAAGAGCCAAGAGAGCTGACGGAGAGAGAGAGAGAGAGAGAGAGAGAGAGAGAGAGAGAGAGAGGAGTAGCTGTGCACCATAATTACTCAACCCACCCCCGGCTGGAATATTATTATTATTTTTATGATGATGTGGCAAGATGAGAGAAGGAAATGATGTATTCTCTGCCTGTGAAAAGCCATTTGATTTGGGTGCTTTTTTTTTCAAGTCGAACAGCTGAAGGAACCCAAAACATGTTGCAGCTCGGGCCGACCAGCTGTTGGAGAGAATTAGGGTAGAGGCAGAAAGGATGGATGTGACACGACTTTCAAAATAGCAGCATTGAAAGAGAGACAGCTAGAGGCTGTCCAGTCCAGCCTGTTGCTCGTGGGAGGGATCCAGCGTATTGCTTCGATGAGCAGTTATAGATAATGGACGATTGAGGGAACTAGCCCTGTCCAGTCTAAGGAAGAGAAGGACTAGGGAGGGTGACAGGATAGCACTCTTCCAAACCTTAAGTGGCTTACTGTTTTGACCCAAACCTTGTTCCAAGGAAACAAACATGAAAAACGGAGGTAAGAGCAAAACCTTGTAATGATTCTTTAGGAATTCCGTTCCTTCACGGTTAAAAGGCTGTTTCAAAGTGATTGATAAGAACAAGCCTTGCCAAAGTTGCCAAGAAATATTTCAAACACAAAGCATCTCCGAACACCAACCAAGATATTCCGAACGTCCATGAGGCTTGAGTGCAAAAACTTCTTTCCTTCCTTCCTTCCTTCCTTCCTTCCTTCCTTCCTTCCTTCCTTCCTTCCTTCCTTCCTTCCTTCTGTCATTTTTTCCTTCCTTCCTTCCTTCCTTCCTTCCTTCCTTCCTTCCTTCCTTCCTTCCTTCCTTTCCTTACTTCCTTCTTTCATTTTTCCTTCCTTCCTTCCTTCCTTCCTTCCTTTCCCTTCCTTCCTTTTCCTTTTCCTTCCTTCCTTCCTTCCTTCCTTCCTTCCTTCCTTCCTTCTGTCATTTTCCTTCCTTCCTTCCTTCCTTCCTTCCTTCCTTCCTTCCTTTCTTCCTTCCTTCCTTCCTTTCCTTACTTCCTTCTTTCATTTTTCCTTCCTTCCTTCCTTCCTTCCTTCCTTCCTTCCTTCCTTCCTTCCTTCCTTCCTTCCTTCCTTTTCCCTTCCTTCCTTCCTTTTCCCTTCGTTCTTTCCTTCCTTCCTTCCTTCCTTCCTTCCTTCCTTCCTTCCTTCCTTCCTTCCTTCCTTCCTTCCTTCCTTCTTTCATTTTCCCTTCCTTCGTTCCTTCCTTCTTTCATTTTTCCTTCCTTCCTCCCTCCCATCCATCCATCCATCCATCCATCCATGGTATGCAGAGGTTAGACTGCAGTATCAGTATCAGGGCAGGACAACAAACAACGAATGGAAACTAATCAAGGAGAGAAGCAACTTGGAATTAAGGGGAAACTTCCTAATAGGGAGGACAATTAACCAGTGGAACAGCTTGCCACCAGAAGTTGTGGATACTTCATCACTGGAGATTGTTAAGAAGAGACTGGACAGCCATTTGTCTGGAATGGTATAGGGTGCAACAGTCTTGAGGATGTTCCCTTGTATCCTTTTTTTTTTAAAACTCCAGGGTTACAAAAACGGTCTTCTGAAATTTGCCCACCAGTTTTCCAATAACACATTATTCCTTGGGAAAAAAACCCAATAACCTCCAAATGTTCTTTGAAAGAACTATTGGGTTGGGATAGAAAACTCACAATCTTAACTTTTGTCATCCCTGCTTCTCTGCATTGAAAGTATGGTCCCCCATGGGCAAAATTTGATCCCTAGATTGATGAGGAAAGACAGGAATCCATAAGAATTGGATCATTTGATCCCAAGTGGATCTGCTTAATAGGTGCCAGGAGTCCTTTCCACCTTCTGAGCACTTCCGAGTAACCTGATCTTAAATCAAAATCTCCTTTCCCCTCTTCCTACTGCCGTTTTCTTTTTCTTTCTAAGCAGAAAGAAACCTCTGGATTCAGCACAGCTTCTCTGATCTGTTTTTATCACTGTTGTTTATCAAATGAAGTGCGGTTTTATGAGGCTGGCTACAATGGAAAAGTACCTGATGCACTTTTATTGGCTGTGGAGATATCGACATTCCAATATATTAGAAGAGCCAAGAGAGGAATGTGTATTGATGGTTGCTGAACTGGCCTGGGAAGAGGAGGAGGAGGAGGGGAGGAAGGGGAGGCGAGAGGGAAAGAGAGAGTAAAATAAAATAAAAATGTCCCAGGTTTTTGTAAATGTCACTATTGCGGCTTTTGATATAGTAGTATTGGCTAAACGCTAAATATCTATATTCACCAAGAAACAATGTGGTTTTGTGATTTCTCCCTGCTTTAGGGTTGCTTTGGTTGTCTTTGAAAAGGTTAGAAAATACTAAGAATGAAAGACGCAACACCTGACCTTATTTTATTGCAGGGTTTTGGAAGAAAGGGGTGATTTAGGAATGAAGGGAAGGAGGGAGGAAGGAGGGAAGGAATGAAATATAGGAAAGGAGGGAGGAAGAAGAGAAACAGAAGGAAAGAAAGGAAGAAGGAATGAGGAAGGAAGAAAAAGAGGGAGGGAAGGAATAACAAAGAAAGAAAAGGTGGATGGATGGATCAATGGGAGGAAGGAAGGAAATGAAAGGAATAGAAAGGAAAAAAGAAAGAAAAGGAGGAAGATGGAAAGCAGAAGGAGGGGAGGAGGAAATAAATAACCAAGAAAGAAGAGAATGGATGAATGGATGAAAGGAAGGAAAGGAAAGGAAAGGAAAGGAAAGGAAAGGAAAGGAAAGGAAAGGAAAGGAAAGGAAAGGAAGGTGGAACAAAGAAAGAAAAAGAGGAAGGCAGGAAGGAGGAAGGAGGAAAGGAATGAAAAAGAAAAGGAGGAAGGACGGATGGTTGGGAGGAAGGAAGGAAGGAAATAAAGAAGAAGGGAAGGAGGAACAAAGAAAGAAAACAAGGATGGCAGCAGGGAGGAAGGGAGGAAGCAAAGGAGAAAGGAAAGGACTAATGATGAAAGAGAAGGCGAGAGGGAGAGAGGAAGGAAGAGAAGGGAAGAAAGAAGGACAAAAAGGAATGAAAAAGAGACGGGCAAGAAACGGAGAATCCCATTGTTTCTGCTGCGTTGGGTACCCTGAACCTATTTTAACCTCAAATCCCATCTGATCAGCCTCCTGCCTCTTCCTTTTCTCCTTCAATTCCTCCCCATTGGTTAATTTTTTTCCATACTTCAGATGTCATTCCAACTATTCTTTATGGCCAGGGACAAAAGAGAAGAGGGAGATCCTAATATAGGTGGGTGGGTGGATGGGGAGAGGAAAAAAATGCTTATTATATCGTATCATCCCTTCCCCCACCCTCCCTCTAATTCCTTTGCTCATTAGCAGGGCTGCACTGAACAGGTATCAATACTTTAATCAATTCACGGCTGTGCTTAAATCTGTTATTGCTTCTTCCCGTAACAGATTGCAACAAATTGTTCTCCATTCTTAAAGGATTGGCACCTTTCTAATCTATAATGCACAACCATTGTTGGTTCGTCAGGTGGAAATTAGTCAGGTATTGCTACGTGCGATGAGAAACTAGCCTCTTCCCCCCCACCCTTTGCTAGGAGAAAAAGCAAAATTTGTCGACGGTATCTCTGCTGGGATGGAGAGATGGGTGATCAAAGAAAAACCTGATTGTTTGGGCAGTCACTTCAGGCAACAGATAGAAATCGGCCTGGCTTGGCCTTGTGATGGGATTCTTTGTCCCTACAAATGAAAACGGACATTTTGAAGATTAAGGTCAGGCCTTTACAGCCGCTCACCCAGAACAAAGGCAGGTTGTCACAAATTTGGAGTTGGCAGGTGAGCGAGGTGGTTAGATTATAGAATCATGGAAAGTAGAAGAATGTGTGTTTTGGCCTGCGTTTATCAGGGAAGGTGAGAATGGAATGAAATGGAACGGAATGGAATGGAATAGAATAGAATTCTTGATTGGCCAAGTGTGATTGGACACACAAGGGATTTGTCTTGGTGCATGTGTTCTCAGTGTACCTAAAAGAAAAGAGACATTTCGTTAAGAATCATCAGGTACAACACTTAATAATAGTCATAGGGTACAAATAAGCAATCAAGTCATTCTAGGAAACAGTCAATATAAATCGAAAGGATACAAACATCAAGTTACAGTCATACAGTCATAAGTCATAAGTGGGAGGAGATGGGTGATAAGAAAGATAGGAAAGGTGAGAAGACTAATAGTAATAGTAATGCAGACTTGGTAACTAGTTGGATAGTGTTGAGGGAATTATTTGCTTAGCAGAGTGATGGCGTTCGGGAAAAACACATCCTTGTGTCCAGTTGTTCTGGTGTGCAGGGCTCTATAGTGTCGTTTTGAGGGTAGGAGTTGAAACAGTTTATGTCTAGGATGTGAGGGGTCTATAGATATATCCACAGCCCTCGTTATGATTCGTGTAATAGACAGGTTCTCAGTTGTAATCCAATTCTCTGGGTAATAGAATGGAATGGAATAGAATAGAATTCTTTTTTGGCCAAGTATGATTGGACGCACAAGGAATTTGTCTTCGGTGCATAAGCTCTCAGTGTACATAAAAAAATACAATCATCAAGAATCATAAGATACAATACTTAGTGATAGTCACAAATAAACGATCAAATCAGCTGGGGATTTTGGATTGGTTTTAGAATTTAGAATGGAATAGAGCTGGAAGGGACTTTGGAGGTCTTCTAGTCCAGCCCCTTGCTCAAGGAGGAGAACCTATATCATCCCAGACAAGTGGCTGTCCAGTCTCCTCTTAAAATCCTCCAGTGATGGAGTGCCCACAATTTCTGGAGGCAAGTTGTTCCACTGGTTAATTGTCCTCCCTGTTAGGGAGTTTCTCCTTAATTCCAGGTTGCTTCTTTCTTTGTTAATTTCCAACCATTGTTTCTTGTCCTGCCCTCAGGCGCTTTGGAGAATAATTTGACCCCCTCCTCTTTGTGGCAGCCCCTCAAATACTGGAACACTGCTATCGTGTCACCCCTAATTCTTCTTTTCTTTAAACTAGTCAGACCCAAAACCTGCACCCATTCTTCGTATGGTTTAGTCTCCAGGCCTTTGATCATCTTAGTTGCTCTTCCTTGAACTTGGCCCAAAGTCTCGACATCTTTTATATCTTTGGATCTTCTTTCTAACTCTCCATGGTGGAATGGGGCAGAGGGTACAATCTGGATATTGCAGAGATGTTTGTCTGCTCTCGCTCCATGACATTTGGGACATGTCCATTCTCATTCCCAGGGTGAAAGAATCCCATCACATCTGTGCTGTAAAGAATGCCACTATCAGCCCATATTGGGTGATAGTTACTCAAGAAAAACTGCAATGAAGGCATTTTCTCCCAAGAGATCTTAAGGCAGGTAGTCAAATCCAAGTAAAACTGCTGGTATCACTTAAGATTTTCTTGCTAGTAAAATATATTCTGCCAGAAATACTTTCTACCCTTGATCTACTAAAATTCATTCATTCCTTCCTTCCTTCCTTCCTTCCTTCCTTCCTTCCTTCCTTCCTTCCTTCCTTCCTTCCTTCCTTCCTTCCTTCCTTCCTTCCTTCCTTCCTTCTCTTTTTCTTTCTTTCTTTCCCATGGTGCCACAGTGGTTAGAATGCAGTATTGCAGGCTAATTCTGCTGACTGCCAGCAGTTTGACCCTGACTACTTCAACGTTGACTCAGCCTTCCATCCTTGATAAAATGAGAACCTAGCTCATTGTTAGGGGCAATATGATGACTCTGTAAACCGCTTAGAGAGGGCTCTAAAGCACTATGAAGCAGTATATGAGGCTAAGTGCTATTGCTCCTTCCTTCCTTCCTTCCTTCCTTCCTTCCTTCCTTCCTTCCTTCCTTCCTCCCCTCCCTCCCCATCCATTTATCTTCCTTCCTTCTTTCCCTCCTTCCCCCTCTCTCTCTTCTTCCTTCCTTCCTTCCTTCCTTCCTTCCTTCCTTCCTTCCTTCCTTCCTTCCTTCCTTCCTTCCTTCCTTCCTCCCTCCCTCCCTCCCTCCCTCCCTCCCCATCCATTTATCTTCCTTCCTTCTTTCCCTCCGTCCTCTCTCTCCCTTCCTTCCTTCCTTCCTTCCTTCCTTCCTTCCTTCCTCCCCTCCCTCCCCTCCCTCCCTCCCTCCCTCCCTCCCCATCCATTTATCTTCCTTCCTTCTTTCCCTCCATCCCCCTCTCTCTTTCCCTCCCTCCCTCCCTTCCCTCCTTCCTTTCTTCCTTCCCCTTAATACAGCTAAATAATCATGATTTCCTGGCCCATTTTACCAGTGCATCTAGAGATTGTTGTGCAATTGTGCAAACCATACCGTACATGAAGCGAGATTGCTCTAGATTTATTTGAAGTGACAGTTAATACAATCTGTCTGAAGAAGAAGAAGAAGGAGAAGGAGAAGAAGAAGGAGAAGAAGAAATCAGTCCAGAGAGTCCCCGAATGCTAATAAAGTTGAGCGACTGGTCCCAACTGAGAGGGAACCTGATTTTTTTTCCATTTCCTGTTCTGAGTTATATTCTAGACTCGTCATTCCACTCAAAAACACACTTCTAAACAATGGTTTTCCCAAGCACAATAGACCCCAAGTCTGTATGCATTCATTTTGTCTCACTGGAAGGCTATTTCCCCACCCACCCCCACACGGCCGCCCTTGATTTCAGTTCTTTTTGTCCCTTGAAAAGAGCTCCTTTCTTAAAATATTGACTTACGCCCAGCCTCATTATGGTGGCCGGCATGATACTCCTCCTCCTCCCCTTCTCTGCAGAGACATAATGAAAGGTAATCACCTCAAATCCTCTGATACTCCTAAAATGTTCGCAACCCACTTGCGGTTATTCATAATTGAGTATGCAGTTAAATCTTTTAGTCAATTTGTCTGACGGGCCTACAGTTCATTGATTTTATGAAGTCCCCAGCTTTGACCATTAAATCACATTGGCTGCATGCACTTTTTTTCTTTCTTTCTCATGTTTCAGTTTTGTACCGGTTGCGTTCCCATTGTGCGGCTTGGTGGTTGAGGGTTTCTCTTTCGGCTTATTTTATTGGCAAGGCTGCTATACGGTCTGCAGCTGCAATGCTTTCTTTCCTGCCAGTTTTCTCCTAAGATGTGGGTGATTTGGTTATGAAATAGAAAGAATTGCATGGTTGATAACGCTGAAACGGGGAAGGCAGAAGGATGGAAGGATGGAAGACAATGTAGGATGGAAGGAGCTGTCCTTCTTCTTGTTGTTGTGCCATATCCGTTATCGGATGTTGGCAAACATGTTGGCGATCCTATTTTTATCAACAGCCATATGAAAAAGGACTGCTGAGTTTTATCCCAACCAGTCCCTTAGATTTTGAAGCCACAATGTTCTTCTTCTGCTTGGACCTTATCTGCTTTCAAACTTTCCCTGGAGGATTAAGTGAAGTATGCTGTATAGAATAGAATAGAAGATAAATAGAGTAGAGTAGAGTAGAGTAGAGTAGAGTAGAGTAGAGTAGAGTAGTGTAGAGTAGAGTAGAGTAGAGTAGAGTAGAGTAGAATAGAGTATAGAATTCTTTATTGGCCAAGTGTGATTCGACACACAAGGAATTTGTTTTGGTGCATATGCTCTCAGTGTTCATAAAAAGAAAAAGGGAAAAAAATACATTCATCAAGAATCATAGGTATAACACTTAATAATAGTCAAAGGGTACAAATAAGCAATCAAATCATACCAGGAAACATAACAATGAGCGATCAAATCAAATCAAATTATACTAGTAAACAGTCAATAAAAAACCATAAGGATACAAGCAACAAAGTTACATTCATGCAGTCATAATTGGGAAGAGATAGGTAATAGGAGGGATGAGAATAATAATAATAATGATACAGTCTTACTAAATAGTTTGACAGTGTTGTGGAAATTATTTTTTTAGCAGAGTGATGGCATGGGGGAAAAAACTCTCCTTGTGTCTAGTTGTTCTGGTGTGCAGGGCTCTATAGCGTCGTTTGGAGGGTAGGAGTTGAAACAGTTTATGTCCAGGATGTATTTTCCCGGGTGTCGCATCACAGGTCTGAAATATTCCAACTTTTTGCTTTTTTATGGTTTTGATGATTCCCCTTGGCTTTCCCAGGCAGCTTTATCACCTCCTCATTTCCGATTTTGTCAACCCAACTTATACCTAACAGTCCCCTGTAAATCCACATTTCAAAGGCTTCCAGTTGCTTCAAGTGGCTTTCTGACAGAAAGGAGCTGTCCAGGGTGCTGCAACTCTTGGAGAAAGATCCCTAAGTACTGGTGGTCCTTCACTTAAAATCATTTATTTAGTGATTGTTTGAGGTTAAACCAGCACTGAAAGAAGTGATTTCAACCAGTCCTCGCACTTCGAAGCATCTCCATGTCAAGGGAACGAAATTTGGGCACTGGGCAACCATGGCTGCCCCTGGGCTGCCCCAAGGATGAAGGGGATCGAACTATTTTCCAAAGTACCAGAAAGCAAGACAAGAAGCAACGGATGGAAACAAATCAAGGAGAGAAAAACCTGGAATTAAGGAGAAGCTTCCTAACAGTGAGGACAATCAAGCAGTGGAACAGCTTGCCACCAGAAGTTGTGGGTGCTCCATCACTGGAGGCTTTGAAGAAGAGGCTGGACAGCCACTTGTCTGGAATGGTAGAGGGACATCCATGACAACAAGGCTTCAGTCTTGTCCCTCTAGCCTGGGGTGGGGTGGGGTGGCCCAAAAGCTCATCCTACCGAGAAGCGATTTTATTTGGGAAACTCGTCCTACCAAAATAATCTTGTTGTTGGGAGGGGCTCTCCCAGTCTTGGCTAGGGCATCCCTGATGCAGATCCACAGGCCTATTAGGAGGGAGATGAAACTCTGAAAAAAATGGGGCGGGGGGGGGAGAGAGAAAAAACAACAACAAAAGAATACAACACAAATTTAAACCCAGAATTGCAAAAGAGTTACGCTCCGGAGCATGACATTAGCAAACATAATGTCCCATTCTTTTTCATTATCTACCTGAATAGAATCTGTCAAAGATGGCTGCTCAACATGGCTGCCTTTTTTCTTCCTCCACAAAAATCCCTAGTTTATCGTCCCACCCCACCAGCCTCCTCTACCACTTAGCAGCCTCTGGTTTTTTTATTTTGACATTTTCATTCTTTTGAAATGCAAAAGAGATTATTCCCTTCTCTCTCTCTCTCTCTCTCTCTCTCTCTCTCTCCCTCCCTCCTCCCTCCCTCTCTCTCCCTCTCCCTCTCTCTTTCTCTCTCTCTTCTCTCTCCCTCTCTGACTCCCTCTCTTCCTCTCTTTCTCTCTCTCACTTAATTTCTCACTCTCTCAACTTTTGAACCTCTGTCTATCTTTCTCTCTTCAATCTCTCTCACTCCCTGTGTCTTTCTCAACCTCTCTCTCTCAACCTCTCTGTCTCTGTCGCTGTCTCTCTCTCTCTCTTTCTTTTCTCTCCTCCACTTTCCTCCTTATCATTTAATTTACTCAAACAGCCAAGCCGAAGGGGAACTTTGTAATTCGGGTGACCAAGAACTGCTTTACATTACAAAAGAGAAGTAATTCAATTGCGTGTAAGTAAGCCAAAGAAGGATATGGAATACATTAATATCCTTCACACACACACACACACACACACACACACACACACACACACACACACACACACACAGACACACACACAGACACAGACACACGTTGCTCCTGTGGTTTCCTGGTAGGAGACCGCTTCTGTTTGCTGGGGAAAGGTTGACAGTAATGGCCTTATTCTGCAGACAGCTGTTTGGAAACCTCTTTTAAACTCCGTAATGTTCATTTTCCTGCTTTTGGAAAACAGTTGCTTAATTGCACGGTGTCCCAAACTGACCTCAATTTTGAGTTACCAAAGCAGATTAAATTCATTAAAGTAGCCCATTGTGGTTTGGCTATCTATTCTTCCTTTAATTTCTTTCTTTCTTTCTTTCTTTCTTTCTTTCTTTCTTTCTTTCTTTCTTTCTTTCTTTCTTTCTTTCTTTCTTTTCTTTTCTTTTCTTTTCTTTTCTTTTCTTTTCTTTTCTTTTCTTTTTTTCTGAATGGGTGCCTGGAGTAAGAATTAGGCTGATCAACAGATTAAAGTGAAGAGCCAGCGGCCTTGAATAGAAAACAGCTTGGTAGATGTAATTGGACATCTATGCCTTGAGTTTTAACGGGATGATGTTGCATTTAGGTAGATGTTGATCCTACCAGGCCAAGGAGAAGACCATGGAATCTCTGGGGGTGCTGTTGTTTGAAGGATGGGCAGATGTTGCAGTCAAGCAGATGTTGATCAAGTGTTATCCTGCCAAGCGAAGGAGAAGACCGTGGCACTTCCAGGGGAAGATGTCCCTTGAAGGATGGGGAGATGTCTCAGTCACAGTTGCTGATGAAGTGTTATCCCGCCACGCTACAAAGAAGACCACAGCATCTCCAGAGTTGCTCTTTGAAGGATGGGGAGAAGTAGCAGTCAAAAAGATGTTGATCAAATATTATCCTGCCAAGCCAAGGAGAAGACTGTGGCATCTCCAGGAGCATTTCAAGGATGGGTAGGATCCTTCAATCCTTGAAGGACTGATGTGGCAACCAAACAGACATTGACGGTAAAAGAAGAGACGGGTAATGTTTTTAAGAAGAGACTGGACAGTCACTTATCTGAAATAGTATATGTTCTCCTGCTTGAGTAGGGGGCTGGACTAGAAGACCTCCAAGGTCTCTTCCAGCTTCTATTCTATTCTATTCTCTTCCTATTCCTATTCCATTCTATATTCTATTCTATTCTATTCTATTCTATTCTGTTCTGTTCTGTTCTGTTCTATTCTATTCTATTCCTTATTCTATTCTATTCTATTCTATTCTATTCTGTTCTGTTCTGTTCTGTTCTGTTCTGTTGCTTATTCTATTCTATTCTATTCTATTCTATTCTATTCTATTCTATTCTATTCTATTCTATTCTATTCTATTCTATTCTATTCCATTCTCTATTCTATTCTATTCTATTCTATTCTATTCTATTCTATTCTATTCTATTCCCATTCCCTACTCTACTCTACTCTACTCTACTCTACTCTACTCTACTCTACTCTACTCTATTTTTCTGCCAAGTTAAAGACCAGACCTTGGTCATCCACAGAGGAGGTGGTAAAAAAAGGCAGGGACAGCATGGGGGCCATGGCATCGTCATACAACAAGGGACTCAGAAGGAGATAATTCACCACAATTTGTACTAGACTTCAGCATGGGAGTTCTGAAGTCCACCCTCCTTAAAGTCTTTGAGATTGAAAAACCCTGGTCTAATGTATTGAGACTTTCAGATTTGCAATCTACGAGGTTGTTTCCTCCAGTCCTCCAGGCTTTGTTTCCAGATGTAACAAGCACACAGCCCACTCGTTTGAATAACCAAGATGTCAGGGTTCTGGCAGTTACCCCAATTAAATTATGAGTCTCGAGCCAAACTTCCAAAACTTAGAAAGGATTTATGGGGAGTTAACATGTCCAGCAGTGCCTGGGTGCAGCCGACTCTGAGACACATCATTCACTGTCACCTTTGACCCTGTTTTTTCCCCCCACCCCCTGGGTGTATCATAATTCATATTCTCCAATGGGACACATCCATAGCCAAAAGTCATCAATCATGCTCTCCAGTTTGATTTTTGCCTAGCAGAAGCTTCAGTCACTTAGTTACTATCTCTGAAAAACTATGTATGGAATGCACTTTCGATTTCCAAGCTGCCGCACTGCTCTTTCAAACCCCTTCCCCCCCTCCACTTTCTTGTTGGCAACTCTAAAAAGACCATAGAAATATTTTATGAGTTGACACAAGAGGCGAGTCATTGACCATTCCATAAATCACCTTGCAATTGTCCCTTTTCCTCTTTCCTTTTTGAGACCCAAGCTGTCGCATGGCACAATAAATGCATGTAAATCCACCGCACAAGTTCAGGTCGTATAATGTAGATTGATAAGGTCCATTTAGAATATTCAATCATCATTGATTGGTGTGTTTTATTCAATATTGACTTCCCCTTCTTGTACGTTAGAATTATTATGCAGCAGGTCAGAATATTTGGCTCCTGATAAATTAGTCCACTAGAAATGAACGATGAATAATGATGAGGTATTGCAGGCCCTTTGGCCAGGGGGTTCATGGTGCACTAATTTAGATATGCCACCAAGTTAGTGGGCAGAAGGGCATCCAGGTGTGATCACTGATGAACTTAGTCAGAAGATTCCACATGCTTGTGCTGGTTTTCAGAACAGGATATGCAAATCCACTTTTCCACCAGTGTTGTTAGTCAGCCAGACTTCCTGACACAAGAAAGAAAAGCTATTTTTATGGAGAAATTCTAACTAGCCATTTCCTCCAAAGCTTTCTATTCCTTCCTTTCCTCTCTTTCTATTTTTCCTTCCTTCCTTCCTTCCTTCCTTCCTTCCTTCCTTCCTTCCTTCCTTCCTTCCTTCCTTCCTTCCTTCCTTCCTTTTCCTTCCCTCCCTTCCCTTTCCTTCCTCTTTTTCTGCCCCTTCCTTCCTTCCTTTCCTCCCTCCCTTCTTTTCTCTTTCCATCCTTCCATCCTTCCATCCTTTCCCCCCTCTCCACTTCCCTTTTCTTTCTGACTCTTCTTTCCTTCCTTTCTTCCCCTCCCTCCCTCTCCCTTTCCCCTTCTCTTTTCTTCTTTTTTCCCTTCCTTCCATCCTTCCCCTCCCCTCCCTTTCCTTCTCTTCCCTTCTCTTCCTCTCTTTCTGCCCCTTCCCTCCCTCCCTCCCTCCCTTCCTTCCCACAGTGTACATATAATCCTCTCCTTTTTGTCATGCAATAATCTTGTGTGAGGTGGGCCACATTGAGACGTGACTATTCCAAAACACACGGTGAGATTTTGTAGGTCGAGGAGGGTCTTCTAACCCAGGATCTGACTACTGGCGAAATAAAAATCATAAATGGTGTCCCAGTTACCATCTCTGGGGTGGGGGGATGTCGCCTTTCATTTGGAGAGCTTGTCCTTCCCTCCTCTGAACGGAACTGAGGAGATAAACAATATTTAACCCAAGGTTGACGATGAAAAAATATCAGGAAAAAAAGCTGACACCCAGGTTAACAGATTAACAGAGTTGGAAGGGGCCTTGTAGGTCATCTAGTCCAACTCTGCTGCCCAAACAGGAGACCCTGCACCATTTCTGGCAGATGACAGTCCAGCCTCTTCTTGAAAGCCACCAGATGAAGCTCCCACAACTTCCGAAGGCAACTTCTGTGCCATCGGTTGATTGTTCTCCCTGTCAGAAAGTTTCTTCTTATTTCCAGGTTGAATCTCTCCTTGATCAGTTTTCATCCATTTTTATTGCTTGTCTCCCCCCTCTGGGGCAGCCCCTCAAATAGTTGCTGGGGTTGATGTCCCCCCTTTGAAAGGGCACCCCAGAAACTCCGTGTTCCTTCTGTCTTTTGATACCAAGAGGCAGCCGTCCGAAGCCTGACACCTGCTGATGAATCGTGCCTTCCAAACTGTGCCAACTGCGCCGAAAATTTCTGGGGCATCAAGACGCCAAGCGAAAGAAGACAGATAACATGACATCACTCCAGATGTTGCCTTGATGGGGTTCCATCATCAGACAGAGGACATTTTCTGCTAATTAGTGCAAAGAGAGAGCAAAAGAGAGAAAGAGCAATCAGCCCCAAACCTCAGCACCATCTGGAATGGAGTCAGCACTCTTTAGAAGTCAGACTTCAAGGCAGTTGGGATCCAGTCCAAAGTCAGATGGAATCACCCAGGGAGGCATATAAAGAGCTTCCACAGAGGGTTAGACGGTAGTCTTTTGGCCTTAATGTCGTCTCCTCCTCCTCCTCCTCCTCCTCCTCCTCCTCCTCTATTAAAAATATTCCCCTTCTTTCTTTCCTCTCCCTTCCTCCCCCCTCCCATCCTCCTCCATTAAAAATAATTCTCCTCTTTCCTCTCCTCCTTCCTCCTCCCTCCCTCCTCTATTAAAACATTCTCCTCCTTCCTCTCCTGCTCCTCTTTTCCTTCTTTCCTTCCCCCTCCTTCTCCTCATCCTCCATTAAAAAAATCTCCTCCTTCCTTCCTTCCTTCCTTCCTTCCTTCCTTCCTTCCTTCCTTCCTTCCTTCCTTCCTTCCTTCCTTCCTTCCTTCCTTTCCTTCCTTCTTCCTCCTTTTCCTTGTCCTCCATTAAAAAAAAAATCTCCTCCTCCCTCCCTCCCTTCCTTCCTTCTTCCCCCTTCCTCCTCCTCTTCCCTTCCTCCTCCTTTATTAAAAAAATTCTCCTTCTTTCTTTCCTTCCTTCCTTCCTTCCTTCCTTCCTTCCTTCCTTCCTTCCTTCCTTCCTTCCTTCCTTCCTTCCTTCCTTCCTTCTTTCTTTCTTCCATGCTTCCTTTTCTCTCCTCCTCCTCCTCCTCCTCCTCCAATATCTTTGGTGCAATTGTTAATAGTCCTCAACTTACAACCGCAGTTGCAACCTGAATTTCTCTCCTTAAGCAAGGCAGTTGTTAGCCCGGATTCTAATGGCTTTCTCCATGGGGTTGTTAAGCAAACTACTCCGGCCATTAAGTGAACCCAACCGTCATTAAACAAACCCAGCTTCTGCCCTTGTCGTTGCTTGTTCGAAGCCCGCCGGGGAGCTCATAAAGGGCGGCCCCATGACCGCACGACCGCAGGCTGCCATTGTTGTAAACGCACAGCGGTTGCCAAGTTCCCGAATGTTGACCGTGTGTCAATGGAGATGCTGCAAAGGTCTTAGGCAGGAGTTGGGCTTCAAAAATGTTAGCAACAGGTTCTCTGCCCAGTGGCTGGGTGGGCGTGGCCATGGTGGGCGTGGCCTAGTCGGCCTCCTGTGCCACGACAGGGAGAGGGGCCCGTTTTTTGCCCTCCCTGGGCTCCAGAGGCTCTCTGGAAGCCAGAAACGGACCAATTTCCGGCCTTACCAAACTTCTGGGAGGCCTGTTTTTGCCCTCCCCGAGCCTCCGTGTGCGCCCTGCACTTACCTGGCATCCAACAGGCCGTGTGGGGACACCTGGGAGGGGAGGAGAGGGGTGGGCGGTGCCAGCCAGGGGTGGGATTTGGGGGGGTTCTTTAAACTGCACAGAATCTCAGCTGTGGGGGGCGGGTCTCCCGAACCTCTGCAAATCCCCAGCAGCCCCGCCCTGATTTTGAGAACAAGGACCGGTCATAACTCAGTTTTCTCCCCCCCCCCTCTGTACCGTTGTAACTTGAAACAGTCCCTAACCAGATCGTTTGTAAGTCAAGGACAACCTGTAAGAAATTATAATTTAGGGGAAAAAAAAATGCTGCGTTTTAGGCACCAGGGGGACCTGCTGCACTGGAGAAGGGAGGAATAAAACAAAAAACCCAGCATTTTGAAGCCTTAAAGAAGCAGATAGTCACAGACAGAGAAGCGTTTCTAAATGCGATTTAACTGAAATCAGCTCCACAGCTCATCCTTTCAGGGGGGGAAAAAAAGAAGAAGAAGTAATATATTAATATAATATGTGCAACAGAGTCAAGATCACTTTGAATCCACGGTGCAACAGGGAGACCCCCAGAGGGAAGGAAGAGTCCAGAGATATTTCACCAGAGGAGGCCTCCATTCCTCTACTTGCAACAGAAGACCTGATGCCACCAGACTTGAAATTTTAGGCTTAGACAACTTAGAACTACGCCGCCTTCGATTCGACCTAAGTGTTGTCCCCAGAACTGGGCTCTTGCTTGGTGTCAAAGCCGATAAGTCACCGGACACAAGGTGTGATACAATATACTTTTATTTGGGTGCCAAGATATAAGGACCCTGAGGTCTCAAAAGCCAACCAAGGGCCCTGATGAGAATCTTACAGTAATTTTTATAGTCAAGGGGTGGTTGCATACAACTTTTACCCTTCCCCTAATAATGCATGCATAGCAGATAATATTGATTGATTATTTGGATCTCAGCCCCCTACATAGCTAAATGTCGGGTCATCTGTTTTTCACTCCAGGTCATGGGTATCTTGCAAAGTGTCCTAGTTTCATGTGCCAGCTATGTAGTTTTTGGGGGTTTTTTTCTTATAAGCAAGCTATTCTTGTTCCTAATATCCTGGCATAAGCTGTTAACTTCTGTTTTATAAAATATAAGTGAAGGCGGGGGGGAATTAACTATGGAAAGCTTATAATTGTTCCCATAGAAGTATGATATTTAATTGAAAAGTAATGTTAAAGATGTTAAGACTTTAATGAATATTAATATTAATGATCGAATTGAATTGGAATGGAATGTTGTTTTAATTGTATACATTTATATTTTTTTTTCTTTTTTTAAGAATACAGTGTGTATTTTAAGCATGTACCAAGCAGAATCCGAATGGAAGTTATGTATTATATTGAATGTTACAACTTTAGGGAAAAGATATAAAGAATCCGAAGATATAAAGAATCCGAATGGAAGTTATGTATTATATTGAATGTTACAACTTTAGGGAAAAGATATAAAGGCGTCATACTCCAATCAGTAACCACAGGAGAAATTTTGTTTAATGAGAAAAGATAATAGATAATTGAAACAGGACAGACAAAAAAAATATAAATACAATGATTTGAATTGAGATGAGGTAATTAAAATAAAATTGAGAAAATTAAAAGAGGGGAAAAGCTATGCAGAAAATGTAAAAGAGTAATAAGATATGGAATAGAATATAAAAATGAGCATGAACCTGAATTTGTATCTGTACGAAGAAATGTAACCCGGGTATTATGCTGCTTTCAAAAAATGATGTTTTATCTGTATTTTTTTTCTCTTTGTGAAAACTCAAATAAAATTTACAAAATAATAATAATAATAATACACGGGCAAACAATAGATGCAAACTCAAAGTAAACCACCCTACACTCCATTGCAGAAAATACGACTTCAGCAACAGTGGTCAACACCTGGAATGCCCTACCTGACTCTGTGGTTACAGCCTCAAACCCCCAAAACTTTAACCTCAGACTGTCTACTGTTGACCTCGCCCCGTTCCTAAGAGGTCTGTCAGGGGGCATGCATAAGCGCACCAATGTGCCTACCGTCCCTGTCCTAATGTTCCTTTTTTATTCGTATCCACTTCATGTATTCATAATCATGTTTCCAATTATATCTGTTATCTAGACCACTAGATGACCTCCAAGGTCCCTTCCAACTCTGTTATTCTATGATCTACGAACCCGAGTCTTCCAACAGCAGCCCCTCCATGGGGAAACAGCGGATGAGCCTTCCCTTTGCAGCTATTTTAAGCCACCGGGTGCCTTGCCCAAGCAAGTAAGTACATGTTTTATTCATTGGGATTAAGAGCAAAGAGGCAGCTAAAATAAACCCATGGCTGTGGCTCACTCACTCCTCCCACCTGAATCCCCCCCACTCCATTTCTCCACCGGCCCTGCCAAATGGCGTTTGAAGGCCAAAATGGCCAAATGGACCGGAGTCGATGCTTTGTTTCTTGCTCATCTGAATTTGCTTCAAAGGAACAGGCCCATCCTTCGTTGATACGTTGATCAGGACTCAGCCTGTCCTAAAAGTGCATCTCTCTCTCTCTCTCTCTTCCCCCTCTATTTCTTACTTTCTTTCTTTCTCTCTCTTTTTCACTCACTTTCTCTTTTCTCTCTTTCACTCATACTTACTGTCTCCTGTATCTCTCTCTTTCGTTCTCTCTTCCCCCTCTATTTCTTACTCTCTCTCTCTTTTTCACTCAATCTTTCTCCTCTCTCTCTCTCTCTCTTTCACTCACACTGTCCCCTGTACATCTCTCTCTTTCACTCTCTCTTTCTCTATCCTCTTTATTTCTCTTTCTTTTCTCTCTCTCTTTTCCCACTCTCCCTTTCACTTTCTTCTGTCTTTCTCTCTCCCTTTCTCTCTCTCCCTTTCTCTTTTTCTCTCTAACCCTATCTCTTTCTCTCTCTTTTCTTGTTTTTTGTCTTCCCTTTTTCTGTCTTTATTGCTTTCTCTCTCTCTCCTCTCTTTCCTGGTTTCTTTCTCTCTTTCTCTTCTCTCCTCTCTTGATGTCTCTTTCTTTTTCTCTTTCCCTCTCTTTATTTCTCTTTTTTCCTCTTTCTTCTCTGTCTTTCTCATTCTCCTTTTCTCTCTCTCGTTTCTCTTTCTTTCTTTCTCCCTCTTTTTCTCTCTTAATTCTTTATTTCTTTCTCTTCCCCTTTCTCTTTCTCTCTCTCTCTCTCTCTCTCCCACCATCCATCTCTATTTTCAAGCATACCTTTCCACCAACCAGTAACGAGCACAAATTCTTTGGAATGCACCATTGAGGGGTGGAGTGGGGGATTGTCACCCTCAACAAACCCAACACTGGCCAGATTCGTATAAGGAAAAATTCTCGAGCAGGCAGAATGGGGTGGCTGGGTGGTGAGACCAAGTAGAGACATTGCCCGCAAAGGATTTGGACTGTTTTTGGACTTGATTGGAATACTGATGTGTTACAAAACCTCAGCAGCTGAGGTCACATTGGCTGACCTCCAAAAGCTAATGTTGGTTTGCACACAGATGGGAAACCGCAAGGTGATTTCCTGACAGTGAGGACAATCAATTAGTGGAATGGCTTTCTTCCTGGAGTTGCTGGTGCTCCATCCCTGGAGGTTTTCCAGAAGAGAGAGGACAGCCATTTGTCTGGAAACTTGACAGCTTTAAGACTTGTGGACTTCAACTCCCAGAATTCCCCCTCTGGTCACACTAAGCTCAGGAATTCTGGGAGCTGAAGTCCACAAAGTCTTAAACTTGCCAAGTTTGAAGCCCCTTGGTATAAGATCTCCTGCTTGAGCAAGAGGTTGACTAGAAGACCTCCAAGGTCCCTTCCTGCCCTATGACTCTATGATTGAATGATTCTGTGATACCAGAGAGTTGGTATCGTCAGAAGAAGCAATGTATTTCTTTATACCCCTCAGTTAATTTTCTAGATTTTTCCTTAGGTCCTCCCAAG
This sequence comes from Pseudonaja textilis, assembly GCF_049901715.1. Classification (NCBI taxonomy): domain Eukaryota; kingdom Metazoa; phylum Chordata; class Lepidosauria; order Squamata; family Elapidae; genus Pseudonaja; species Pseudonaja textilis. The sequence continues at coordinate 9,476,314 of NC_142004.1, forward strand.
GCGTGAAGTGCAGAGACAACCAAAATGAAAACCCATTTAATTTAAAACTCATTGTTCCTTTAAAATGTTTATTTATTCAAAGTTTCAAAAATTTAAAAAAGAGAAACAAGTTCTCACATTTTACAGCAATATCGTAGCAGCGTACCTGTCCTTTAAGAACAATTAAGTTCTTTTACCATAGTGATATCTCTAGCTAATTTACTAGTTCCTTACTTATTATACTACTGTTAAAGTGCGATACTTATCTATCTACATTACTTTACATATATACACACACATAAGTCATATATCACATTCTTCTTTGAAATTTCATTAGTCATTTTCACAAAACATTTTCACTCCTCTTTTTTAAACCATTTATACCATATATTCCATATCGTAAAATATTCTTCTTCTTCCCTGGTGTTTAATAACATAGTTAGTCTGATCATTTCTTGTGCATTATTAATCTTATTAATCACTGCTAGATCTGTGGATGTCGTGGCCAGTTTCCAGTTTTGAGCAAGAAAAAATTCTTGCAGCGGTTATGATATGTAATATTAGGTGTTGGCGTTTCTTATTCCATGTCGGCTCTAACATACCTAACAGAAAGATCTCTGGTTTAAACTTGATCTTTTGTTTGGCCCAGATCTAACCATGCTCAAATTTTGAGCCAATACTTTCGTACTTGAATTTTCCTTAGGTCCTCCCAAGGCACGAAGTGCAGAGACAACCAAAATGAAAACCTATTTAATTTAAAACCGGTTCTTCCTTAATATGCCGGTAATAGACTTGGCAGATGCTTAACTGAAATGAAAAGTCAGCATCAGGAGAAAGCAGAATGAACGGGGCGGGGAGTTGAAATTGGAAAGCAACATGGCCGGATATCAATATAATTCTGCACGGACGTGACTATATCTCTTTCTCCCCAAATGGGGCTTGGGCTGAGGAAAGAAGGTTAAACTGCTTTCTTAAGCAAGATTTTCTTTTTTTTTCCCTGACGGAGATGATGAGTGATTGAATTCCCGAGATTGGACTTTGTTCAGCAGGGCCATAAATTATTCTTTGAAATAGAAAGGGTGCCAATAATGCGTATGCTGGCCTTAATTGGAATCGAAGCATCTTGGGGCTGCGTTTCAAATATTTCTTGAAAAGCCAAAAAAGGAAAAAGAAGAGAGAGACTCATAATTTCTGAGAACGGTTTAATTTCACGCTGTCCGCGGGAAATTGTGTTTTAGATTAGATTAATAGAGTTGGAAGGGACCTTGTAGGCCATCTAGTCCAACCCCTGCCGAAGCAGGAGACCCTACACCATTTCCGACAGATGGCAGTCCAGTCTCTTCTTGAAAGTTTCCAGTGATGAAACTCCCACAACTTTTGAAGGCAACTTCTGTTCCGTGGGTTGATTGTTCTCACTGTCAGAAAATTCCTCCTTATTTCCAGGTTGAATCTCTCCTTGATCAGTTTCCATCCATTATTCCTTGTCTGGCCTTCAGGTGCTTTGGAAAATAGATTGACCCCCTTCCTCCTCTCTGGGGCAGCCCCTCAAATATAGGAAGACTGCTCTCCTGTCTCCCCTGGTCCTTCTCTTCAGTAGACACTTAAGATTGTATTTAATTTTGTTGTATGAGGTACAGTGACAATAACTAAACTAGCCAGGCCCAGTTCCTGCAACTGTTCTTCATATGTTTTAGCCTCCAGTCCCCTCATCCTCCTGGTTGCTCTTCTCTGCAGTCTTTCTAGAGTCTCAACATCTTTTTTATAGTGTGGTGACCAAAACTGGATGCAGGATTCTAGGTGTGGTCTTACTAAGACTTCACAGAGTGGTATTAGTACCTCATTTGATCTTGATTGTGTAAAAGAATGTGTAGTGTTGTGTTTTCCCTTGTTTATTAGGCATAAAGATACACTTGTGTGTGCATTTGGATACACGCTATTTCTCTGTGGGATCGTATCTTAACACTATCGGTCTGGACCGTGTAGTTCAATTTCTGCTAAGCCTTGAAAGAACTCGACTGCCTTCGGGCCCATGGAGGCGCCTGATGCTATCTCACACAACGGCTTCATCAATCTTCGCAGTCAGAGATGAATCCTGTGCGATAGCCTGCCTGTTTGCCCTCTGAAAATCTGTAGAGGTAGTCCTCGACTTACGACTGCAACTGGGGCCAGTATTTCCTGGGTGGTTGTTAAGTGAGTGGGGACTGATTTTATGATGTATTAGCCAAGGGATTTCTTTTAACTTGCTGTAGTTTAGTTGTTCCTCCTCCTCTTTCCCTTCTCCTCTTCCTCCTCTTCCTCCTCCTGGATCTTCAAAGATAACACATTTGACATTCATGTAGAAACAGAGAAATAGATCAGCCACACATCCTCCTTGATCTTCTTCTTCATCATCATCATCATCATTGTCCTCAATGAGAAGGTATCTCTTCTTCTCCATCAACACATCAACATGAGTGGGGAACAGCCTTCCTCCTCCTCCTCCTCCTCCTCCTCCTCCTCTCCCTCCCTGCTCCCTTCTTCCCCCAACCAGTAATGTGATATGTTTTATTCTGCTATTTTACTAGCCACCTGTTCAAACTGATAACAGCTCCTAATAATAGCAACCTAAGCTCACATCCGGACCTTAAGAGAGACTTGCAAATCCTTCTTTTTTCCCCCTGGGCGAAAAAACTCCTTGAGGAAACCAATGTCAGGCTGATCTCGGAGAACACTGTAAAGGATATTTTGGAAAGAAACCATTCGGCGGCTTGCCAGTGAAATGGGTGATGAAAACAAGGCCTACTTCGCTGTTAAGAAAAGAGCTTACGCTGAAATTCACGCAGAGCCAAAAGGAAAACTCAGGAATTAGTCCCAATGACACAACTACTTTTTGTGTCTTTGTGTCACGTTGGGCTGTGCGACGTCGGAAGTGTAGTTTGCCACCACTGCTCAGTGTCCTGATCTAGGCTTCACAAAATCACGAAGCAGGCTCCTCGTCCCGACAAAACGTCCCTTTTTATTAGGCTTATGCGAATTCCTATCGTTCACATCCAGCAAAGTCTCTGCAAACAGCCTTTCACGGGTGAATTAATTACAACCCTTTATCAGGCTTGGAGCATAGCCAGGCCGATAGCTTCCAAGCTCAACGCTGTACCGGAAAATGCTTGGCAAGGTGTCTCTGAGAGTCACGAACAAATCTTCCCACTAATTAAATGAACTAATTGTCTCCTACAAGCACCACTCCCCTTTTTGCTCCTCTTTATGGGAAGTACCATTCACCATCCACCCGAGACTTTACTCCAGTGATGGTATTCAATTTTTTTTTTACTACCGGTTCTGTGGGTGTGGCTTGGTGGGCAGGGTGTGGCTTGGTGGGCGTGGCTTGGTGGGCATGGCAGGGAAGGATACTGAAAAATCCCCATTCCCTCCCCACCCCACTAACCTGCTTTCCAGCTCCGTTCTCCTGTGCAGGGCAACCAAAGAAGACCCAGCCGATCAGCAGGGACTCAATGGGAGGCAGAGAAGAGATGGGGGCAGGGCCAGTCAGAGGTGGTATTTGCCACTACCGGTTCTCCAGAACTGGTCAGAACCTGATGAAAACCATCTCTGCTTTACTCCTGAGTCTACCCGTGTCCCTTAACTGTTCCCTTCTCCTGGCAGTTCTGTGCATGCACACATCGGGTACAGGCTCCAGCTGTTCTTCTGCCTCACTGATCTCTGACTCTGAAG